>NC_090444.1:1172146095-1172461287 GCF_031143425.1 Pleurodeles waltl
GAGAGGAGCCACAAATTTCCTTCCACCTAGCGTTCCCCCAAGTCTCCCGATAAAAATGATACCTCACTTGTGTGGGTAGGCCTAGCGCCCGCGACAGGAAATGGCCCAAAACACAACGTGGACACATCACATTTTTTCATAGAAAACAGTGCTACCTGTGGATTTTGGCCTCTAGCTCAGCCGGCCACAGGGGTGGCAGAAATGGCCTAAAATAAATTTGTCCCCCACCACCTCCTGGGAGCGACCCTTGCCTATGGGGTCGCTCCCACTGCGTGACATTGGCGCCAAAAAAAAAATCCCCGGTGCCTAATACCAATAGGCTGATCTGCTCCCGGGGGGGGCAGAAATGGCCTAAAATAAATTTGCCCCTCCATTCCCCCCCCCCCCGGGAGCGACCCTTGCCTACAAGGTCGCTCCCCTTGCGTGACGGCGCAAAAAAATGATCCCTGGTGCCTAGTGGTTTCTGCCCCCCTTGGGGACAGATTGACCTACAATCGGCCAATCTGCCCCAAAGGGGGGCAGAAATGGTCTAAATACAATTTGCCCCCCCAGGCGAGCGACCCTTGCCTAATGGGTCGCTCCCCATCTCTAAAAAAAAATAAAAAAAAACACAAAAAACAATTTGCCCTGGCGCCTAGAGGTTATCGGCCTAATACTAATAGGCCGATCTGCCCCCGGGGGGGCAGAAATGGCCTAAAATAAATTTGCCCCTTCACCCCCCCGGAGAGCGACCCTTGCCTACAAGGTCGCTCCCCATCTCTAAAAAAACAAACAAACAAAAATAAACCCACAAAAAAACAATTTGCCCTGGTGCCTAGAGGTTTCTGCCCCCCCCGGGGGCAGATCGGCCTAATACCAATAGGCCGATCTGCCCCCAGGGGGGGCAGAAATGGCCTAAAATAAATTTGTCCCCCCATCCCCCCCCGGGGAGCGACCCTTGCCAACAAGGTCACTCCCATTGCGTGACGGCGCAAAAAAAAGGTCCCTGGTGCCTAGTGGTTTCTGCCCCCCTTGGGGGCAGATTGACCTACAATCGGCCAATCTGCCCCCAAGGGGGGCAGAAATGGTCTAAATACAATTTGCCCCCCAGGGGAGCGACCCTTGCCTAATGGGTCGCTCCCCATCTCTAAAAAAACAAACAAACAAAAAAAAAAACACAAAAAACAATTTGCCCTGGCGCTTAGAGGTTTCTGCCCCCCCTGGGGACAGGTCGGCCTAATACCAATAGGCCGAAATGGCCTAAAATAAATTTGCCCCTCATAAATTTGCCCCTCCACCCCCCCACCCCAGGGGAGCGACCCTTGCCTACAAGGTCGCTCCCCTTGCGTGACGGCGCAAAAAAAAGATCCCTGGTGCCTAGTGGTTTCTGCCCTCCTTGGGGGCAGATTGACCTACAATCAGCCAATCTGCCCCCAAGGGGGGCAGAAATGGTCAAAATACGATTTGCCCCTCAGGGGAGCGACCCTTGCCTAATGGGTGGCTCCCCATCGCTAAAAAAACAAACAAACAAAAAAAAAACACAAAAAAACTATTTGCCCTGGCGCCTGGAGGTTTCTGCCCCCCCTGGGGGCAGATCGGCCAAATACCAATAGGCCGAAATGGCCTAAAATAAATTTGCCCCCCCACCCCCCTGGGGAGCGACCCTTGCCTACAAGGTCGCTCCCCTTGCGTGACGGCGCAAAAAAAAGATCCCTGGTGCCTAGTGGTTTCTGCCCCCCTTCGGGGCAGATTGACCTACACTCGGCCAATCTGCCCCCAAGGGGGGCAGAAATGGTCTAAATACAATTTGCCCCCCAGGGGAGCGACCCTTGCCTAATGGGTCGCTCCCCAGCTCTAAAAAAACAAACAAACAAAAAAAAAAAACACAAAAAAACTATTTGCCCTGGCGTCTAGAGGTTTCTGCCCCCCCTGGGGGCAGATCGGCCTAATACCAATAGGCCGATCTGCCCCCAGGGGGGGGCAGAAATGGCCTAAAATAAATTTGCCCTCCCATCCCCCCCGGGGAGCGACCCTTGCCTACAAGGTCGCTCCCATTGAGTGACGGCGCAAAAAAAAGATCCCTGGTGCCTAGTGGTTTCTGCCCCCCTTGGGGGCAGATTGACCTACAATCGGCCAATCTGCCCCCAAGGGGGGCAGAAATGGTCTAAATACAATTTGCCCCCCAGGGGAGCGACCCTTGCCTAATGGGTCGCTCCCAATCTCTAAAAAAACAAACAAACAAAAAAAAAAAAACACAAAAAACAATTTGCCCTGGCGCCTAGAGGTTTCTGCCCCCCCTGGGGGCAGATCATCCTAATACCAATAGGCCGATTTGGGCAGAATTGGCCTAAAATAAATTTGCCCCTCCACCCCCCCACCCCCGGGGTGCGACCCTTGCCTACAAGGTCGCTCCCCTTGCGTGACGGTGCAGAATAAAGATCCCTGGTGCCTAGTGGTTTCTGCCCCCCTAAAATCGGCCGATCTGCCCCCAAAGTGGACAGAAATGGCCGAAATACAATTTGCACCTCCAGGGGAGCGACCCTTGTCCAAAGGGTAGCTCCCCATCTGTAAAATGCGGCTTTTGAAACCCTGGGAGAGACTTCAAAGGGAAGGAAGCCTCTCTGGGCCTCCCCCATGGGATTGAAAGAGAGATGCTTTGCATTTCTCTTTCAATCGGGGGAGACCCTGTGACAAATCAGCGCGCGCTCACGCGCTGACGTCACAGGGGGGGATGGAGGAGTCGGGGTGGAAGGGGAAGGGCTTCCCCTTCCATCCCTGACTTGGGGGGGTGGGGGGGAAACCCCACAGAGGGAGCGCTAGTGCTCCCTCTGGGCTCTGTGACCAGGACGTAATGGTTACGTCCTGGGCACAGCAGCACTGTGCCTCAGGACGTAACCATTACGTCCTGGGCACAGAACGGGTTAATATATCTGACCCAAACTGTTGTTGGATGAAGTGGTAACATACTTGTCCTGCCTTTCTTTCCACATGGCTGTTTTGTATTTGGCGACTTTGGTTTAGCTTGTGTGTGATATGTGTGTGTGTGTTGGTTATGCTAGCTGTTGTATCTGGGCTGCATGTGTGGGTGTGGCCCTGCCATTTGTCCCGCTGCGATGGTGGTGTATTATGTGTAGGATATGTTTGATACATGATTATATGTCGAATAAATGTGTTTTGTTTGTGTTAACGTGTAATGGTGGTGTTGTGTGCCCTTGTTTGGTTTTTGTGTGTGCATGCGTATGTGTGGTGATGGATTTGTCAGATGCGTTGTTGGTTGTGTTTGTGTAATGTGACGTGTGCTTCATTGTATGGCTGTATGATTGAGTATATTGGTTTTCAGGTGTGGTTACATGTTGTTGTATGTATGTAGTGTCATGTGGAGGTGTGTAATGAATTAGCTTGCCGAAGTGTTTGTGTATTTGCAGTTGTGGTGTTGTTGTGTGAATCGGTGCTGTTGTGTATTGTTGTGCTGGACTGTGCCGGTGCTGTTTGTCTGCAGGTTGGTGTGTGTATAGCATATGTGTGTTGTCTGTGGTGTGTGTAGTATGGGTGTGCGTGTGTGTAGTGTGTGTGAGTGTGTGTGGGTGTGTGTGCATATAGGTATGTGGTTACATGCGTGTTTCACCATCGCCAGCCGTCCCGGATTTGTCTGTTGTGTGTGCATGTATACTTTGGGTTTTCCCAACAGTGTCAGGTAGTTGTGTGTGTACTCACGATTGTTGTCTCCGTCACTGGTTCCAGAGTCATTGTGCGAGCAGGAGCAGTGGGAGGACATCCAGTTCAGGGTCTATGGTGGCTCCGAGTAAGTATGTGTTCCAGACGGTGAGTGTTTCCTTTTTTAGAGTTGTTTTCTGCCAGGGTTTCTCTTGTGGTGCGACCGTGGCAGAAACCTTGGCAGTGTGCAGCCTTGTAATATGTCTGGTGGGAACATGGTACCCGACGGCATGAAGATGGCTACTACCATCCGTGACAGCATGACCGCACTGGTGTTACTGGCGGTAGGTTGGCTGTCTTCTGTTGGGAAGACTGCCATGGTCATAATTTGACGGTCTTCTCCGCTGGTCCATTGGCAGTACGACTGGCAACATGGTGGTCCTCATACCACCAAACTCATAATAACCCCCTTTGTGTTGGTGCTGTGTTAAAAAAGTGCCACAACCCTGATGTCAAATTTGGTAAATCTGGGCTTTGGTTTATACTGTATCCTGGGCCATTTTTTTAAGTGGAAGACATACAAAGAATGCCAAAAAAGTTGGAATTGTATTACTAATTACGCTGCCAGGGACATGCAGTGACTTTCATGCACACTTTTAGCAGCAGGAACTGAGGATGACAAAAGTATAGACAAAGAAATTGAGAAAGTGCTACAAATAAATCAAAAGAGACCAATTCAGTGCAAGATTCTTTGAGGAATGTGCTCATCTTGCTTTAATCACATCTGCAGACCAGACGACAATGATATACATCTCAGCACCTTAAACTCCACTGGAGTTGAAATATTTAAATGATTTTTACATTACTTACAGTAACTTGCTTTACCAGTAGTCAGACTGTCTTCAAATAAAAGTTCTGGCGCTGGAACTGAGGAATTAAATTAACAGGAATGTTCACTGAACGGAAATATGGTTGCAGAGTTTCTAGACGATGCAAATATATTTAAGTTAGCACGTTATAAGAAATAGAAACACTTTTATGGCAGATTTAGAACTCACCAGCTGTTGCATGAATAATTCTCTTCATGCTCTGCTTTTGCACCATGAACATGGTATACAAAGAATCACATATGGTATTTTTCCTTTGTATACCATGGGGCACTTTTATGAAAAAGTGGCTCATTATTCATGATGCGCCACTTTTCTAGTGCCTGATTGCATCCCGCTAACGACACCATGTCTGTATTGTATTTACAATATGATGCACCATTGAAGTTGTGTCCACGTTAGCGTAATAATTTGTGGTAAATGCTGAATAAGCCGCATCAATTATGCCACTAATGCAGCAAAGCACAGGAAGGCCATTTTTTTCAATGAGAGCGTCATCTTGGCGTTAACAATGATGCTAAAAATGGCGCAGTGAAATCTAGTAAATTTCTCTGCACCATTTTTAAGCGCCTCCTAATGGGGGAATTCTCTGCTTGTATACATTACGCCTGATGAAGGCATAATGTGGCACAAGGGCTCACTTTGAAAATATGGGGTGTGGGATATGCCACCTGTAGGAAAGTACCATCTTGCCTGGCATGTTACCCCCATTTTTTACCTATATGTATGTTTGTTTTTGCCTGTGTCACTGGGATCCTGCTAGCCTGGACCCCAGTGCTCATAAGTTGTGCCCATGTATGTGTTCCCTGTGTGGTGCCTAACTGTATCACTGAGGCTCTGCTAACCAGAACCTCAGTGTTTATGCTCTCTCTGCTTTAAGAATTGTCACTGCAGGCTAGTGACTAATTTTACCAATTCTAATTGGCACACTGGAACACCCTTATAATCCCCTAGTATATGGCACCTAGGTACCCAGGGTATTAGGTTTCCAGGAGATCCCTATGGGCTGCAGCATTTCGTTTTGCCACCCATAGGGAGCTCAGACAATTCTTACACAGGACTGGCACTGCAGCCTGAGTGAAATAACGTCCACGTTAATTCACAGCCATTTTACACTGCACTTAAGTAACTTATAAGTCACCTATATGTCTAACCCTCACTTAGTGAAGGTTAGGTGCAAAGTTACTAAGTGTGAGGGCACCCTGGCACTAGCCAAGGTGCCCCCACATTGTTCAGGGCAATTTCCCCGGACTTTGTGAGTGCGGGGACACCATTACAAGCGTGAACTACATTTAGATCAATACCTATGTGTAGCTTCACAATGGTAACTCCGAACATGGCCATGAAACATGTCTAAGATCATGGAATTGTCCCTCCAATACCAATATGGTATTGGGGTGCCAATCTCATGTATCCATGGGGCTCCAGCATGGACCCCGGGTACTGCCAAACTGGCTCTCTGGGGTTTTCTCTGCAGCTACCGCTGCTGCCAACCCTCAGACAGGTTTTTGCCCTCCTGGGATCTGGGAAGCCCAGTCCCAGGAAGGCAGAACAAAGGATTTCTTCTGAGAGAGGGTGTTACACCCTCTTCCTTTGGAAAAAGGTGTTAAGGGCTGGGGAGGAGTAGCTTCCCCCAGCCTCTGGAAATGTTTTGAAGGGCACAGATGGTGCCCTCCTTGCATAAGCCAGTCTACACCACTTCATGGAGCCCCCAGCCCCTGCTCTGGCATGAAACTGGACAAAGGAAAGGGGAGTGACTACTCCCCTGTCCATCAACACCCCAGGGGTGGTGCCCAGAGCTCCTCCAGTGTGTCCCAGACCTCTGCCATCTTGAATGCAGAGGTGTGAGGGCACAGTGGAGACCACTGAGTGACCAGTGCCAGCAGGTGACGTCAGAGACCCCTCTTGATAGGTTCTTACCTGGTTAGGTAGCCAATCCTCCTCTGAGGGCTACTTAGGGTCCCTCCTGTGGGTTTCACTTCAGATAACGAATGCAAGAGCTCACAAGAGTTCCTCTGCACTTCTCTCTTCGACTTCTGCCAAGGATTGACCGCTAACTGCTCCAGGACGCCTGCAAAACTGCAACAAAGTAGCAAGAAGACTACCAGCAACATTGTAGCACCTAATCCTGCCGGCTTTCTCGACTGTTTCCTGGTGGTGCATGCTCTGAGGGCTGTCTGCCTTCACCCTGCACTGGAAGCCAAGAAGAAATCTCCTGTGGGTCGACGGGTCTTCCCCCTGCTAACGCAGGTACCAAACTTCTGCATCGCCTGTCCCCTGGGTCCCCTCTCATCTTGACAAGTGTGGTCCCTGGAACACAGGAGCTGGATCCAAGTGACCACAACAGTCCAGTGGTCCTTCTGTCCAAATTTGGTGGAGGTAAGTCCTTGCCTCCCCACGCCAGGCAGTAATCCTGTGTACTGAGTGATCTGCAACTGCTAGGGCTTCTGTGCACTTTTGCAAGACTTTCTTCACGCACAGCACAGCCCTGGTCCCCAGCACTCCGTCTTGCATTGCCCAACTCACTGAGTTGACCTCCGACTTTGTGGGACCCTCTTTTGTTGTGCTGAGACGACTGCTGTGCTCAGAATTCCTGACTGCCTGTTCAGGTGCTTCTGTGGGTGCTGCCTGCTTCTGCATGGGCTCTCTGTGTTGCTGAGTGACCCCTCTGTCTCCTCCTCCAAGCGGCGACCTCGTGGCCCTTCCTGGGCCATGGCAGCACCCATAATCTTCAACGCGACTCTTGCAGCTAGCAAGGCTTCTTTGCGGTCTTTCTGCATGGAAACAACTCTGCATCCTCCAGCACGCCGTGGAACATCTTCTGACCAAAGGAGAAGTTTGTGGCATCTTCCGTTGTTGCAGAATCTTTGGCTTCTTCCACTCAGAGGCAGCCCTATTGCAACTTCATCCGGGGTTTAGTGGGCTCCTGCACCCCCGGACACTTGCGTGACTCTTGGAATTGGTCCCCTTCCTTTGCAGGTCCTCAGGTCCAGGAATCCATCTTCAGTGCTTTGCAGTCAGTTGTTGTCTTTGCAGAATCCCCTATCTCGACTTTACTGTCTTTCTGGGGTAGTAGGGTAACTTTACTCCTACTTTTCAGGGTCTTGGGGTGGGGTATCTTGGACACCCTTAGTGTTTTCTTACACTCCCAGCGACCCTCTACACACTACACTAGGCCTGGGGTCCATTCGTGGTTCGCATTCCACTTTTGGAATCTATGGTTTGTGTTGCCCCCAGGCCTATTGTCTCCTATTGCATTCTATTGTGTTCTACAGTGCTTGCACTACTTTTCTAAGTGTTTTACTTACCTGATTTTGGTTTGTGTGTATATTTTGTGTATTTTACTTACCTCCTAAGGGAGTATATCCTAAGAAATACTTTTGGCATATTGTCACTAAAATAAAGTACCTTTATTTTTAGTAACTCTGAGTATTGTGTTTCTTGTGATACAGGCCCTCATTACAACCCTGGCAGTCGGTGTTAAAGCAGCGGTAATACCGCCAACAGGCCGGCGGGAAAAAAATGGAATCACGACCATGGCGGAAACCGCCAACACGGACAGTCACTTTAACACTCGGACTGCCACAGCGGTAGAAACAAACATTGCGGCGGTAACCACCAACAGACAGGCAGAAGACAAGATTCCGCCCACTGTATTACAACACACCTATCCACCACCTTTTCCGGGGTGGTACCAACGCTATCAAAAGCACGGCGGAAACAGGACTTGGAACGGAAACCACTCACCTCTCAACACCTAAGGAGGAACCAGGACACCATGGAGCCCGAACTACAGCTCCTGTCCATGCTGGTCTACCTCCTCTTGTATCAGGAGCAGGAAAGACGCCGGCGACGACCATGGTGAGTACTGCACCTAGTACACAGGTGAGGGGGAGAGGGAAAAGAGAGTGACACACACACGCAACACCCCCACCCCCCACACTCACCCACAACACCATAGACACAAATACATGCAGCAACATTACATATACACCCCGTCACCCCCTGGAAGAACGCAAGGACAAAAGGAAATGATTGTGACGAGTGTAATCATTGAAATATCAGATAGGGCAAATTCAAAAATTTGTATATACAAATATGTACACCAACTGCAGAAGTCCAGATATAAATGAAATCATTGTCCGTGGATCAGTGCCCCAAAATGCATGGGCAAAGCCCACACAAGATACCTGACTCGAAACAGAGAGAACACTTCAGGGGCATCAGATGGAAAATAAACAGGTACCTCAGGGGGAGGGGGGCACCTCAGCCGGATGAACGGACGATGCCACTGCTCCACGAGGGGGCTCCATGCCCACTGCTGTATCCTGGGGAGTGCAAAGCCACAGTCTCACAAGTCTTTCCAGTGGGTGGTTTGCCCACTGCTGTATCCTGGGGAGTGGAAAACCACAGTCTCTCAAGTCTTTCCAGTGGGTGGTTTGTCCACTGCTGTATCCTGGGGAGTGCAAAGCCACAGTCTCACAAGTCTTTCCAGTGGGTGGTTTGCCACTGCTGTATCCTGGGGAGTGCAAAGCCACAGTCTCTCAAGTCTTTCCAGTGGGTGGTTTGCCCACTGCTCAATCCTGGGGAGTCCAAAGCCACAGTCTCTCAAGTGGATAACAGTCTCCACTGGTTCTGGAGTGGGCTTTGTGCCCAGAGTGCATCATCCTGCCAAGGACTGAGATAGTGGATGTTATTCTCCACTGGTTCTGGAGGGGGCTTTGTGTCCAGAGTGCTTCATCCTGCTAAGGACTGGGGTAGTGGATGTGATTCCCCACTAGTTCTGGAGGGGGCTTTGTGCCCAGAGTGCTTCACATGCAGTGCGGCAGGTCCCATTCCCTCACCTCGGTGTGTGTGCCACGAGATTGCCTGTGAAGAGGTAGCATGGTACTCCATGGAGGCAGACACACTCCACCCTGCTGCGACTTCGCCTGCCACCTGCAGGTACAAACAGTGCTGGGAGTCATGCCTCATGTACGCTGGGCAGGGTCCAGGAGGTCTCCTGCAGCCTCGGACGACTGCCCACTGGGGATGATTGCCATGTCAGCTGTGGTGGCACTGTCTGAGCACGTTGCGGGATGGTGGCGGGGTTTGCGGCGGTGTCTGTGGCGGAGGTGCTGGCGGTGGTGCATGTGTCTGCACCTGTTGAGGGACACAGGAGGACGTCTCCTGCAGACTCGGACGGCTGCCCACTGGGGATGATGCTGGGGACTGTTGCTGAGGCAGCCAACGTGCAGGTGGCAGTGCTAGTGGTGGTGCAGGTTACAGTGTAGGTGGCGGTGCAGGTGGCGGTGTCCACTGCCGTACAGGTTGATGTTGTGGTTGACAGAAGGGGTGACTCTGGTCCCTCATCCGGAGTCACCGTGTATTGTCCTGCTCTTCGCCTTGTGTCCCTTCCCCACCTTTGATGTTGCTGATGGTGCCTTACCATTGTCCCCTTTTGCCTCGGAGGAGCCCTTGCTTGCTGGTACGTGCAGCTTCTCCCTCCGGCATGTGGGCACCTTCTTCACCTTGGCAGGTGGCAGAATGGCCTGCTCCTTGGCCTCGCTAGGTGGCACACTGGCAGCCCTGATGGGTGCCGCCCGCGATGTGACCGGACTTGCTGAGACCACTGTGCAGGAGGATTTGGTGGCTGAGGTGCTGGGCTGGGACCTGGACAGCCTGGCCCTAGGAGAAGGATGGGGGGGGAGGTGTAGGGAAGAGGTCAAAGTTTGCAAGGAAGAGTTTCTTAGACACACTGGGACAGGAAGATGGAGGGGGTTTGGGAGTGGAGGAAGAGGTAGTGGTTGTAAGAGGTGTACGTTTGCTGAATTTGGGTGAAGGTGCATGGGCCGGAGGCTGTTGTGAGGTGGATGGCTGTTGGATGGGTGTGTGCCTGCATTTGTGTAGTTTGGGAGGAGGGCTCACAGACACACTGAGAGAGGACACAGGGGATGTGTGAATGGTAGTGGGGGTGGTGATTGCACATGAGCGGTGTGTGGTGATGGGCGTGCTGGTGATTGAGGTAGTGGCTGAGGATGTAGTGCATGCAGGTGTGAGTGGAGACGAGACAGGGAAGGAGGAGGAGGACATGGAGGATGGGGACACAGTGGAGGATGGGGACACAGTGGAGGCAGTGGATGGTGTGTCTGCATGGGGATGGTGCTTGTGTGAATCCCGGTGGGATGTGTGGTGCTTATGTTTTCCATGTCCACTCTTGTGTGTTGATGAGTGTGCATACTGGTCTGATGGTGTGCTTGGAATAGGCTGAGGTACATGGGGATTGGGTCTGGGTGGAGGAAGTTGGAGGGGGGAGGCTGAACACAGGTACAATGGCTGCCATCAGTGCTGAGGCCAGAGCCTGAAATGCTCTCTGTTGGGCTGCCTGGCCAGAATGAATGCCCTCCAGGTATGTATTTGTTTGCTGCAAATACCTCTCAACACCCTGGATGGCATTCAAAATGGTAGATTGCCCAACAGAGAGGGATCTCAGGAGGTCAATAGCCTCCTCACTGAGGGTAGCAGGGCTGACTGGGGCAGGGCCTGAGGTGCCTGGGGCGAAGGAGATGCCCACCCTCCTGGGTGAGCGGGCACGGGAAACACGCTGAGGGGCTGCTGGGAGGGTGGTGCTGATAGGGGTGGTGGCGGCTGTACCTGTTGATATGGTGGGCACAGAGGTGCCCGCCACTGCAAGGGAGCTCCCATCAGAGGAGGAGTCGCTGTCGCTGGTGTATGCTCCTGCCCCTGTCGTGGTGCCTTCAGACTCCGTTACTTCACCCTCCAGGGCCATGTGGGATGCAGCTCCCTTCTGCTCCAGTGCCACTGCTCCTCTACCAGATGATTCTAATGCACGCAAGAATAGGGTAGCAAAACAAAAGGGGGAGGGAAAGACAGAAGAGACACATGGTTAATGCATGCAACACCACTACCATTGGCGGACACAACACACAGGGAGCAGCCCTATGCACTAAGCCATGCACTAACAGTGCAGGGGAAAAGCAAATGCCCAAGGGGGACACTGTCTATGCCCATTTAATGCACAGCTGGAACCCATGGGAGCGTGACTAGGTGTAGAGGGCAAATACTACCTTTGGGGTTGGAGTGGGAATGAGCCTGCAAAACAATGGATCTATCTTTGCGCGTCTGCCCTGGCCTAGGTGAACCCCCAGCCCACCAACCCACCCAGACACCTTGTCAAGCGCGCAGAGTCAGCTGAATGAGAGTGTACTCACCCCTTGTGGCTGCTGTGATGCCCTCAAGCACCCATCCAACTTCAGATATGCCACTGCCAGGATCTGGTACATCAGGTGGGTCATGGTGCAACGAGCACCCCTTCCACATTGGGAGGCCATCCCCAGCTGGGCCTCCGCTGTCTTCTTGCTCCAGCGGCCCAGGTCCTCCCATCTTTTCCGGCAGTGGGTGCTCCATCTATGGTAGACCCCCAGGGTCCACACTTCCTTGGCGATAGCACGCCAAATACCCTTCTTCTGGTGGCCGCTGACCTAGAGGAAAAGTGAAGTTAGAATGGATGTTACTCTCCCGTACAGTTCTTCTCACACATTGTCCATGAACCTCCCACCCTGGCCCAGACATACATACACACACCATCCTCACATGCTGGCCTGTCCCCCCCTCCCTCTTCCATCCAATACACTCCATACAATCATGTGCCATACACCATGCTCACAGTGTGCTCACCTGTTTGCCTGGAGGACCGTACAGTTGCGTGTACTGGAGGAGGACCCCATCCACCAGTTTCTCCAACTCCTCTGAAGAGAAGGCAGGGGCCCTTTCCCCAGACACTGTAGCCATTGTCGCTTCTAGACACAGGTCATAGCAGCACTTGCAGTGTAGGTCCTCTCCTGTTGAAGGTCAGGTATCAAGTGAGGGAACTGATAGAAAATGGTGGTCACGTCCACAGTGGTACGTACCGTCTCCGCCGGCGTACATCGTCATTGGCTCCTCGAACCCATATGGCCCAATGATAACCAATGCTGAATTGCGCTGCGGTCTTCGACCGCCTACCGCGACAGTGTACAACGCCAGTGCAGTTACCTCATTTTCCCTTGTCCCACCTTACAGGTCAGGCAGCCGCCATTTCAGGGGGCCACATGGCAGGCCAAATAATGGTGTCACACCTATTCACGCCAGGAATACGGACAGACAAAGGCACATAGAGAAAATTTAACTTTTTTGCTAAACAGTCTTGTGATACCTAAGTGTGGTATGACCCTCTGCTCACCGTTCTCCTCCATAGGGCACATCCGCTGGGGCAGGTGATAAGATGGCGTCATCCTCCGGTGTACAGACCCCTGGTGGACTTGTCGACAATGGAAGACAGACACATAATTATCACTTACAGACTTGATCGTGCAACAGTCCATGAACTGTGTGCCCAGTTGGAGCCTGACTTGATGTCAGCTATCCGCCATCCCACAGGAATACCCCCTCTAGTGCAGGTCCTGTCTGTACTCCATTTCCTGCTCAGTGGGTCTTTTCAAACAACAGTAGCCATGGCATCAGGGATGTCCCAGCCAATGTTCTCTAACATGTTGTCCAGAGTGTTGTCTGCCCTGCTGAAACACATGCGCAGCTACATCGTTTTCTCTCAAGTGGAGGGTTTGACCACAATGAAAGGTGACTTCTATGCCCTGGGACATATCCCCAACATCATTGGTGCCATTGATGGTACACATGTGGCATTTGCCCCCCCCCATAGAAATGAACAGATGTACAGAAACCGGAAAAGTTACCATTCTATGAATGTGCAGATGGTGTGTTTGGCAAACCCCATGTGAATGCCAAGTATCCTGGCTCAGTGCATGATGCTTACATTTTGAGGAATAGCAGCATCTCTTATGTGATGGAGCAACTCCAGAGGCACCGTGTGTGGCTTATAGGTGAGCCTAAAGTCCCCACACAGTTTCATTTGCTGTCTGGGTATGGGAGATTCACTAATGTTTGGAGTATGTCTAACAGTTGTCCCTCGATATTTGCAGGTGACTCTGGTTACCCCAACCTGTCATGGCTACTGACCCCAGTGAGGAATCCCAGGACAAGGGCAGAGGAACGCTACAATGAGGCACACGGGCGAACTAGGAGGATAATCGAGCGCATCTTCGGCCTCCTGAAGGCCAGATTCCGGTGCCTCCATCTGACAGGTGGCTCACTATACTACTCACCGAAGAAGGTGTGCCAGATCATCGTGGCCTGCTGTATGTTGCACAACCTGGCTTTGCGATGGCAGGTGCCTTTTCTGCAGGAGGATGGGCCTGATGCTGGTCTTGTGGCAGCTGTGGAGCCTGTGGACAGTGAAGAAGAGGAGGCAGAAGAAGAAGATGTAGACAATCGAAACAACATCATTATGTGATACTTCCAGTGAGACACAGGTAAGAAGATGGAACTGCTTCCCACATCTCATACTATTGTAGGACCAAGCATAAGTCTGCCTTTTTACCTCGGTGTATGGACCCTGACTTGTCACTTTGGCTTTCCATTTCACATATCTGGGTCCCAATTTGTGCCCTCTGCTATGTTTACTCCTGGCATACAGCTGTGTAACACATTGGTATGTGAACAAGTACATTGCCATTGCTATATTCCAGAGATTTTGCATTTACACATTTGTGAACGCACAGACTGACTCCAGATTTGTTGGTGATTCAAGGGTGTTTATTTCTGTGCTAATAAGTGGAGGGGTGTGTGAAATGGGCTGGGGTGATGGTGGAGGAATGTCAATGGCAGATTCCAGTCTCTTGGTCTCACAGGTGCATTGTCCAATGGGGCATAGGAAGGGGAGCAATGGCAGTTTAAGGTGGACAGTGTGACAAAGTGGTACAGAAGGGTGACATTCAGGAGGGTCTTATTTCCTGGCGGGGGTCTTGGCAATGTTCTCTGTCTTGTTCCTGGATCTCAGGGACTGTTTGCGGGGTGGTTCTCCTTCTGCAGGGGGTGGGATGTTGGTGGCCTGTGGTCCTGTGGTGGTGCCTCCTGTCCACTAGCGCCGGCAGAGGTGGAGGACTGTTCATCGTCCAGGCTAGTGTCAGGGGCCGTTGGTGTGCCACTGTGTCCCTCATAGTGTTGACAAGGTCTGCCAGCACCCCTGCCATGGTGACCAGGGTGTTGTTAATGGACTTCAAGTCCTCCCTGATCCCCAGATAGTGTTCCTCGTGCAGCCGCTGGGTCTCCTGAAACTTGGCCAGTACCGTGCCATGGTCTCCTGGGAATGGTGGTGAGCTCCCATGATGTTGGAGAGTGCCTTGTGGAGTGTAGGTTCCCTGGGCCTGTCCTCCTCCTGTCGCACAGCAGTCCTCCCAGCTTTACTGTTATCCTGGGCCTCTGTCCCCTGAAACGTGTGCCCACTGCCACTGACCCCAGGTCCCTGATTTTCTTCGGTTGTTGGGTTTGCCTGGGTTCCCTGCAGTGGTGAGCACACTGCTGATTGACGTGTCCTGGGGACAGAGGGATGGGCCTTCTGGGTGGGTGCTGTGGTGGTGTTTCCTGAGGGGGAGGTTTCTTTGGTGGTTTGGGACTGTGTCAGGGAAACCGACTGTCCCGAGGTGCCTGATGGGCCAGGCTGGTCATCTTGATCCAGGCATGCAGAGCTGCTGTCATCACTGTGGGCCTCTTCTGTGGGGGGACTGGATATGTCTGGCACCTCCTGTCCGATGACGTTGGATATGGGTCCTGTTTTGGTGTAAATGCATAGTTTTAGTATCTGTGTGTGCCATCTTGTGCAATGGGTGAGGTACCCTCTACTCCTGTGCTTGCATCAATGTTTTTGCCCTTTTGTGATAGTTGGTTTGGGGTCTGTGTGGGTATCTGTACTGGACATGCTTTGGTGACGATGGTCCATTCATAGGTGTTGCATGCAGGGCCTTGGTATTGAGATGTGTGGGTTGTGATAGTGAGACATATGTGAGATGATAGAGTGATGGGGGTGAGGGCAAGGGTAGGGGTATGTTATGGCATGCAGGTGGGGTGTGGGGGATATAGTAGTAATGATATGACTTACCAGAGTCCAGTCCTCCTGATACTCCTGCGAGGCCCTCATTGATGCAGTATTGCTAAGACTTGCTCCTCCCATGTTGTTAGTTGTGGGGTAGGAGGTGGGGATCCACCGCCAGTCCTTTGTACAGCAATCTGGTGTCTTGAAACCACGGAACGCACCTTCCCTCATAGGTCATTCCACCTCTTCCTGATGTAATCCAGTGTTTATGGATGCTGTCCCACTGCGTTGACCCTGCCAATGATTCTCTGCCATAGCTCCATATTCCTTGCAATGGAAGTATGCTGCACCTGTGATTCGAAAGCTGTGGCTCTACCTGGATGATTTCCTCCACCATGACCCTGAGCTCCTCCTCAGAAAACCTGGGGTGTCTTTGAGGTGCCATGATGTGGTGTGGGTGATGTGTGAGGCACTGTCTGTTGTGAGGTTTGGGGGGATGTGTTGGTGTGTGTTGTTTGAGGTGCGTGGATGTTGTATAAGTGATGGTGTTGTGTGTCTGTGGATGCTGGTGTTGTGTTTGCTAATCTCTCTCTCTGGCCTTCTTCCAAATTTTACGTTGTAAGGGTTTGTGGGTAATGTGGGTGTGTGTTTTATAGTGGTGTGAGTGTGTGGGTGTGGTGTGTGTATGTGTTTCAGGTGTGTGTATTTCGAATTGTGCAATGTAGTTGTGTTTTGTAAGTGTGTGTGTATTTTGAGTGCGGCGGTGTGTACTGCCAATGGATTACCACGGTTGAAAGACCGCCGCGTTGATTTGTGGGTCGTGATAGTGTGGGCGTATTCCTGTTGGCGTGACAGTGTGGGTTTTGGTATCGCCAGTTGATCACTGACCTTAGGTGTGGCGGACTTGTGTGGGTGTCTGTATTGTGGCGGATTCCGAGATGTGGTTCGTAATACCTGTAGCGGAATTCCGCCGCCGCAACGGTATGTTGGCAGTCTTAAGCACGGCAGAAAGTGGGATTTACCGCCAGGGTTGTAAAGAGGGCCATAGTGCTATATGATATAAGTGGTATAGTAGGAGCTTTGCATGTCTCCTAGTTCAGCCTAAGCTGCTCTGCTATAGCTATCTCTTTCAGACTAAGCTGCTAGAACACTACTAATCTACTAATAAGGGATAACTGGACCAGGCACAAGGTGTAAGTACCACAAGGTACCCACTATAAGCCAGGAAAGCCTCCTATATTAGTGGGGCAGTGGTGGGATAGGTACTTGTAACTGCTTTACCACTTTGTCATTGGTGCTTTTCATAAGACAAACATATACCAAATTCTTCAGAATATACACAGTAACCTAAACAGTTTAACTTTACTTCTCTAAAGCTTTCTAAAAAGTTTCTGAAAAGTTTTCAAAAGTTTGAAAACGTTTTTCTCTGTTCTTTAAAAAGTCCCAAAAACGTTTTTTCCCTCTGTCCTAAACCTTTTCTATCATGTCTGCAGTAGAGCTTACGCCCACAGTTGTCCAGGCAACATATGGGAATCTAAACTTTAAAAGTTTAAGGGGTCTCTGCATAGAAACAGGTTTAGCAATTGGTAAGAATCCTACAAAAGATCTTCTACTTAGCCTTCTCCGAGAAAGTGACCAGAACCAGTCTGGCCCATCCCAGGATCAGGAGGTCGAGAAGGGGGGTAACCAGCCAGACTCAGAGGGGTCCCCTGGGGATGATGGGGGAGGGTTCTTCCAAGGACCTGCCAGCTAACAGGCCACCTAGTGACACTGGTAGTGGGAGGGGGTCACACACTAGTAGGACACCTTTTACTCCTAAAGGCCAGGTTACTAGGGTCCAGCCAGTTAGGGACAGGTCCAACTCTGCCAATTCCCACATTTCTTCTGTGTCTCACAATTCCCAAGCCTCCCACCCTGACGATAACTTAATGGAAAGGAAACTCAGAAAGCTGAGGTTGGAAGAGGCCAGGCTGAAGCTTAAACAGCAGCAGCTGGCCTTAGACAGGGAATCTCTGGATGTGGAAAGGGAAAGGTAGAGGTTGGGTTTAGTTCCCCATGGTGGCAGCAGCAGTGATTTTGATAGCAATCCTGTTAGAGAGCAAGATTCCAGAAACTTGCATAAGATAGTCCCCCCTTACGAGGAGGGGGATGACATTAACAAGGGGTTTGCTGCACTTGAGAGGGCCAGTATGGTACAGTTGGTCCCTCAAAGGCAGTGGGCTGCTATCTTGTGGCTATCTTTCACTGGTAAGGTTAGAGATAGGCTCCTTACTGTCAGAGAAAGTGATGTAACAATTACAAAGTTTTGAAGGCTGCACTCTTGGTTGGATTTGGCTTAACCACTGAACAATACAGGATTAAGTTCAGAGACACCAGAAAAGAGTCCTCTCAAGACTGGACAGACTTTTCAGTGAAGGCCTTGGAGGGTTGGTTACATGGCAGTACGGTGACTGACTATGAAAGCCTATATAATCTAATCTTGAGGGAGCATATTTTGAACAATTGTGTGTCTGATTTGTTGCACCAGTACTTGGTAGACTCAGATCTGACCTCTCCCCAAGAATTGGGAAAGAAGGCAGACAAATGTGTCAGAATAAGCGTGAACAGAAAAGTTCATACAGGGGGTGACAAGGATGGCAAGAAGAAGGATGGTAAGTCTTCTGACAAGGGTGGGAACAAAGATAAAAAACATTATGAGTATTCATCAGGCCCACAAAAATCCTCTTGGGGTGGTGGGTCCAAATCCTCTTCTCACAATCAGAAAAAGCCATGTTGTTATTTATGTAAAGTAAAAGGCCTTGGGCAAGTGATGCCACTTGTCCAAAGAAAAACACCAAGGCTCCCACTACCACAACCCCAACTGCAACCTCTAGTGCCCCTAGAAATAGCAGTGGTGGTGGGAAGTCTACTACAAATAGCCAATCCAAGGGTGTAGCTGGGCTCACTATTTTCAGTGTAGTTGGGGTTGGTCTTGTTAGGGAGACCACAGAGGCTGTTTTAGTCTCTGATGGTGGCATTGACTTTGCCACCTTGGCTGCTTGTCCAGTTAATATTGGTAAGTACAAACACCTACCCCTAATTAATGGTGTTGAGGTTGAGGCCTATAGGGACACAGGAGCCAGTGTAATTATGGTTATAGAGAAACTGGTTTACCGTGATCAACACCTACTTGGTCAGCAGTACCAAGTGACTGATGCTCACAATAACACACTTAGCCACCCCATGGCTGTTGTGAATCTCAACTGGGGGGGGGGGGTTACTGGTCCAAAGAAGGTTGTGGTAGCCACTGAATTACCTGTAGATTGCTTACTAGGCAATGATTTGGAAACATCAGCTTGGGCTGAAGTGGAGTTGGAGGCTCATGCAGCAATGCTGGGCATTCCTGGGCATATTTTTGCTTTAACAAGGGCTCAGGCCAAAAAGCAAAAAGGACATGGAAACTTGGATCCTGGAACAATGGACCAAGTGCTCTGAAAAGCTATGGGTAGTAATGGTAAATCCTTGCCCACTATCCCTCCTTAACCAGAAGATTCCCCTTCCAAGGAAGAGGAATCCTCTCCCTGTGCAGAACCTACGCCAGATGAGCTGGCAGCAGACACTGCTGAGCTTTTGGGTGCAGGGGGGCCTGCTAGGGAAGAGCTGAGTGTGGCACAGCAGACCTGCCCCACACTAGAGGGTTTGAGACAGCATGCCTTCAAACAGTAAAATGGAGATGTCAGTGATAGCCATAAGGTGTATTGGGGAGACAACCTCCTGTATACTGAATCAAGGGACCCTAAACCTGGAGCTGCCAGGAGATTGGTCATCCCTTTGCAGTACAGGGCAGTTCTTCTTACCTTGGCACATGACATTCCTTTGGCTGGGCATTTGGGCCAGAGCAAAACTTAGGTCAGGCTTGCTCCCCTGTTTCACTGGCCTCATATGTCAGAGGACACCAAAGGGTTTTGTCACTCTTGTGTGACCTGCCAAGCCAGTGGCAAGACTGGTGACACACCAAAGGCCCCCTTAATTCCACTTCCTGTGGTTGGGTGCTCTTTGAAAGGGTAGGGGTTGACATAGTTGCCCCCCTTGACCACCCAACAGCTTCAGGCAATATGTTTATCCTTGTGGTAGTGGACCATGCCACTAGGTATCTGGAAGCTATCCCCATAAGGACCACTACAGCTCCTGCAGTGGCAAAGGCCCTCCTGGGAATCATTTCCAGGGTGGGCTTCCCTAACGAAGTGGTGTCAGACAGAGGTAGTAACTTCATGTCTGCATACCTCAAAGCAATGTGGAAGGAGTGTGGTGTAACATACAAGTTCACTACCCCTTATCGTCCACAAACAAATGGTCTGGTTGAGAGGTTTAATAGAACTCTCAAAGGTATGATAATGGGACTCCCTGATAAAATCAGAAGGAGATGGGATGTCCTGTTACGTTGCCTCCTTTTTGCTTACAGGGAGGTACCCCAAAAAGGAGTGGGCTTTAGCACCTTTGGAGTCCTCTTTGGGGACCCTGTAAGAGGTCCCCTTGCACTTGTTAAGGAGGTTTGGGAGCAACCTTTAAAAGCTCCTAAACAAGACATTGTGGATTGTGTACTTGGCCTAAAATCAAGAATGGCTGAGTACATGAAAAAGGCCAGTAAAAACCTTCAGGCCAGCCAGGAGCTGCAAAAGCAATGGCATGACCAGAAGGCTGTCCTGACTGAGTTCCACCCGGGACAGAAGGTGTGGGTATTGAAGCCTGTGGCCCCAAGAGCATTCCAGGACAAATGGAGTGGACCCCATCTAATTGTTGAGAAAAAGGGTTAGGTTACCTACTTGGTAGACCTAGGCACTGCCAGGAGTCCCCTTAGGGTGATCCATGTCAACTGCCTAAAACCCTACTATGACAGGGCTGATCTCACCCTGCTCATGGTAACTGATGAGGGACAGGAAGAAGAGAGTGACCCTCTCCCTGATCTCTTCTCCACCAATGAAGTTGATGGCTTAGTGGAGGGAGTAGTACTTGCATATTGTCTTACTGCACAACAAAAGGACAACTGTGTAAATCTCTTAAATCAGTTTTCAGAACTCTTCTCACTGATACCAGGTACCACTACTTGGTGTGAGCATACAATCAATACTGGAGACAGTTTACCTGTCAAAAGCAAGATTTATAGGCAGCCTGACCTTGTCAGGGACTGCATAAAACAAGAGGTTCAGAAAATGTTAGACTTAGGAGTGATTGAGCCTTCAGAAAGCCCATGGGCTAGCCCAGTGGTGCTTGTTCCAAAACCTCACAGTAAGGATAGTAAAAGAGAGATGAGGTTTTGTGTTGACTATAGAGGGCTCAACCAAGTAACCAAGACTGATGCTCACCCTATACCCAGGACAGATGAGCTGATAGATACACTGGCTTCTGCCAAGTATCTCAGCACTTTTGATTTCACTGCAGGATTATGGCAGATTAAATTATCAGAAGATGCTAAACCCAAGACTGCATTTCCAACCATTGGAGGGCACTATCAATTCACTGTGATGCCCTTTGGTCTGAGAATGCACCTGACACTTTTCAAAGGTTGGTGAACACAGTCCTGCAAGGGTTGGAAGCTTTTAGTGCAGCATATCTGGATGATATAGCTGTCTTTAGTTCACCTGGTCCACCAGAAGAAAGTTTTGTAGGCCCTGCAAAAGGCAGGCCTCACTATCAAGGCCTCAAAGTCCCAGATAGGGCAGGGGAAAGTAGTGTATCTGGACCACCTAGTTGGTGGGGAATAGATTGCACCACTGCAGGGGAAGTTCCAGACCATTATGAAATGGGCTCTCCCTACAACTCAAACCCAGGTGAGAGCCTTTCTAGGCCTCACAGGGTACTATAGGAGGTTTATTAAGAATTATGGCTCCATTGCAGCTCCTCTTAATGACCTCAGCTAGCTGTCAAAAAGCTCTTGATGAGCTCAAACAGGCCATGTGCTCTGCACCTGTCCTAAAAAGCCCTTGCGACTCCAAAACATTCATAGTCCAGACTGATGCTTCTGAATTGGGGGCTGGGGCAGTGCTGTCACAGCTTAATACTGAGGGCCAGGTTCAACCTGTTGCTTTTATCAGTAGAAGGTTGACCCATAGAGAAAAGCGTTGGTCTGCCATAGAGAGGGAGGCCTTTGCTGTGGTCTGGGCACTGAAAAAGTTGAGACCATACCTGTTTGGTACTCACTATTTGTTCAGACAGACCAGAAACCTCCACTTTGGCTAAAACTAATGAAAGGTGAAAACCCTAAATTGTTGAGGTGGTCCATCTCCCTACAGGGAATGGACCATACAGTGGAACATAGACATGGGAGTATCCACTCCAATGCAGATGGACTCACCAGATATTTCCACTTAGGCAATGAAGACTCATTTGGGCAAGGTTAGCCTTATTGTCCCTCGTTTGGGGGGGGAGGGGTGTAGGAAAGTACCATCTTGCCTGGCATGTTACCCTCATGTTTCACTTATATGTATGTTTGTTTTTGCCTGTGTCACTGGGATCCTGCTAGCCTGGACACCAGTGCTCATAAGCTGTGCACTGTGTGTGTTCCCTGTGTGGTGCCTAACTGTATCACTGAGGCTCTGCTAACCAGAATCTCAGTGTTTATGCTCTCTCTGCTTTTAAAATTGTCACTGCAGGCTTGTGACTAATTTTACCAATTCTAATTGGCACACTGTAACACCCTTATAATCCCCTAGTATATGGTGCCTAGGTACCCAGGTATTGAGGTTCCAGGAGATCCCCATGGGCCGCAGCATTTCTTTTTACCACCCATAGGGAGCTCAGACAATTCTTACACAGGACTGCCACTGCAACCTGAGTGAAATAACGTCCACGTTAATTCACAGCCATTTTACACTGCACTTAAGTAACTTATAAGTCACCTATATGTCTAACCCTTACTTAGTGAAGGTTAGGTGCAAAGTTACTAAGTGTGAGGGAACCTTGCACTAGCCAAGGTGCCCCCACATTGTTCAGGGCAATTTCCCCAGACTTTGTGAGAGCGTGGACACCATTACACGTGTGAACTACACATAGGTCAACACCTATGTACAGCTTCACAATGGTAACTCCGAACATGGCCATGTAACATGTCTAAGATCATGGAAGTTTCCCCCCAATACCAATCTGGTATTGGGGTGCCAATCCCATGCATCCCCAGGGCTCCAGCATGGACCCCGGGTACTGCCAAACTAGTTCTCTGGGTTTTTCTCTGCAGCTACCGCTGCTGCCAACCCTCAGACGGGTTTCTGCCCTCCTGGGGTCTGGGCAGCCCAGTCCCAGGAAGGCAGAACAAAGGATTTCCTCTGAGAGAGGGTGTTACACCCTCTCCCTTTGGAAATAGGTGTTTAGTGCTGGGGAGGAGTAGCCTCCCCCAGCCTCTGGAAATGCTTTGAAGGGCACAGATGGTGCCCTCCTTGCATAAGCCAGTCTACACCGGTCCAGGGAGCCCCCAGCCCCTGCCCCTGCTCTGGCGCAAAACTAGACAAAGGAAAGGGGAGTGACCACTCCCCTGCCCATCACCACCCCAGGGGTGGTGCCCAGAGCTCCTCCAGTGTGTCCCAGACCTCTGCCATCTTGAATGCAGAGGTGTGAGGGCACAGTGGAGACCTCTGAGTGGCCAGTGCCAGCAGGTGATGTCAGAGACCCCTCCTGATAGGCTCTTACCTGGTTAGGTAGCCAATCCTCCTCTGAGGGCTATTTAGGGTCCCTCCTGTGGGTTTCTCGTCAGATAACGAATGCAATAGCTCAACAGAGTTCCTCTGCACTTCTCTCTTCGACTTCTGCCAAGGATCGACCGCTGACTGCTTCAGGATGCCTGCAAAACCGCAACAAAGTAGCAAGAAGACTACCAGCAACATTGTAGCGCCTAATCCTGCTGGCTTTCTCGACTGTTTCCTGCTGGTGCATGCTCTGAGGGCTGTCTGCCTTCACCCTGCACTGGAAGCCAAGAAGAAATCTCCTGTGGGTCGACGGAATCGTCCCCCTGTTAACGCAGGCACCAAACTTCTGCATCACCGGTCCTCTGGGTCCCCTCTCATCTTGAAGAGCGTGGTCCCTGGAACACAGGAGCTGTATACCAGTGACCCCGACAGTCCAGTGGTCCTTCAATTTGGTGGTGGTAAGTCCTTTTCTTCCCACGCCAGACAGTAATCCTGTGTACTGCGTGATCTGCAGCTGCTAGGGCTTCTGTGCACTTTTGAAAGAATTCCTTCATGCACAGCACAGCCCAGGTCCCCAGCACTTTGTCCTGCATTGCCCAACTCGCTAAGTTGACCTCTTACTTTGTGGGACCCTCTTTTGTTGTGTTGAGATGACCGTCTTGCTCAGATTTCCTGAACACCTGTTCAGGTGCTTCTGTGGGTGCTGCCTGCTTCAGCATGGGCTCTCTGTGTTGCTGAGTGCCCCCTGTGTCTCCTCCTCCAAGGGGCGACCTCCTGATCCTTTCTGGGCCCTGGCAGCACCCATAATCCTAAACGTGACTCTTGCAGCTAGCAAGGCTTGTTTGCAGTCTTTTCTGAGTGGAAACAACTCTGCATCCTCCAGCATACCATGGAACATCTTCTAACCAAAGGAGAAGTTCCTGGCACCTTCCTTTGTTGCAGAATATTTGGCTTCTTCCACCCGGAGGCAGCCCTTTTGCACCCCCACCCAGGGTTTAGTGGGCTCCTGCCCCCCTGGACACTTGCATGACTCTTGGACTTGGTCCCCTTCCTTTACAGGTCCTCAGGTCCAGGACTCTGTCTTCAGTGCTTTGCAGTCAGTTGTTGTCTTTGCAGAATCCCCTATCTCGACTTTACTGTCTTTCTGGGGTAGTAGGGTAGCTTTACTCCTACTTTTCAGGGTCTTGGGGTGAGGTATCTTGGACACCCTTAGTGTTTTATTACACTCCCAGCGTCCCTCTACACACCACACTAGGCCTGGGGTCCATTTGTGGTTCGCATTCCACTTTTGGAGTATATGGTTTGTGTGTTAGGGTTTGCACACAGCAAAGAGCATGTCCCCTCTCACTGCACTAGTGGGTTCTGTAATAGCTCCCTTTTAAACTTACTATTGAAAGCCTTTCTTGTTATCTCACCTCCCCCCCCCCCCTAGGCTTCTGTGTATGTTGTTTAATGTGCTGTTTTGTTTACACATTGGGCCTTGCTTTTACCAAGGCTTCTTTAAAATACTCCTCCCTAGGCCATGTGTTAATCCAACTCATTTGCATAATAACTGAAACTCTGCACACCTTTCAAGAACATGTGCAGCATGTGAGGACCACACCCAGCTCTTCAAACCACACCCAGCTCTGCACACCTTCCAAGAACATGTGCAGCTTGTGAGGACCACACCCAGCCCTTCAAACCACACCCAGCCCTGTCTATAAAAGGCATCCCCCGAGCCTCACCCAGTGCTTGTGCTCGTCTACCTCCCGCTTACCTGAGAACAGATCCCTTGGCGCTGGCACTCCTGCTCTTTACAGACTTTCATTGACTTCAATGGGCGCAGCTTCTGGCTCTTCCTTCTTCCGGTTTCCGGTTCCTCCTTGCTTCAGCCTCTCTCCTATGAGTAACCTGCAAAAGAGAAAGAAGACAAGGTTAGACTGATCAGTATCTCTTGCCAGCAACAAGTAAGTGCAAAACCTTTTATTACCTGAAAGAACTTTGACAACAATTTCTGGATTCCTGTATAGACAATTTGAAACGAAATACCTTCCACGAACATTGTGATTCAAACTCTTTGTTACAAGAATATTTTGCAGAACTTTGTGAAGCAAACATTGTTTTTTCTCATGGAACTTTTAAGAATCGAACAGTGGAAACCATTAACAGCAAGGCAAACAGTAAATCAAGGACTTGCACAAATTACATGCTGTATTTTGATGTAAAAGTACAGTATTTGTTTTATAAAAGATTCTGGAAATATGGGAAAAGTGAGTCTGCTATTGGGAATTTAGGCTTTAGTTATATTATGATGAATGTTTGATATTGGTAATTCTGATAACGGTATTTGTTTAATGTTTTAGAAGCTTTACAGTAATAGAAAACACATCCCAGAGCAGTAACACATTCCAAACCTGGAAACTAGAGACCAGGATCCAAGAGGTACTTTTAGAAGAGAATTTCTAATAAATAAAGGGATAGTCAGGAACCCATTTAGGAATAGGTTGCACTTATCTGTTCTTTGTTTATGTTTCATTAGGCACCAGTTTCTACAGAAGTCAGAAAGGGCCGCAGATTTGTGCAGCACTTCAACAGTGGAAACGCAAGAACGGTGTTGTCTCTCTTTTTGATTTTATCCACTTCCCCCCTTCCCTTGAGCTTCTGTTCTTAGTGCACTGTTTTAAAAACTAGTGTGCTGGAACAAGCAGTTTCAGGGTGGGGTCGGATTGTCTTCAACCTCTATCAGAACTGAACAAGAACTCAGGTGAGCTGGGCTTTGACAGAAGCACAAGCCTTAAAAAATTTCAGTTCTGGTGGACGATGAATACCGGGGAAGAAATAGAGGGCATTGACGTCACGGATATGGCGCAGGCCCTAAATGAGGACTTGGCTCATAATGAATCAGTGTCTGGCATCTTGCAACATATGCAAGAGGAAATAGAGAGATTAAAGATGGAGAATACCTCTTTAAAACAGGATTTAAGCAGGTATAAATTTAGGGGATCTCAGTGGAACACAGCTTTTACGCCTTTGTTTAAAACCTCCTCAGAGACAGGGGCGCCATCAAAACATACAACTTTGCCTCCCCCAGTTGAGGTCACTGTTAATGTTCCTAATGCTGTGCCCTTAGCAGCACCTGAACGTTTTCATGGAGATAGTAACAAATTCCATGTTTTTATCAATCAATGTCAATTACACTTCGTTTGGAAGCCACAACAGTTCCCTACTGATGATACGAAAGTGCCATTCGTCTTGTCTTATTTGGGTGGCACAGCAGCCAATTGGTCAATTCCTTTCGTGGATAGAGATGATCCCATCCTCCATAATTGGAATCAATTTAAACGTACCATGACCAGCCTTTTTGCAAAACACACTTTCATGCAGGCAAGTGATAATGAGCTTTTAAATCTTAAACAAGGTAACAAGGATTTATTGACCTATCTCACTAGTTTTAATCGTTTACTCACCGAGACACAGTGGCCAGAAGAAAAGCGTGTCTCCCTTTTTTATAAAGGTTTGAGAGACGAGTTAAAAGACGCGCTGGCTCATATCGTTGATTTGCCAAAAGACTATTCGGACTTTGTAGATTTAGTTGTGAAATTAGAACATAGACTAGGAGAAAGAAAGGGAGATAAATACAAACTGGAATCACGGTTAACTTTTATTAGACACGAGAAGAAAGACACAGATAACAAACTCCCTGAACCAGAGCCTATGCAAATAGGGACACTCAGAGGTCCACTCACATCAGAGGAAAAAGAAAGAAGGAGAAAATTTCAATTATGTTTATATTGTGGCAGGGCAGGTCACTTTGCCAGAGAATGTCCAGTAAAGCCTAAAACTCCACGAAAGGGTGCTGTTTCCTCCACCTCCTCAACTGAATCGGGAAACGATTAAGCTCGACAAGGGGAGAGGTTACTTGTTCGAGAAAACATCTTAATCAAACCTCTAATGCTGCAGCCTTCAGGGTACCGCACATACCTAGACATTTCATAATTCAGGTCGTTTTAATTGTTACTACCCAAGTGAGGCATTCTCTCCCTGTCCTACTGGACTCAGGCGCGACAGGAAATTTTGTGGATAATAAGTTAGCTGAAAACTTAGGACTTCCTATGTGCCTAAAGCCTTGTCCAGAATCAGTATGTGCAGTGGATGGGTCAGAATTGACCTCTGGATTAATCACAAAACAAACAAGTCCACTTGTTATGGTCTGTCAGAACGGGCACACAGAGGTGATTAGCTTTGATCTGATAGATACTCCTAATTTTGGTTTGATTCTCGGGGTACCCTGGTTAACAACTCATAACCCAAAAATTGATTGGGTGAATAGAACTGTTACTTTGGATTCCTCTTTCTGTAGAACCAATTGCTATCAAGAAGCAGGTACAGAACAGAGCACAGTATTACACTGTGCTAGTGTTACACAAGATGAATCAAGTCTCCCTCCTGAATATTCTGACTTTAAAGACGTCTTTGATCCAGTAAAGGCTAGTGTGCTGCCCCCACATTGGTCTTATGACTGCCATATAGATCTTATCCCAGGGGCCCCTTTACCTAATAACAGAGTATATGCGTTGACTGACGAAGAAACCAAATACTTAAGAACCTACCTAGATGACCTACTACAGTCTGGGTTCATCCGTCATTCCACATCTCCGGTGTCATCTCCACTCTTTTTTATCCCGAAGCCGGATAAATCCCTGCGCGCGTGTATCGATTATAGAGGACTAAATAAGGCTACAATAAAGAATAAATATCCTCTTCCTCTAATACCTGTGTTGTTGGATCAATTAAGACATTCTACTGTATACACTAAACTAGATCTGCGGGGAGCTTACCACCTGGTCCGAGTAAAAGAGGGGGATGAGTGGAAGACAGCTTTCAAGACAAAGTTTGGTTTATTTGAGTACACAGTAATGCCCTTTGGGTTATGTAATGCCCCTGCGGCCTTTCAGTTCTTTATAAATAAGGTCCTACACGAATTCCTGGACGTTTGTGTCATAGTATACATAGACGACATCCTCATTTACTCTAAGAACTCAGAAGAACATACCCAACATGTTCGTGCAGTATTATCAAAGTTAAAAGAAAATCATCTTTTTGCTAAGCTAGAAAAGTGTACTTTTAATGTCAACAAGGTGGACTTTTTAGGATACTGCCTGTCACCTCAAGGAATAACTATGGATGTAAAGAAAATCAGTGCTATTGCTGATTGGCCAGAACCATCCTCTGTAAAAGATATTCAGAAATTTCTGGGTTTCGCCAATTTTTATAGGAGGTTTATTGCACATTTTGCAGACATTGCGGCCCCAATAACTACCTTGTTGCGGAAAGGGCAACGATTTCTTTGGACTGATGAGGCGGCACACGCCTTTCAACTCCTAAAACAAAAGTTCACTTCAGCCCCAATTCTGAAACATCCTGATCCTGACTTGCCCTTTTTTGTTGAAGCGGATGCTTCACAAGTAGCTTTAGGAGGAGTTCTCTCTCAACGAGATGCTGTAGATGGCCAGTTACATCCTATAGCCTTCTATTCCAAAAAGTTATTGCCAGCTGAACAAAATTACACTGTGGCTGAAAGGGAACTACTAGCTATCAAAGTAGCCTTTTCAGAATGGAGGCACCATTTAATGGGAGCCAAGTACCCAGTTACAATCTTTTCTGACCATAAGAACCTACAGTTTTTTGGATCACTTAAAGCACTAACACCACGTCAGATGCGCTGGTGAATTTTTTTTAGCTCATTTGACTTTGTTATAACCTATAGACCAGGTGCACAACAAATTCAATCTGATGTGTTATCTAGATACGGACATACCTGAGACATGAAACAAGATAAAATAGGAGAACCCATTATTCCTCCCCAAAAGTTGTTGGCACCAGTACAACAGAAGGATTTCATCACAGATCTATATAATGCACACATGCAAATAGCACCTCAGGATTGGTTAAAGGATTCCCATAACACAATACAACGAGGTTTATTGTATCACGACAACATGCTGTTAGTGCCCACCTCTGAATTACAAACACAGGTGATAATTTGGCATCACGCCTCACCGTTGGCAGGTCATCCTGGTTGGGTAAAAACCCTGGAAAATGTGCAAAAACACTTTTGGTGGGAAACTATAAGAAAGGACATTAAGCAATTTGTCACTACCTGTCCAATTTGTGCAAGACATAAATCTTCTCATAAGGCTCCTGACGGCTTGTTAATACCAATGCCAACACCCAAACAACCTTGGCACACTGTGAGCGTAGACTTTATTGTAGGTTTACCACCTGTAAAATCCTTCACAACAGTGTTGGTTATAGTGGATTTTTTATCTAAAATGGCACATTTTGTACCATTACGGAAATTACCCACGGCGGCAGAATTTGCCGATATTTTTATAAGGGAAATTGTGCGTTTACATGGTTTGCCAAGCAAAGTGGTGTCAGACCGAGGGAGCCAGTTCAACTCCAGATTTTGGAAAAAATTATGTGAAAAACTGAAAATAGATGTGGCCTTATCCACTGCTTTCCACCCAGAGACAGATGGACAGACTGAACGACTGAACCAAACCTTACTTCAAACGCTACGTTGTTTATTGGCTGATTATTCTAGTGAATGGTTGGAAGCTCTCCCTGTAGCAGAGTTTGTTTATAATAATACTGAGCATTCAGCTCTACTTTGCTCACCATTCTATTTCTTGCAGGGGTATCATCCAAGAGCTATACCCATTTTGTTAGAAGATTCCCTGTTGCCTACAGTAACGGATAGACTAACGAGGTTAGGTGACATACAAGACAAAGCCAGGAAACATTTATTAAAGTACAAGGAAAGCATGAAAAAACAAGCAGACAAACACAGGTCTGAGGCCCCAATGTATAAAATTGGTGACAAGGTATGGCTCTCCACAAAGAACCTAAACATAGAGGGATCCCGAAAGCTGCAACCACGTTTCATTGGACCCTTTAGTATAACTGCCATAGTAAACCCGGTAACAGTAAAATTAGATTTACCAAAAGAATATCCAGTACATACTACATTCCATGTGTCCTTGCTTAAGCCGTACAACTCAAAAACCCGACCTGAACCACCACCTCCACCCATACCAATTAAGGGAAATCTGGAATATGAAGTGAAAAGCATAAAAGACTCAAAAAGAATTAGTGGACGTCTGTTTTATTTAGTAGAATGGAAAGGATATGATGAATCTGAGAATTCATGGGAACCAGCATCATATGTACATGCCCCACAGCTGATTAGACGGTTTTATTTAAAAAATCCAGGAAAACCCCGTCCTGTAGGAGGGCCTTTGAGGGGGGCAACTGTAAGGGTTTGTACACAGCAAAGAGCATGTCCCCTCTCACTGCACTAGTGGGTTCTGTAATAGCTCCCTTTTAAACTTACTATTGAAAGCCTTTCTTGTTATCTCACCTTCCCCCCCCCCCCCAGGCTTCTGTGTATGTTGTTTAATGTGCTGTTTTGTTTACACATTGGGCCTTGCTTTTACCAAGGCTTCTTTAAAATACTCCTCCCTAGGCTATGTGTTAATCCAACTCATTTGCATAATAACTGAAACTCTGCACACCTTTCAAGAACATGTGCAGCATGTGAGGACCACACCCAGCTCTTCAAACCACACCCAGCTCTGCACACCTTCCAAGAACATGTGCAGCTTGTGAGGACCACACCCAGCCCTTCAAACCACACCCAGCCCTGTCTATAAAAGGCATCCCCCGAGCCTCACCCAGTGCTTGTGCTCGTCTACCTCCCGCTTACCTGAGAACAGATCCCTTGGCGCTGGCACTCCTGCTCTTTACAGACTTTCATTGACTTCAATGGGCGCAGCTTCTGGCTCTTCCTTCTTCCGGTTTCGGTTCCTCCTTGCTTCAGCCTCTCTCCTATGAGTAACCTGCAAAAGAGAAAGAAGACAAGGTTAGACTGATCAGTATCTCTTGCCAGCAACAAGTAAGTGCAAAACCTTTTATTACCTGAAAGAACTTTGACAACAATTTCGGGATTCCTGTATAGACAATTTGAAACGAAATACCTTCCACGAACATTGTGATTCAAACTCTTTGTTACAAGAATATTTTGCAGAACTTTGTGAAGCAAACATTGTTTTTTCTCATGGAACTTTTACGAATCGAACAGTGGAAACCATTAACAGCAAGGCAAACAGTAAATCAAGGACTTGCACAAATTACATGCTGTATTTTGATGTAAAAGTACAGTATTTGTTTTATAAAAGGTTCTGGAAATATGGGAAAAGTGAGTCTGCTATTGGGAATTTAGGCTTTAGTTATATTATGATGAATGTTTGATATTGGTAATTCTGATAACGGTATTTGTTTAATGTTTTAGAAGCTTTACAGTAATAGAAAACACATCCCAGAGCAGTAACACATTCCAAACCTGGAAACTAGAGACCAGGATCCAAGAGGTACTTTTAGAAGAGAATTTCTAATAAATAAAGGGATAGTCAGGAACCCATTTAGGAATAGGTTGCACTTATCTGTTCTTTGTTTATGTTTCATTAGGCACCAGTTTCTACAGAAGTCAGAAAGGGCCGCAGATTTGTGCAGCACTTCAACAGTGGAAACGCAAGAACGGTGTTGTCTCTCTTTTTTATTTAATCGACTTCCCCCCTTCCCTTGAGCTTCTGTTCTTAGTGCACTGTTTTAAAAACTAGTGTGCTGGAACAAGCAGTTTCAGGGTGGGGTCGGATTGTCTTCAGCCTCCCTCAGAACTGAACAAGAACTCAGGTGAGCTGGGCTTTGACATTGTGTTGCCCCTAGGCCTATTGTCTCCTATTGCATTCTATTGTGTTCCACTGTGTTTGCACTACTTTTCTACTTACCTGATTTCGGTTTGTGTGTATATTTTGTGTATTTTACTTACCTCCTAAGGGAGTATACCCTCTGAGATACTTTTGGCATATTGTCACTAAAATAAAGTACCTTTATTTTTAGTAACTCTGAGTATTGTGTTTCTTGTGATACAGTGCTATATGATATAAGTGGTATAATAGGAGAATGCATGTCTCCTAGTTCAGCCTAAGCTGCTCTTCTATAGCTACCTCTATCAGCTTAAGCTGCTATAACACTACTAATCTACTAATAAGGGATAACTGGACCTGGCATAAGGTGTAAGTACCACAAGGTACCCACTATAAGCGAGGCCAGCCTCCTACACCACCTTAACTCCACATTTGTGTAAATAAGAATGACACAAATGTGGCTCAAGGTGGCACTAGGGACATCATGAATATGCCCCGTGTTTTTAATGCAACGTCACAGATGCAACTCAACTTCAGGTCTTGTTGGCTTAAAGGATCATATTAAGGCCCATATTTATACTTTTTTAGCGCAACGTTTGCGTCATTTTTTGACGTAAAAGCAGCACAAACGTACAAAATATAATTGTATTTTGTAAGTTTGTGCCGCTTTTGTGTCGAAAAATGACACAAATGCGGCACTGAAAAAGTATAAATATGGGCCTAAATGTATAGGCAGGCTCTGGATCAATTTGGAAGCTCCATTTTTTCTGTGTTTCATGCACTTCTTTATACATTCAGGGGCCCGAGCATGTATACTGTAGTTGATTAAAGTAGTGGATTAGCGTAAAATTTACGCTCACAACAACCACCTTCAACCAATCAACCAACCACTTTGTGTTTAGGTTCCTGTCTCGATGTCTTGGTTAACTTATTTAGCTTCTTAACCCTTTCTCAATCTCTAAACACCACAACGTGCCTTTTGAAGCTTGCTGTATGAGTCCTCCAGGTCTCATTAAATTGTTACGCAACTTAACCTACCAGTCATTCTTGCCTGAGCTATCAGTTCCCGTCTTACAAGCTTGCCCAAACAATTGACAAAGTCCTGGTGAAAATACAAACACTTGGGCCCATATTTATATTCGGTTTGCGCTGAATTAGTGTCAATTTTTTTTTACGCTAATCCAGCACAAACCTAACTCCATATTTATACTTTGGCGCTAGACACGACTAGCGCCAAAATTATGGAGTTAACGTCATTTTCTAGACCAGAAAACCTATCTTGCGTCAATGAGATGCAAGGTAGGTGTTTCTGTCCAGAAAACGACGATATGGCCTTTGCGCCATATTAATCCCCGTGCTAAGATCCAGAACAGGGGAATGGGGGCCTGACATAATGGCGCTAAGCTTGCTTACCGCCATTATTTAACACCTGGGTCTGGGCAGGCTTAAGGGCACTTGTAGGCATATTTCCATGGTCAAACCCCCACCCGCACCAGGAGGGCACCTAAGGCCCATCCCAGGTAAGTCTGGGTCAGTAAATATTCTTTTTTCTCCAACACCACTTGGGGGCCCTGACATGAGGCCCCCTGCACGGCGCTGGCACCATTGGCCATGCCCAGGGGACATTCTTCATGGCCATTGGGGTGTTGGGCATGGGTCCTGTCTTTATTAAGACAGGAGCCATGTCCATGTGGGTTTATTAACCTCTAAACAGTGTAGCACCATAATTCGGCACACAACTCCCAGTTACCCCTATGCCTCCCCAGCCCTGTTAGCGTCCCTTCCAAGGACGCTGACAGGGCATTAGCGCCATTCCATAAATATGGCACACGGCTGGCGTCTTGGAATGGCGCCAGCCGGCGCTATACTTTTTCACGCAAAACTGCACTAACGCAGTTTTGCGCGAAAAACTATAAATCTGCTCCTTGATCTCTGTGTATTTACAATGTAGCAATCGATTCGATTGCAACCATCCATGCAGCAGAAAATGGCTCACCTAATGTAATAATGCTGAACATCACTCTACAATGTATTTATTTATTTGGATAACATGCATCTTAAGCCTTATTTAGGAAAGGTTGACCCACCTATATTTTTTGTGTGAGTATCCTGTTCGACATGCTGTCGCTGGCAAATAGATACTACTTTGAAAGCGTAGATAGTTGTTGGTGGCTTTAATGTTAGGTTAGGTCACCTGATGTTTTAATACCATAAAAGTGCTTGAGAGGAAGAGTGGAACATTCTCGAACTATTTTGCATTAATCCTAGCCCAAGGCCGTAAGCAGGGAGGCATATCTTGTAAAATGATGATAACCCATGTGATGACAGCATGCATTGGAAGTATGAGGTCATTCTGCCATCAAAAGCATTCAAGATAATGCATTCGAAAACAAGCCACCATGATTGTATAATGGCCAGCTTGTATTTACAGGGTACTATTTTTTGAACGGCATCCGAACCTCTTATGTTAATCCTACAATTTTATGACATAATTACTAGCCTTTTGAACAGAAAGATACCTATAAGTGAGCTACCAGTTTTAAGCAATAGGAGATAAGTGAGTTGGCAACAGAAGATTACAATTAGGAAAATTTAAAATACAATGTATATGAAGTTGATAGGACATTCGAATAGTGATTTAAATGATTATGAGGATACTAGGTCAACACGTTATGCCCTGGTGGTAATCTTGAACCACTGACTGTAGATCTCCCAGAAAACTAGCCACAACTTTTTAGGCATAGGGGTCTATTCAAAAAGTATGTTCTGTAGTAGGTCTAGTAATACTTGAATAATACTACTCATGCTCTACAAAATGGTATTTGCAAATCTGCCTTTTCTGTCGATTCTGTGTAGAAATTACTACCCAAATATAAGCCTACATATTAGGTGTAAATATGGAACGATGGTGAGTGGCTGGAAAATGGAGAATAGTCACTAGTAAATGTAAGGTGGATCTAGGGAGGAGTGAAGAGGGGTTTAGGAAAGGTCAAGGGAGTGTTTTAGGGAGGGACATGCACCCACACACAAAAGAGTGAGTCCATTCTTATTCAAAAACTGCACTTCTAAAGGTATTAAAGACAAAAGGGAACCAAAACAGTATTAAATGGACTCCATCTCAGACCCGGAGTAAGTCCTGCACCAAAGACAGAAAACAACTGGTACTGCAACACCCTTCTATAGAAAATAATGGAAGCAGGGGCTTAAAATAACACCCCATAGAAAAAGATGGTGAAATAAAATAATTTGTTTAGACTTCTTAAAAATATATATCAATTGAATTAAATGTTTAAAAATGATACATAAAATAAAAATATATGTTATTAATATTATTACTAATCATTTTCCTAATAATGATGCTATAGTCATACAAAGTAGTAATAATAATCAATTACATAGTAAGATTTATCTAATGAATTTTTTTTAAAATAATTAATTAAAAATAATTCAATTAGAAATGTAATTTAATAAAAATAAAAAACAATAAATACAATACGAATCTTTAAGATACAAAATATAAGAATAAACATGAAATTATGAAAATGTTAATTAATTAAACAGGACTAATTAAAAATTATTAATGAATTAATTATTTACCTGTTTAGAAATATCTAATGAAAACTAATTAGTAATGCTGAGTTGACAATGTTTATTTATTCTAAATCTTTAATATTATTTCTTAATTCTACACATACCAATTCATAAGTTTGATACATAATTAATAAATATAAACCTTTTACTCTAGCTGTTGGGTTAATAAATCTTGAAATAGTAATTTGAATTTAATTTAATGTATATATTATTTCAATATTGAATTCAAAATGATCTGAATAATTTGGTAATGTTCTACATTGAAAATACATCAAATTAATGAATAAAGAAATGTAAATATAAAATTGGAGTATATTAATATTTGTCGTAAAACAATGCTTCTACAATTTTTTAGCTTGATACATGTATTCCGTATATTTTACCATAGGGAGATATCTGCTCCAGTGGTGGAGATCTTTGCCTGTATGTGAACACTAATAACTTTCTACTTGTAAATAAAACTGTACTCACTGGCTGTGTCTCCACTCCTCAGCAGGTGGAGGCATGCAAGCCTACACTTTGTAGTAAATTTACACTTGTAAATGGTGCATAGTAAAAAGTAGCAAATGTATTACAAAGTTTAAAAATGAACTTACATGTGTAGACTCTCTCAGGTGAAAGTTTACTTTTTGAATAGATATCAAAGAGTATTGGTCATTCAAGGCTCAAGTGTTTTGGCCCCTGATAAACTATGCAATAAGCCTTCAAGGAAGATGGCAGAAAATTAAATGAGTTCCAGAACAAGAAAGAAGCCAACACGAGGAGCGTCTTCAAAGAGAATGATACATTGAATGGTTTAACCACCTCAATTGTCTATTTGATGGATGCAGGTCCACTACTATTTCTAAGTCACATGCCACTGTTTGCTAATTAAAGTAATAAATTAAGAGATGCTACTAACTACTTGGCACCAGAAAAAGCTTTCCCTGTTGATAATGTTCTACTTCAAAGAAAACTCAAAGTTTTGCAAAGCAAGGAAATGTGATGGAGTCTTGCTTTATGGAATGTTTCACAATTCAACACTTGTGCTTGAAATAATCCCTCCGTTTCAGAAGGGGTAAAGGAGTAATGTAAGAAACTATAGATGAATACATCTGACAAAGGTAGTGGTGTAGCTTGGTTGCCATGGGCTCCAGAGGAAGCAAGGTAACTGGGCCCCCTCACTAGGGTGACATCTCAGCTGGTCAACTGCCTCGACACTCCTCAAATACCTTTGACATAGGCCCTCATTACAACCCAGCCTGTTGGCGTAGAAGCACCGGTCTTACCGCCAACAGGCTGGCGGTAAACATTTTGGAATTATGACCATGGCAGTTACCGCCATGGTCATCCGCCACTTCTCTGATCCGACCGCCAGGGCGGAGACGACCGCTGGGCTGGAGTTCAGGGTCTCCAGCCCTGCGGTCGTCACAATACCGCCGGCGGTATCATGACCCAGCTGACCACCATGGATATCATGGGGTTAGGAACCGCCATGAAATCCATGGCGGTGAGCACTATCAGTGCCAGGGAATTCCTTCCCTGGCACTGATAGGGGTCTCCCCCACCCCGAGTCCTTCCCTTACACCCCCCACCACCCCTGCTACCCCAAAAGGTGGCAGGACCCCCCTCCCCACCCTTAACCCCAACATTACATTACACATTCACACCCGACACGCACGAAGGCACCACCAACACACATACCCGCACACACACCAACATACATGCCTACAGCCACACACACAGTCATACGCACACACCCACATTCAGACATTCACGCACACATCCATACAGACATACAAACATACAGACACGCACTAATTTCCAAACACACAACACCCCGGCATGCATACACGCACTCACACACCCCCTCTACATACACACACACACACACACCCATGCACCCACACATCACACAACACCCTCCCCTAACGGACGATAAACTTACCTGGTCCGTTGATCCTCCGGGAGGGGACAGGATCCATGGGGGCAGCTCCGCCACCAGCACCCCGTCAACAGAACACCGCCACGCCGAATCACAGGACGTGATTCGGTGGGCGGTGTTCTGTTGACAGGGCGGTGGAGGTGGAGCTACCTCCACTTGCCCGCCGTCCGCCAGTGTGGCTGCTGGCGGCTCTCCGTCCGCGAAAGGATGGAGGGCTGCCAGCGGTCATAATGCGCCGAGGCGAAAACCGCCTGCACTGGCGGTCTTCAGCACGGCAATCCCTCTGCAGTCTTGTAAAAAGACCGCTGAGGTTGTAATGACCACCATAGTCTGCATCTGCCATATTACCCTCACTACCATTCTCAAACTCACATTTTTATATTTCTACTCCTTGCACTGTATTTCTGCAAGTCAGTTCCTAAACACTAAAAAGAATTATGAAAGCCAAGAGGTGGCTGGCCCTAATAGAGTGCATGTACACAAATACTTTAATAATCAGGGACCCAATACACACACCACTGTCCTCATAGACACATCCCTCACACTCCACTTACACAGGCATGCGCCTAACTTTGGAGTCTCACAGGCACAACCTGTAGACCACTAACCCTGCACTCCCTCAGAGTTCACTCCCAAAATATGGTGGATATCCTACGCTCACATATCCACAGTGCTCACACACAAGTACATCGCTAATTAGGAAGGAGAACAGTTGGGACAGATGGTGGCATAGAAGGCATTGGTTGAGTGTCTAGTAATTCTGTCACCCAGTGCAATTCAAAGCTGTAAGCTGTAGGTTACCCTGAAGCCTGAATGTCAACTTAACCCTTCACTGCAAACTATATGAGTCTCATCTTTTTGGACATTGGTGAGAACGAATCTGCCATAAAACAAGTTTAATTTGCCATCAATAAACAAAGTCACGATTTACCTTGCAGTGCAAGTGCATATACTAAAATAAATAAATAAAAAACAAAGGCAAAGAGAAAAAAAACATATGCAACCTAAGTGTGAAGGCCAATTGCTTCAGTATAAAAAGTAAAGCTTAACACTGGGTTGCCATCCTGGAATAGTACAAAATGATCAAATATGCAGAATACAATTTCAAGATGGCTGCATGGTTTTGAGGTATTCAGCAGGGATGCCTGGTGCCCTGCATTAAAAAGTTGTGGTTCAGTAGCAATGGCAGTGGAACTGCTGGTACGCTCATTATTCAATTAGCACTAGTTGCGAGTGAGCTGCTAGGGATGAACCAAAGGAAATATATCTTGAGGTCAAACTCCTTTGGATGCAGACTAAAGCAGAGTAAGCAGACAAAATACCGGTATTCAGACTAACTGACATCCTATAGCACATTACTAGCACATTACTAGGCAAACAAACAACAAAGGCAGTGGCTGGCTGAAGAGGGCTAATCTACCACCCAGTTGCATTTATGCTGTTCTGAAGGACTAAACCAATATATGAATGGCACTCTGTCTGATGGAAATTGAAGTGGGCTTACTCAAAGCCCATTTACTCTGAGCAAGATTATTTATTGTTTTTGAGAAAACATGAGAGTGGTGAGACAGTTAAAAGTCTTCAGGTCAGACCTAAAACACACCAGAATACATAGAGCACATGGAGCAGGAGTGCAGTGGGTCCTTGGCTTACATGCATAAGGCATACAGCACTGATCAAGAGCATCACATTCTTCAGTAAAAGATGTGGATAAAGTGTGATACTGCAGGAGCTGTACAGGTTTCATTCTAAGACTTGGAACACATGTGGTACTGCAGTGCCAGGCAGTGCCTGGCAGTGCACACTTCCTTTAAAGATATGGAACATGTGTGCTACTGTAGGGCCAGTTAGTTCAAACTTCCTTTTAAAGCCAGGAAACAAATATGATACTGCAGACCCAGTGCAAGTATCATTCAGAGGCATGGAACACGTGTGGTAGTGCAAGGGCATTGTCTGCTTGTTTCAAAGACATGGAATAATTATGGTACTGTAGTTCCTGCCACTGAAAATAATTTAGAAACATGGTACTGCAGGGCTACAGCAAGCTTACTTTAAAGACATGGAAAAAGTGTGGCACACAGCGGCATCATTTAACACCTATGTTGGATACAACAAATAAGCAGTATTTCAGATTTGGCACAGTTTTCTCATCAATAATTTCACTAAAAATGTTGCAGTGACATTATCAATGATGTGATAGAAAATGTCATGAGTGATGTAATATGTGAGGTGATCAGCAGTGCATGGCACGGGCGTGAGTTGTAGTTACCTTAAGGCATGAGTTATAGTTACTTGAGATAACTAAAACTGGTGAAGTTCTATGGGTTTTTAATGCTACTTCTTCACTATCACATCCCTTTAAACTTTGTTTTATTTTTCAGTGAATTTGTATGTTTTTTAATGGTATTTTCTAACTATAACGTCCCTGTACCCTTTTTTTTTTAGCAAATTCACCAGTTTTTTTATATACATTGTACCACAATGTGTAAGTGGGTGTGTGAGTTTCTTTATGGGTATGTGAGTGGCCGTGTGGGCATGTGAGTGGTTTTGTGGGTCTGTGAGTGGCTTTATGGGTGTGTGAGTGGTTGTGTGGGTGTGTGAGGGTTTCAGTGGGTGTGAGGGTGAATGTGTAAATGGCTTTGTGGGTCTGTGAGTGTGTGTGTGTGGTTTTGTGGGTCTGTGAGTGGGTGTATGAGCAGCTGTATGAGTGTGTGAGTGGTTGTTTGTGTATGCTGATCTGTGAGTGAGTGTGATAGTGGTTTTGTGGGTCTATGAGTGGCTGTGTGGGTGGGTGTGTGAGTGGTTGTGTGGATGTGTGAGTGTGTGTGGTAGTGATTTTGTGTGTGTGTGTGTGTAAATGGGTGTGTGAGTGGGTGTGTAAGTGGATGTGTGAGTGGCTGTGTGGGTCTGTGAGTGGCTGCAAGAGTGGTTTTGTGGGTCTCTAAGTGGGTGTGTGAGTGGGAATATGGGTGTGTGAGTGGTTGTGTGGGTGTGTGAGTGGGTGTTATAGTGGTTTTGTGTGGTTTTGTGAGTGTGTGAATGTGTGGTGAGTGGGTCTGTGAGTGGGTCCATGTTTTTTGTTTGGGGTCTAGATCTGTGGATCTGCCTTGGATTCACACGGGGGCCCCACTGAGTGCTGCAGTGGCTCAATGGATCCTCACACCTGCCCAAAAAAAACAATTTTGGGCAATCTATTGCCCATGAGGTGTCCCTCACAGACCCTGCCATCAGTCCAATGGGGTCACTATACCTCTTTCCTGACCTCTTCTATCCTATTTAATCTGTATTCCTCCCTGGGATGAGTGCCAATAGACAAAATGGCTGCTGAACTTTCCTGCCACGTTGAGGCTGCAAATCATGTTACTGGTGTTGGCACAGAGATCAGCGAGTTATATGCATACATCCTTTTTGTTTAATAACTCCAAAACTTCTAAACATATTTACACCACATTATACAAAAAGATCTTTCTGGACCAAGATCTGGCTTCCTGCCAAATAAGGTGCGATTTTGTTCAGCTGATTGGGTTGTAGTCGTGTCTAAAATCCCTATGGGAAATTAGATGAGGAAAATGCATTTTGAGACCCACCCTTTTTCTCGGCCCTCTTGAAACTTTCAAGACAGTAGCTGAAGTGACTGGTACATTAGTTTTGAAAATTTAGTGAAGATTCTTCAAACTGTGCAAAAGTTATTAGCAAAAATGCTTTTCCTATGGAAACTAGGTTGTAACTATAACTACCTAGTGTTGCCTGCCACTAGGTAATATATATATATTACCCCCAGGAGTAAGTCCCTTTACCCTGACCCCATGGGACTTATGGAGGAGTTTACAAGGGACCGACCCCTCATGGGCACTGAATTGCCCAAAAATATTTTTTTGAAGTGCACGATGATCCATGGATCTATAGTGTGCTCAGTGCAACCCTCTGTGTAAATTTGAGAAGGATCTGTGGATCCAGAGCCCATTTAAAAAAATGCACAAAACTATGGTCCACAATCCAGCTCTGACCATTTTGGAGACAAGCAGGAATAGCACACAGGAAAAGGATGCAGCTGAATTAGGCACTTTTGAAGATAAAAGGCAATTCAAATGGACTTAAAATGAAGTTAAATATAAGAACATATTTGACTGGATGGTGGAGATATGCAGGGACCTAAAATTAGGTAGTGAAAAAAGTAACTAACTGTGGTTGGCTTTGTAAAAATGAAAAAGTCAACCACACCTGCTACTGTTAATGTGAAGCTAGTAGACTGTTGAGAAAAGTCTTGTGAACTTCTGGCCTACTAGCAGGCAGAGGCTATTGTAAACATGGTTACCATGGAAGTAGAGCTAAAAGGGTGTGGGGGAAGGAAACAAAAGAGACTGCAATGTGAAACTGAAAAGCAGACTGGTGTACAACAATTGCTCAGTAGTGATTGTATGTCTTGTAACTGACTTTATTTTTTACAAAGTAACATATAAATGAAAAAGCATTAACAGCAGATTGTTGAATACTTTTAGGGGCTTCTGTGCAGATCCTCGGATCCACTGGGAACACCTGGGAGGGTGCACTGATCCCGGTGTTGGATCCATAGTTCCACAAAAAAAACATTCAAAATTGGATTTTTTACAGGAAACATGGAAACAGTTAAAAAATAGTGACCATTTAGAAGTGGTGTAATAAAAATAAAATATGAAAGGAAGTCTGTGATTTGCTAAGTACTGGACTATGATTGAGAGCACAGTGGGAAGGGCAGCTAATATTGGTACTTTTCTACTGAGACTGGAGAAGCATTTCCATATTTCTCACTTAAGAACCGTAGTGGAAAACAGATGTTAATGGATATTAAATAAAAGTTGGACAACAGCAAAGAGATTTTACAGGTATATTAGGATGTACTATAAAAACATGTAATTTAAAAAAAACCTATGAGTGTAGACAAACTGAAAGAAAATGTGTTGTTTCTATTTACTACAGGTAAAGGCAAAATAGAAGGAAGATTAGATGAGAACATTAAGTAAAAGTATAGTGAGCAGTAAAGAAGGAAGAGGAATTGCTATACTGAAAGTATAGTTATTTTATTAAGCCTCTATGAATGAATGTGTTTGAAATTAGATGTGTGTACTTGCTTATAGTATGTAAATTATATATTACACACATTCACAACTGTCAATCTTCACTGGGAAATGAATGCTGGCACCAAAATTATGGTACATTCACACTTGTCAACGGTGTCAATGTGTGCACATTGCAAGGGGACCTGTATCAGTTATGCTGTGCTTCGAGTTGTGTGTGCGAGTCAGTACATGTATGTATGTGTAGGATGCAATTGTCTGGTTGCAGTGGCAGGAGGTGTAGTGGGTGCTGTGGTGTGTCAGAATGTGTGCCACTTGCATATGGTACTGCCTTTATCATGTATGTTGTGTAGTGTGTGGTGTTGCTGCGTGCAACATACAGCTGAGTATTGTTGTATGGCGGTCATTGTTGTAATGTGTGTAGTTGTGATGTGTGAGTGTGTTTGTGTAGATGAGTTGTGGTTATCATGTGTGAGTGCAGCATCACTAGTGTGTGAATGTTGTGGTAGCGATGTATGGCAATGTGTGTTTTCGCATGTACATGTTGTGTTGTAGTGGGATGGCAATGGATAATGGTGTCTATGTGGTGTGGTATCATGTGTGATGCAGGACACGTAGCAAAGGAACAGTGCATGTGTGTGACTTACTTCTATTCAATTGCCACTACTATTGACTACTGTCCATTGAGCCCCATGATGTCGACCCTCCATCAGCGAACCACCACCAGTGCACCACTTGCAGAACTGTAACATCTAAATATGGTGGCCAGAACACCAATGACTTGACTGTCTTCTCAGGTCTGCCACAGGTTGTGGTTTGGAGGTAGCACTGCCAAGATCTAATTCAGGCCCTTACTGTATCCAATGAGAAGCTGAGGTTTGGGTGTGTCCGTAGATTTACAATAGATTGGTGGGGGCATCACAGCAGATCCATGGATTCATAAAATGTATACAAAAAAAGAGAAAGACTTGTTGTATTGCATTTAGAGAAAGGTTACATAAGTTAGATTATGTTTTTTTAATTGTTAATTTTATAATGTCTGTCAACTATAACCAACTTATGAGAAGAATAAGTCTGTCAACTATAACCATAAATGTCTTGGCTTGTAATAGACTAGCCTATACAGTTAGACATTTTATTTTCATCATTAGTGTTTAGAGTACTGGTTTAGAAGAGACAGGACTTTCCGCGCAGAACTCCCACCTTGTTGGTAAGTGAGTGTATTAGTTGTTAAGTTTACAGTGAGCTCTTTGATGTAGGTCTCCTACCTGTCTCCTTTTCTTATTTAAAAAAAAAAAATGAAGTGGTATTTCATGAAGCATATTGAAGTTTACTTTGCTCAATGATGTCACCAGTGATGTCACTATGTCATGAGTGATGTAATATGTGAGGTCACAAGCAGTGCAATGCCGGGGCATCAGTTATAGTTATCTTGGATAACTATAACTGCTGAACTTCTATGCTTTTGTGTGTGTATAATCTGAGCATTACTATAAAATCCCCATCCCTGAAGCCTTTGTTTTTTTCACTGAACTTCTAAGGTTTCTTTAATTCTATTTTCTAGCTATAAAGCCCATGTAACCTTCATATACACATATTTACATATCTATCTATCTATCTATCTATCTATCTATCTATCTATCTATCTATCTATCTATCTATCTATCTATCTATACACATATGTGTGTGTGTGTGTGTGTGTGTAAACATATCTATATGTCCAAAACACAACAAGAATCTGGAGTACAGGTGCTGTGTGTGCGGCAGTCCAGGTAGGGCTTAAGTAGCCCACAATATAATCCACAAAATCCTAAGAATTATTCAGGAAAACCCAGACACTCACAAGTTAAAAATGCAGGAAACAGTTTATTACAGCGTACACCTCCTCACTTAATGCGTTTCCTAATACTTCTTAGAATTTTGTGGAATATATTGTGGGCTACCGGAGCCTGACTTGGACCGCCACACACACAGCCCCTGTACTCCAGATTCTTGTTGCGTTCTGGATTGTTTATGTTCGGGGCTGACTGCTGTGCTACTGCATCGTTTCACCTGGGGTGTTTAGGTATGGACCTGAAACACAACCGGGGGGTGAATAATACTGAAAAAGTGGAACAACAGCAATTCAAGAGAAGGAGTCCTCCACTAGATCCTAAAGACAATGGTAATCTCCCTCTGATATGTGGAAACCCAAGCGGTGAAGTGCCAGGGCAAAGAAGTATGGGCACGGCAGAGTCGGAAGACCCAGCCAGATCTACTTGGAGTATCCGGTAAGTACCCCTGCCTTTCATTTCTGGTGGTGTCTTTTCAGCACAGACAGAGCAGAGTCACTGTGAAGAGGTGAGCTGAGGAAGCTTGTCCCGGCGACGATGAGTTCATTATTAGCTACTGTATTTATACGAATATTAGCATTGCCTCAGCACTGGAGTCCAAGAGAAAGGAAATGTGTAAAAATCTGTTGCGCAAACAGCATCTAACATAGACCCCCAAGCAAACAGGGGTAACGAGAGACTAGAGAATGTGCACAATAAAGAGATAGCGAAACGGTGGAAAGCAGAGTCCTTTCAAAAATATATATTCTAAAGATTGTTCATTAACCATGATGTGGATTCTAATAAAATATGCTTTGAAAGACTGCAGTAAACTACAGGAGGAAATTGCCAAATTAACAGAGAACTTACAGGGCCTTTTCTCCAAAGAGGCGTTTGAGAATTTTACATCCAAATTACAAGTCTGCCTAAACAAATGTGAGGAAGAAATAACCAACAAGAAACAATGAGAATTAATACACAATTTTAAGGACTAGTCAGGCAGAACACTCATCTTCTGTAGAAAATATGACTACATGTTCACTGAAGGGCAGCCAAGACCCAATCCCACTCTGGCACAAGGGAAAAATGTATAGAGACAGAGTATGTTTAAAGTGAGGTATCAGACAGCAATTTCTCTGATGTGTCATACACAGGTACTCCCATAAATCTAAATCTGAGCAATAGCACCTATAGGAATCATTTTTTATGGCAATTTCAAATGCTGAACAAAGAAAGGACAGAACTATATACAGAGCAAAAACCGTGGAGGGGCAAGGCAGAGGAGGTTGAGGAAGAGCCAGAGAAACAAACAGGGAAAGGTCAGGAGCAGGAAAAGAAAGAGTAAAGCCCATGGGAGTTACAATGAGGGCCAGGTAGTTGCAAAAATGAGTGTGGTTAATCTTTCTAAACATGAGTTTTCCAATGATTAAATTGATCTTCTTTCTCTGGGAATTTCCTTCTGCCCTATCACCAGGCTTAACTATGTACAAACTAGAATATACCTCTTCTGTTTTCTAAGAAAACTTAAACTGAAAAAGGGGTTTCATACATGGTCTGTGAGACCCCACAAAGGAGATCATAACCCCACCTTGAGTAACCTGTGAATTGAAGTTATTGGTGTCCTGCAAACATTGGCTGCCCTGAATAGTGACAGTGATTACCATGAGGATCATTTCTTGAATCTGCTGCATTTGAATATTGATGTTAAATACTCTTGTCCCAGTATGTTCAAACCAAAAGCCGCATTTATTCCTGCAATCCATTGTGACATAATTTATGTTTTTGAGCAGGAAAGTGAGATATAGACCCAGGATATGATGATAAACAACCTCCCCAAGAATCAGCATAAACCACTTCAAAGCCTTATGAAAGATCCCTCTATAGTGAAAAGACAGTATGAAAAGGGGGGTAATGTAGTATTCCTTTTAAAAACTGATTCTCTTCAAGAAGGGAGGAGGCAGTTGAATGATACTATTTGTCACATCACTTCCAACAATTCTGAGATTGTAGATTCTAATCACAGATATGGGGAAATGCTGGGTGACTGGAAAAACAGAGGGCTCCTTGCTTTTGAAAAATATTTAATCTTTAGAAACAATTGACACATTTTAAGAATGGATGCCACACTTAGGCCTTCCTCACAAGTGTGTCAGTTTTAAGATCACCACACTCGCAGTGGTGGTCCTACTGCCGTGGGTGCCAGCAGTAAAGGGCACTGCATTACGAGTTTGGCTGTTTGGCGTAGGGCAAACTGCCACAATGCCACTGGTCCCACAGGTGCGGTAAGACAGGTAAAGCTGGTGGTGAGCACCTCCGGGCTGGTGGCATACTGACGACCGCTGGCCGTATTACGAGGCAGCAAACTGCCAGGCTTTTTGCAGCAGTCGCCCTGCCTTGAAAACCATAGCGGTAACGCACCAGGCGACAGGAATACCCATTTCTGTCACCAGCACACGCACCCCACATGTCAACATACTTGCAGACACAAACTCCCACCCGACCGCATACATACATACAAGCACCCCCACTCGCTTGCACACACAGACACGCACCCACACTCGCTCGCACACAGACATGCACTGCCACTCGCTCACACACAAACAGACATGCACCCTCACTCGTTCGCACACAAATAGACACACACCCCCACTCGCATACACGCACACCCCAATCCCCACCCTCTGCATACATGCATGCCCCAACTCTCCACATGCATGCACACCCCCATCCCCACCATCCACATACATACACACACCCACTCTCCACATACATGCACACCCCCACCACCCCATCCTCTGCATACATGCATACCCCTACTCACACCTTCCTTAAGCATACACCCCCACCCTTCGCATACATGCACACCCCACCCTCTGCATACTTACACACCCCCACCCTCCACATATATGCACACACACACACTTTTCACATGCATGCACACACACACACCCACCATGCATTCGTACAGTCTCACACACACACACACCCAATCTGACACACACACACACACATGCTCGCACACATACACGCACACACCACACACAAGCCCCTACCACACACACAGACTCCCTTCTGGTCTGTCCACTATTTGTCTGGGAGGCACAGCAGCCCACATTGAGGTGGTCATTCGGGAGGGGGTGGATGTTGGCAGTTCCACTGCCAATGCCACACCGCCGTGTATGGATCACCATGCCAGATTACTGCTCGTAATATGGTGGGCGGAGTCCTTGCGGCGTGGCCGTGCTGGTGGTGGAACCGCCTCTCACCCACCGTCTGTCAGGCAGACTGTGTCAGATTTGTGCCTGTTTATGGGCGGAAATCCATAGGTGACTTGTGATACGGCGGTCTTCGGACAGCCAACACTGGTGGTCTTTTGGCACCGCTTAAACGGCGGCCATCGCAAATGACCGCCAAAGTTGTAATAAGCACCTTAGTAAATATCTAAATGATACTCCACAGATTACTTTTGGTAAGAGCAGGACACTCAAAGACCATCTTAGCCAGAACATGGTCACACAAGAGGTGATGGAACACGGAGAGAAAAGTAAGGGCTTTTATTGTTGCATGAAATGCAAAGCCTGCAGCAACTGCTCCAGCTGCACCAAACTGAAGATTCCCAACAGTAAATGTTAGCATGTCATCAATGGCAATTATGACTGCCACACTGAGTATTGTGAAAACTGCCTTATTTGTCGTTGCAATAAATTCTATATTGGCAGCACGATACGTAAGGCAAAAAATGGATTCTAGAATACAAACACGAACATAGACACAGTGATCAGCAATACCGTGTGGCCAGACGCTACTATGGGGTACACTTCCAAAATGATAACCTATTGTGATTTGCTGTATTTGAAGCTATATAACGTGGCATGAGGGGTGGGGATAGAGAACATAAACTATGAGTTCTGAAATCCAGACACATCATGGATTTCAATACCATAACCCCGGGGTGCATAAATTCTAGCAAAGAACCTTCTGTACATTTAGGTTAATGTGATATCTAATAGGTATTTCCTTTTATGACATTGTGCTTTTTTGGAATTGTTGTGTTGCAGTTACTGATTTTAATTCACATTTTTTACAACATGTTGGTGGTGTAGACTACCCACACGGTCTGCCAGTTGAACATTTCACTTGGTTGACACTGTACTGAGTTCACCAAACTTGAGTACCATCTGATTGGGTATACTGCAGCTAGCACTGTATGAATTTTGACGTTCGATGCTCCGAGATGGGCAACTTTTTCTCAGCCCACTGGGTCTATTATATGCTATCTGCAGTCAATATGTTTCAGGTTGATTCGAACTTGCATGTACACGTTGGGCGTTAGGAGTAGGATGTTGTGATTATTTGTCCACTTGGGCTTGATTGGTTGCTGTCTGTTTGCTGTCTGGTTGCACCAGCAGCATGAGCTGCGCATATGCAGTTGCAGTGCCTATAAGGCTATTGAGACCCCTTTTGAATATATACATATTTGTGTTTTTCATGAAAAAAAATATATAATTTATCCTGTATATATATAATTTTTATGCATGTGACTAGTGATGGGTTTATACCCCCCTTATGTATCTGTTGGAAGGGAGCGCCCAAGCAAGTTAGGGCAACAGTAGTGTTTCCCCGCAGATCATTTCACTGTTAATATCTTGGGATGGCATTTTGAGACAATTATTCTCATATGTGAGAATTTCTGCTACAAAGTAGGGGGTCTCAGTACCAACCATAGGGGTGCAACACTGAAAGCCAGTAATCTACAATGCTATCAACCAAATCCTCCACTGTTTCTGTGAAATATGCTGTGTAAGACACGAAACAGAATGCACTGCTCCGGGCCTCGCTGATGTATATGGCACGATGCCGCATGATCAAATTAATTTCTTGTTGAACACTTACACACTTAGGGGGTCATTACGACCTCGGCCGTCTTTTTGCAAGACCGCTGAGGGACCGCCGTGCGGAAGACCGCCTGTGCAGGTGGTTTGCCACTCGGCGTATTATGACTGTTGGCTGCTCTCCGTCGTTATTCCGACGGAGAGCCGCCAACAGCCATACTTGCGGGCGGCGGGGAAGTGGAGGTTGCTCTACCTCCACCACTACGCCAACAGAACACCGCCCAGCGAATCACGTCCTGTGATTCGCCGTGGCGTTGTTCTGTTGGCGGTGTGGTGTCGGCGGAGCTGCCCCCATGGCTCCCGTCCCCTCCCGGTGGATTGACGGGCCAGGTAAGTCGATCGTCCATTAGGGGAGGGGGGTGGGGTGTGTTGTGTGCGTGCATGGGGGTGTGCGTGTGTGTATGTAGAGGGGGTGTGTGAGTGCGTGTATGCTTGCGGGGGTGTTGTGTGTATGGGAATGAGTGCGTGTATGTCTGTGGGTATGTCTGTATGGATGTGTGCATGTACGTTTGAATGTGGGTGTGCGTGTCTGACTGTGTGTGTGGATGTAGGCATGTATGTCGGGGTGTGTGCGTGTGTGTGTTGGTGGTGCCTGCATGCGTGTCGTGTGTGTGTGAGTAATGTTATGTTGGGGGTCGGGGTGGGGAGGGGGGCCCTGCCACCTTTGAGGGGTGGCAGGCGTGGTGGGGGGGTAGGGGAGGGAGTCGGGGTGGGGGTGGGGGAGACCCCTATCAGTGCCAGGGAAGGAATTCCCTGGCACTGATAGTGCTTACCACCATGGATTTCATGGCGGTTGAAACCGCTGGAAATCCACGGCGGTAAGCCGGGTCCAAATACCGCCGGCAGTATACAGACGCCCGCCGGGCTGGAGACCCAGGTCTCCAGCCCGGCGGTTGTCTCCGCCCTGGCAGGCGGCACAGAGAACCGGCGGATGACCATGGCGGTAACCGCCATGGTCATAATACACCAAGGTAAGACCGCCAGCCTGTTGGCGGTCTTACCGCGGGTTCTCCGCCATCCGCCAGGGTTGTAATGACCCCCTTAATGTTTGAACTGTGAGATAACAATGAGATGGTTCAGACTTGGACTCACTCACTTAAAATGCCTAATAAAAGCCCCCATTGGAGATGTCTCACTGAGTCATTTCGTACCTGGTGTATACTCTTGCGGGGAAACCAATGGTACACAAGTGCAAATACAGGATTGTAAATAATATATTTATTTTATGTTGACTTTTATCAGAGGGTTTGAGGTGCAGTTGCCCAGGAATATGAAATTGCAAGCTGTTTAATCAGTGTAACCAGGTATATGTAAACATAGCGGCCACTTTTTGGACAAAGGCATTGAGTTTGTGACATGAGTGGTTCCTTGATTATGTTGTTATGCATATGCGCAAAAGCTCTATGTCAGCTCTCGATTCCTACCATGATCAAGGCTATGGCCGAAACGCGTTGGGCGAGGAGGTGTACACTGTAATAAACTGTTTCCTGCATTTTCAACTTGGAGTGTCTGGGATTTCCTAATATTTCTTGGGATTTTGTGGATTATGTATATATATATATATTCACCCAGGGGCATTATAGGTAAGAACATGGAAATTCAGCTGTTATAGTTAGAGGTATTACAAGTAACTATAACTCATGCCCTAAGGTAACTATAACTCACGCCTCCACCATGCACAGTTTTCAGATCAATAATCTTACTGCAAATGTTGCACGAGTTATAGTTACTTGAACCAACTATAACAGCTGAATTTATTGTGCTACATGCATGTAAATTCTGATCCTTAATATAATGTGCCTGCAACCTTCATTTTTTTTTTAGTAAACGTCTATGGTTTTTTAAATGCTAATTCCTGACTATAACATCCCCATAACCTTTGGTTTTTCAGTGAATGTCTATTTTTCCTTAACACAGTGGGGTTGGCCCCAGGGCCTGGCCTGAGGCCAGACCCTGCAGCCAACCTCGTTGCATGCATGGAACTCCCCCGCACAGCATTTGGCTAAAGGCCATGTGTTGGAGGGTGGACCCAGGGCCTAGCCTGCAGCTAGGCCCTGCTGCTACCCCTGGTGTGCATCCAACCCCATGCCACAAGGGAAAAGCAAGGAGACGGCATTAAAAAAACAGGGCAAAAAACAAGGATCAAGCAGTGAACACTAGGGAAAAGGAAAGAGAATGCACATACAAATAAATTAAAGAAAAAGCAAGGAGAAATAAGTGAAAATTAGGGAAAAGCAAGGCGAAGGCACATAAAAAACAGGGGAAAAAGCAAGGAGAAAACAGTGAAAATGAGAGGAAAGCAAGGAGAAGGCACACAAAAAATGCAGAAAAAAACAAGGCGAAAACAGTGAAAATGAGGGAGATACAAGGAGAAGACATTCAAAAAACTGAAGAAAAGCAAGGAGAACACAGTGGAAACAAGGGAAAAGCAAGAAGGCACACAAAAAATGAAATAGGAAAACAGAAGGAGAAGACAGGATCAAGAGTGATGCAGCAGCACAGGGAGGGCTGTGCCTTATTTTTAATTTAGAAGGCACACAATAAATGAGAGAAAAAGCAAGGCGAAAACAGAGAAAACAAGGGAAAAGCAAGGAGAAGGCATCTAAAAACTGGGGGAAAAGCAAGGAGAAAGCAGTGAAAATGAGGGAAACGCAAGGAAAAGGCACTCAAAATCAGGAAAAATCAAGGAGAAGGCACTCAAAAAGCTAGGGGAAAATGTAAGAAGAGTCAGGAGCAAGAACATTGCAGCAGTATAGTCAGAGCTGGGTCTTTTGTTTTAATTTTTGTGGCAGATTCACAGATCCAATAAAATTTTGGGGCAAAACATTTAAAAAAAATCATTTTTCACACCCTCTGTAGGACCCCACCACCAGGCCAAGGGGGTCATAGCATCCCTACCTTGCCCACTTGTTTTTTCTTACTTTTTTCTTGTGCCTCAGCTGAGTCTGAGTCCCAAGATGGCTGCCAGCACTTCTTGGTTGAAGTGCTGGCAGCTAATTCTATCTCAGCATAAGATCTGTCAGATCCACCAGGAATCTGAGTGTCTAAATATAAAAATGTATTTTTCATGAAATAACTCCAAAGCTGCTGAACAGATTGATGTCAAGTTACAAAACGGTCTCTTCTTTCTGGATACAGATCTAGCTTTCTACCAAATTTGGTGTAATTCCATTCAGTAGTTACAGCTGTAGTCGTGCCTAAAATCTCTATGAGAAACACATATAGTTTGACAGCCCTTTTTCTCATACCCTGCTTGACGGATCACCCTGAAACTCTCCATGCAGAACTAGACAAAGGAGGGCACTTTTTCTGGAAATATTCATTAAAATTCATCAAACTAGATTATATTGTTGTGTCTACTGCTTTGGCCAGTCAGGTCAAGATAGAGATATTTTCCAGTGTGCTCTTAGATCATAGCCTACTGATCCTGGAAATCCCAGTGATTGGTATTCTGAGACCACAGAGATCCTGGCCCTTCAACAGGAAGCTTTTGTTAGATGTGGTACACGTGAATCATAGGTGTGATTGGATAAGTTGATTTTTGGAAAATAATAGAGGGACCGCCCCACTGGCTTGGTGTGGGATGCCTTAAGGGCAGGAATTAGGGGGGAAACCCTGAGCTTTGGTCTGCATGAACAGACCAAACAGGCTGAGGTACGGGTGTTGTATAAGGAGTTTTTCTAGCAGATGAGAAACTGACTTGGAGGTTGAATAAGGGGATGGATCTTTAAGAGATCCAGCAGGAAATAGCTATTTTAAAATAGAAGATCAACAAATATTTTAGTAGGAAATTGGCTGTAAAATGTCATCAGTATCAATCAGAATGTTATGAATATGGGGAGACCATCAGAAGATTGTTACCAAAACGGATCAGCCAGAAGGAAGTGGAGAATTGTATAGCAACTATTACTGATCAGGAGGGGCTGATCTTTGAATCCCTGTCTGATATTGTTAGGGTTTTCAGGGACTTTTATCAAGCCTTGTATAGAGAAGAACTTGAAACCCCAACAGGTGGATATGAGGATTTTCTGAGGGGTGTTGACACGGTTAGATTAAGTGAAGAAGACCAAGGGATCCTAGATGCCCCAGTAATATTAGATGAGATTTCTGAGGCGATTAACTTGCTAGCCACAGGGAAAGCTACAGGATTTGACAATCTCCAGCTGGAATACTTTAATACTTTTTTTAAGAACTCCATCAGGATAAGCTTCAGACCTTTTTGCAGGCTCAGACAGGATCAATCCCACCTTGGTGGGAATTATCTAATCTAATTGCTGTTAAGAAAAAAGGCAAACCACCTCTCCTCCCTGGTGCATATATGTTGATCTCTTTAATAAACCGTGATTGGAAAATCTATGCTAAAGTATTGGTGATTCCGTATGGGAAGGTTATCTCGCCATTAATATTACTCCGGCAGTGCAGCTTTATTCCTGGGTGGGGTACTGTTGATCATGTAAGAAGGGTGATCACCTTATTTGACATGGCAAAAGCATTAAAGACATAGGCCCTCATTCTGACCTTGGCGGGCGGCGGAGGCCGCCCGCCAAAGTCCCGCCGTCAGGTTACCGTTCCGCGGTCGAAAGACCGCGGCGGTAATTCTGACTTTCCCGCTGGGCTGGCGGGCGGTCTCCTTCAGACCGCCAGCCAGCCCAGCGGGAAAGAGGCTTCCACGATGAAGCCGGCTCGGAATCGAGCCGGCGGAGTGGAAGCTGTGCGACGGGTGCAGTTGCACCCGTCGCGTATTTCACTGTCTGCGCAGCAGACAGTGAAATACATTTAGGGGCCCTCTTACGGGGGCCCCTGCAATGCCCATGCCAGTGGCATGGGCACTGCAGGGGCCCCCAGGGGCCCCGCGACCCCCCCTACCGCCATCCGGATCTCGGCGGTCCGACCGCCGGGATCTGGATGGCGGTAGGGGGGGTCAGAATCCCCGCGGCGGTGCAGCAAGCTGCGCCGCCGCGGAGGATTCAATGGGGCCGCGGTACACTGGCGGGACCCCGCCAGTGGTGCCGGTCCGACCGCGGCTTTACCGCCGCGGTCGGAATCCCCATTGAAGCACCGCCGGCTTGTCGGCGGTGCTCCCGCGGTCCTCCGCCCTGGCGGTCAAAGACCGCCAGGGTCAGAATGAGGGCCATAATTTGGTTTACTTTTACTGGATGCCGAAAAGGCCACTGAACGTGTATCATGGGAATTTTTGTGGGCAGTACTAGAGTGAAAGGGGTTTGTTAGAAGTTTCATAAAGGCTATTAATGCCCAAGGGCTACATCGCAAATAATGGGGCTAGAGTCGGATCATATCGAGATCTCAGGAGGCACTCAGCAGGGCTGCCTATGGCCACCCCTATTATTCGCTTTACATATAGATCCCTTTATAGCAAAGTTTGAGAACAACCCATATACCAAACCGGTTATAGCTAATCAAGTTGAGTATGAAGTGTTTACTCATGCAGATGATATTGCTGTGGTCACAACAGATCCATATGCAGCACTACCCAAAAAATAAGAAGCTCAAGCCAGACAGTTTGGGGCCTGCTCATGATTCAGATTGAATAAGGGTAAAACCTAGGTGCTATGTACTGAATGATCTGGATTCAGAAATCAATGTGTAGTGACTGAGGGAGTATACCTAGGAGTTAGAATTACAGCATCTTTGGACAGGTTGGTGGAATTGAATTTGGCACCTTTGTTACACAATATAAAACAAGATCTTAAGAGAATTGACCATCTGCATCCTTCGTTATTTGAGAGATGGGGATTTGGGAGACCCAGAAGGGTAGACAAATACACGACCTTGCTGCACTCACACGGCGGTGGTCGGTCCCCAATTTCAATTTTTATTATTGGGCTTGCATGCTGCAACATTTGGGAAATATGATTACAGATGGGTCAGGTGCTATGAATTTAGTAGAATCTTCCTCTATTTATGAGGTGATTTATCGGAGCCTAAGCTAGGGTATGTATGGTAAAAAATATATAACCTAGCTATTACAAAAAACTAGGTTTAAGATCTTCAGAGCAGCATATGAGGCCTGGAGCCAGATTAAGTGGCGATTAGGTATTTTTAAGTAAAATTTTTATACACCTATGTCAGAGTCGTCAATATTCCCACCTGTTGTTCAGCGTGTGATAATGGATAGATAGGCACAGAAAGGACTTAAGGTTTATGGGATTTATACTGCAATGTTCAACTCTATTCCTTCACAGAATTACAGGAGGCTTCTAGATTGTCTGAGGTGATTTATTTACATTTTTCCAGATATGAGATTTTCTTTTTGAATGGAAAGTAGACTCAGGGTCTCCTTACGAGGCTGGTGGGCCAATTGTCGGCCCGCCAGCCCCATGGAGAAGAGCCCACCCTGGAGGTGGCGGTCTTCCCCCATTCCAATTAAAAGGTTTCCACTGGGCTGACTGGTGAAAACCTAAAAAAACGGACATTTCCACCAGTCAGCCCAGTGGAAACCGTGCGGCGTTGGCCTCACTTCCTAATCGGCAAAGCTAAACTTCTCTGAAGAGATGTAATGACATCGAAACCTGTCAGGGGTTGCTTTTGCCTATTCCAGGTTGACTTACATGGTATTGTACCAGTCCAAAGCTGTAATACTTTGCCTGGAGTGGTGAAACGCTTTTGTCATTTTACAGCTCGGCAAGGATGGCACTGGGCCAATCCAATGTTTAAAGATTTTGCTGTACAAATGGCAAAAGACTTTGACGCTTTCTAGCTCGGCGTGGATGGTACTCTGTCAATCCTATGCTTGAAAAGCTTTGCTAGCGAAACAAAGTGGTTGTCGTTGGTGTTGCAGGGTTGTCAGAGTCACCAGATCCTCGGGGTCTGTGCACGTTCCCAACACGTCCACCACTGAACAGCTCCAAGACTCTGATAGATAAATCACAGAGACTGAGAGAGTTCAAGAGGGGATTAGGAAGGGAACAGCTGGGAAGGAGAACTGTAGTAAGAAAAAGGATAGACCACACAATATGAAAATTATATCTCCTGAAATCAATACTAGATTATGATTCTAAGCCTAGTCACTCTGAAAACATGAACAATCTAAGAGTTAAGTTTAAAATGACTAAGTTTCAAGATGGCCGGATACCTGTAGGGGAATCAAGATGAATTAAATGAAAACTTTCTTATTCAAGTACTTTCTGACTAAATTTTAAACCAGTCATATAAATCCTGTTTTGAGAATGTATACTAGGACCATACAATATTGCATCTAGAAACTCTGGCCTTCTGTGTACTCTTAAAATGTTTCAACACAAATTGCACATATTGCAGATATATATATATATATATATATATATATATATATATATATATATATATAGTAAACACCATAAAAGGATTGTGCACCATGAATAACACAATATGGATTCAGGAAACAAATCACATAACTTGTCAACTCGAATATTACATAATAAATATCTTAGAATAGTGGCATACAATAAACAACATGAAATAAACTCGAGGAGAGAATCGTGCGTCTCTCTGATTCGGTTGTCACCACGTAAAATACCAAGAAATGGTAGCACGCAATGAATATCAAAGTCAAATCATCATTAATCGAATCGCGCATCTTGCCGATTCGTAAAACACAATGTAAATGTCAAGAAATAACAGCTCACAATAAATAACAAGATCAAAGTACAATGAAACGAATCGCGCTTCTTTTGCAGATTCTTAAGCCACCATGTAAATGTCAAGAAATGGTAGCGCGCAATGAACAACAAAGTTAAATCCTCATGAAACGAGTTGCGCGTCTTGCCAATTCGTAAAACATCATGTAAATGTCAAGAAATAGTAGGGCTCAATGGACAATAATGTTTAAACACCATAAAACGAATTGCGCATCTTGCCGATTCTTAAGCCACCATGCCAATGTCAAGAAATGGTAGCACGCAATGGATAACAAAGTCAAACCTTTATGAAACAAATTGCGCGTCTTGCCTATTTGTAAACTACCATATAAATGTCAAGAAATGGTAGCGCGCAAGTAATCTGTAACTCACTTAAGAATTAAACCAAGAGTATGAAAATTCTCAATAATGGTGCCGGAACAGTCCAACCACCGTCTTACCGCCTGGAACAATGATCCCCAATGAAGGATGAAGGGCAGAAGACTGGAAGATCCAAATAGGCCGCTGGGACAGGAGCTCAGGAAGAAGCTGCTGCTCTGCACCGGGACCTCTGAATAGTGAGCACTCAGAGTTGGGCTGGCTCTCTTTTATAGAGTCTTGGCCCAGCCCAGAACCATGCCCAGGCATGTTGCAGGGAAAGTCTCTGGAAGGCCCTGGAAAGGGGCCACACCCTAACACACTCTGAAAACCTGCAGCAATACCTTGCAAAGGAACAGTATTTGTAAGCATATTAAAAATATGTTTTCAGGATGAACTCTGCAATGCAAAAGGTTAAACCACAACATATCAGCACAATGCATAAATTACGTTGTTTTGAGAGTGCTGGGTTTTTGCATTTTTGTCGCCAATAGAGAGCGAACTGCTCTGGTGTTGACAGTACTCCCCTCTCCCAGACGCGCTCTAGGGCCTGGTTTGCTTGGATTAAGACGATGAAAGCGTCTCACAAGTACTGGAGCATGAACATCGGATGTGGAAACCCACGAGTTACTTTCAGGACCATAACCTTTCCATGAGATTAATTACCATAGATTACGCCCTCTGTTTAGAATCCAACACTTTCTTGACTTCGTATTCTTCTTCCCCTTATACTAGAACAGGAGCTGGATGAGGGTGGACCTTTTGGACTGCCTTTTCAAGAGGGAAGTGTGGAACACTGGATGAATCCGTAAGGATCTGGGCAATTGTAGTTTATAGGTCACCGGATTGATTTGCTGAAGGACAGTTTAAGGACCTATGAATTTGGGGTTAAACATGTGCTTCTTGTTGAAGTCTATATGTTTTGTGGAAAGCCACACTTTGTCACCTGGTTGATATTGCGGTCCCTCACAATGTTTCTTGTCATAATGCCTTTTATATTTTTGTTTGGATTTTTCTAAATGCTGTTGAATCAGTTTCTGGGTTTGATGTAAATGCTGAATGGTTTCTGACACAGCTGGAGTAAGAAAACTTTCTTGGGGAATATGAAAATTCTCAATAACGGTGTCGGAACAGTCCAACCACCGTCTTACTGCCTGGAACAATGATCAACAATGAAGGATGAAGGGCAGAAGACTGGAAGATCCAAATATGCCGCCGGGACAGGAGCTCAGGAAGAAGCTGCTGCTCTGCACCGAGACCTCTGAATAGTGAGCACTGGGAGTTGGGCTGGCTCTCTTTTATAGAGTCTTGGCCCAGCCCAGAACCACACCCAGGCATGTTGCAGGGACAGTCTCTGGAAGGCCCTGGAAAGGGGCCACACCCTAACACACTCTGAAACCTGCAGCAATACATTGCAAAGGAACAGTATTTGTAAGCATATTAAAAATAAGTTTTCAGGATTGAACTCTGCAATGAAAAGGTTAAACTACAACATATCAGCACAATGCATAAATTACGTTGTTTTGAGAGTGCTGGGTTTTTGCATTTTTGTTGCCAATAGAGCGCGTACTGCTCTGGTATTGACAAGGGTGCTCCTTATGGGAGCTGCTCTACACCAAAACTTAGGAACTAGTCAGAGTTCCTGTTTATGTTTTGCATAATTTATGCATCACTCTAACCATGCAAGGGTATTGTTTTGACTTATACGGGGTGCTCCCTGATGTCTGGACAAAGCTTAACCTCTCAGAAGAGATGTAATGACATTGAAACATGTGTCAGGGGTTGCTTTTGCTCATTCCAGTTTGGCTTGGATGGTATTGTGCAAGTCAAAAGCTGTAATCCTGTTCCTGGAGTTGTGAAAGGCTTTTGTCATTTTCTAGCTCCGCAAGGACGCGTTCTTTTTTCTGTTTTGCATAATTTATGCATCACTCTAACCCTGAAAGGGTGCTGTTTTGATGTACACATATATATATATATATATATATATATATATATATATATATATATAGAGAGAGAGAGAGAGAGCAAGAGAGAGAGAGAAAGCCTGTGAATGTGAATGTTAAAATACAATCGTATGGATCTTTTTTTAAACAACAATAAAAGGATATATTAAAAAAGACTGACAAACAGTGCTCCTAGTCTGCTAACGGGCTATCATGTTTTTTACTAAGTAATTCTATTCATCACTGAGAGAGTAGAGCCACCAGCACCCTTATTTGTGCTGCCAAGTGCTCCTTCTTTAAATAGGGATTAGTGTAAGGGTATGTTCAAAGTGTACTTGCTATAAGAGCAGATGCATTCACTGAAAAGGGACTTCTTACAAGCTTGGGAGTCTAACCGTTGGACCGCCATTAGGATGGTGGGGATGCGGCTGCAAAGCCGGCAGCCTCCCCACCACCATATTACAAACTCCCTGCCGGGCTGGCCAGCGAACACAGTGCAGCGCCATTGGTTTGAGCTCTCAGGGAGAGCCGAGGCCAATGCAAGTGCACTGTGTGGGCCAGCAGCACACTCGGAATGTGAGCATTCCAAGCGTGCGGACCGGGGAGAGGGGCCTGCACTGCCCATTCCATGGGCATGGTTAGTGCAAGGGCCCAACTCTGGACCGATCTCTGCCTTTCTGCCGGCCTTGCCATGGCGGGGTCACCGCCATGGAAAGGTCAGCAGGAAGGCAAGTCATAATCAGCATGGTGGTGCCGAGCTCAGCACCCCCGCACTGCTGCAATACCGTCAGGATCCATAATCCTGTAAGTTGCAGTGGTGTGCTAACGGTCCAACCACCAGAATCGTATTGTGGTAGTCAGACTGACCGCTGCCACAAGTATGGCGGTCCATGGACTGCCATACTCGTAATGAGGGCCAAAGTTTGCACTTTTAAAGAATTGTCTAGGTTTGAGGGTACGAATGTATTCAAGCAACCATCGATGGAAGATGTCACTTTGGTAAGAGATTGATTTCCATTATAAATGGTGTTTTGGAAAAACATAAATTCTTTCAAACAGTGCAAGTGCCTGTGAGTTGCTTATGAATGTGCATAGCATCTTTTGGATGCCATCTGCCACTGTAGAGAGTTCAACAAAGTAATAGGAATCTATTAACAGAAAATAAATAACAGTAAAAAAACTCTAAACACTACTGGTGTCAACCGAGCATCCCACCTTATATCAAGCTTTAAAAATAATAATAAAGGTCCATAGATTCTGTGGTATTGTGCAAACAAATGACTGTCCAGTGGTCTGGAAAGGAAGAAACTCACAAGAGACAGATCAAAACCTGGAACAGTACAAGCCTGTATGAAATGAGAAAGGGAAATGTACGGAATCTGAAAACAAATGTGAGGGATGTTTCAGGCATCGGAGCAAATTTTATGAAAGTAATGCCATGTCATTTACAGTATGGTCACATACATTCTACAAATGTCACAATAAAGGACATTTTGCATGTGTGTGCAAGGCAGGTCAGAGGAACAAGCATAAACACCCATACGAAGTATGAGGGAAAGTAGGTGGAAATTTGCCATACTCCAATATGATGGTTAATGAAGTTCACTCTAAAATATCTTTTAACCTCAATATTGTGGTCAAAACTTTTTTACAACAAAAAGATTGTGGCACATAAAATTGAAGCCAAGTATAACAGTGTTATATTGTTGACAATATTATTGATGTTGATGTTAAAAACAGTATACTAACATGTTGCTTCTGATATAGTTTATATGCATGTTGTTGTGCATTCGTGTTGTAATTTTATATAAAATATGTTTTAATTTAGTTACTTGTTTTACTTCACATGTTTTTCTCTGTCAATTTGTGGAGGTTAGTTTTGGGGGGTATTAAGGCCCATATTTATGGATGGTTAGCGTTGCCATACGCCATCTATTTTGCAGCTAACCGAATTCCATATTTATATTTTGACACTAGACACATCTAGAGTCAAAATATTGGAGTTAACACCATGTGTAGGATGCGCGAACCCACCTTGCATCAATGACATGCAAGGTAGGTGTTCCCACCTTAAACATGACTCTAGCCCCCCAGCTCCATATTTACCCCCAACGCAGAAACAACAGGGGGATGGAGGCAGACTTAAATAATGGTGCTAAGCGGGTCAGACCAGGCATTAGAGTGCAGGTAGGCCCATTTCCATGGTGAAACACCATGGAATGAGCACAAAGATGCCCACCCCAAGCCCCAGCAACACCACCACCCTCATTACAGGGACACTACTGGAGGAGGGACCCCATCCCAGTTTAATTTAGGTGAGTATTTTGTATATTTTTTGTAACATGCCTTTGGGGTCCCATGTGGTGGGCATTGGGGTGGTGGGCATGACTCCTGTCTAAACTTAGAAAGGAGTCATTTTTTGGCTGCTTGTGCGTAAGTAAATGATGATAGGCTGACTAGCAGCAAACCAGCCTAATGTAATTTCTGACCCACTAGCACCATTCCCCCAGCTAGTGTCCTTGTGTTTTTTACGCTACCCATTCCTTAGCACCATCGTGCAACATTCCATAAATATGGTGCACGGGTGGCTTTAAGGAACGGCGTTAGCCGGCGTTACGAAAAATGACGCACAACTGCATTAGCGCTGTTGTGCGCCATTTTTCATACATATGGGTCTAAGTGTGTGACATTTTACAAAGAAATAAAAATGTTAAAAAGTTTGATGAATTTTAATTTTTTATTTTTAACGAATTGTGATATTTACACACATAAGGAATCTTTTTCCCAGTGGCTGGTAGATAGAGTGTTATATTTATAAATGAAAAATAAAGCCATTTTTTAAGTGGGAGAAATTTAAAGTATAGAAAGAATTTCCATACAATGAACATTTTTGCAGAATGTTTTTCTACATTTTAAGGGGCATACTTCAGAGCTCCTAGCGCCTCTTTAGTGGCGCCATAGTGTTATTTTTTTTCATGCTAAGGCGACACTAAAGTGGCTTTTTCCATGCAACATATGTACAAAGTGGCGCAATGCATGCATTGCGCCACTTTGTAACCCCTTACCCCACATTATGCCTGCACCAGGTATAATGTATGCAAGGGGGACATTCCCCATTAAGGGGGCTTTGGGCAAAGCTCCAAACCCCGTATGTGAAATAAGGTGCACACATGGTGACGTTAGTGGGGGTGCTAAGGGGTGCAAGGAAACTGGCACTGCCCTGGATTCAGCGCCACTTTTCCTAAATATGCCGCTAAATTTCTCCCATTTAAAAAAATGGTTGTATGTTTGTGTTAATCATGTAATGATATCAGATATGGTGACAGATATGTCATGTGCCACAAGTACTTACGACACAGATTCTCATTCACCCATACACGTATATTATATTCATGTGCACACATGTTCATACATCCTCAAAGACTATGATCTCACTGACACATAAGGCAGCCCTGTCATAGTGCCCCAGTCCAAGTATTTTGTTCAAACCCGGTATCTGGCTGTATGGACATTAGGCTTAAAGTCAATGAAGCTGGGCGTGGGGGTGTCTGGTAACCACGCGAGTCGCTTGGCCTTTAATAGTGATCAGTAGCAGCTCTCATTATGGAAAAGATTGGAGACCCCTGATTTAGAGATTGTCAGGTGAAAGGCATCCATGAAAAAGCTGTAGATGCCACATCTTCCAACCTCACATTCCCCCTGACAGATTTAGAGATGAGGGAACTACAGTGTTTCCAATGAAAGGGCTTCACCTGCCTACACCAATGGAAATCCTTGACCTCATGGCCCATCCACCACTTTGTTGCCAGGTCATAGTGAAAGTTGTCTCACCCAGTTTAGGGCAGGAGGGCCATGTTCATTTTTTCCTACCCAGGTCCACCTTGCACAGCATGGCAGAGGAGGGCAGAGAAAACAAGCAATGGCCCAACACACAGGAAGAAGTCCTGCTGGACATCAGGGCCATTCATTTTTGTCTTTTTCAGAAACAACCCCTGCTCTGGTGGTTTGTGTTTCAATAAGAACATGAACGGCAAAAACACATGCAGCCTTCATGGCATGGCAGTGTCAAGTGCATCAGTCATATAGGCAGATGTATAGAGTGCATATTCAGCCCTGAAGAGTTCTTGGTACAGTTGACATATTATGAATGCTTATTAACTACAAACTTCAGTGGAACTCTTTTTGTCAACTTTGGTAAGATCAAAGACTGAGAGAAACTGCAGAACTTAAACTTCTGAATGTGAGGTGAAACAAATATTTATGCAGTGGATATATAACTCCACTAAGCCACATGGTTTGAAGTTTGGTGATTATCACAAATATGATTCAATCATTTTAGATCATTCCTTAAAGTGGACAACGCAACTTATGGTTTGTTCATAGCAATAATCTCAAGGGTGTGCTTGAATTCCTAAAGGATGCACTAATCACCAGAGTTACCCTGGAAAATTTGGTTACAGATAATGGTACGCAAATGATATCCGATGAAATTGCGGATTATTTGATTTCTTTTTACATGCAATAGACCAAGACTTACTTCTCTATGTCATTTAAGAAACAATGGGTTTGCCAATCATTTAGTAGGGTGATTCAAGATCAATTACAATTGGATTAAATTGGATGGCTATGCTTAGGAATCAGTTGCAGACATTGTGCACCACATCATGTGTCAATACTGCTGTATACCATCTTGAGTGCTAGCAGTGGGACCCCCCCTTACCAGCACCCAGGCACACTTTACTTCCAATTCAGAGGGTTTTATATTGTTATTTGTTCAATGGTGTTTATCCAACAACTTTATTAATTCACTTTTGAATCATTTATTGAGAATATTCAACATGTTGTTCCTATGATGCAAGTCTTGTACTCCAAATCACCTTTGGTCAAAAGAGTTCATATGTTCAAAAAAGCAGAAAAATTCAACGGCATTCATTGATTGGTATCTCTAATGAACATATATTCCCCTTGCCAATTTCCAATGCATTTTGGGTTCACAAACCCTTCATTAGGGTTTTCAATCAATCAAACAACATTACCAATTTGCTTGTTTCATGCAGGACCATTTGTGACTCGTGGTAGGGAAAAGGGGCAGGCGCCGTGTGACCGTGGGGGTGGGAGAGGCAAAAAAAAATGTTTTTTGAACAATTACCTTTCTCGCCGCACCATTTTGATGCTCTTCTGGCTGGCAGAAGTTGCAGACACATGCTCCCATCCTGCTCTGCAGCCAATCCTAACGCTGCTTTCATACTTGAAAGCATCATTAGGATTGGACAAAGCACCCTGGTTGGGAGCTCTGAGGCAGAGTGAAAGTCTCTGCCTGCTGTCTCCAACCCGACAACACAGTGCCCGGTTGGAGACAACCTAGTGGGCATGTGTGTTTAGCCACCCCGAGAAGGCCGGCCAAACATACATGCGCACTGAGAGAAGTGCTGTGCACTCCCCCTAGGTCCCGGTCACGCTACATGGCCCGCTCCCTTTAACAACAATCTTGTACTAAATGTTTTGCATGCTGTGGCTGCTGGGGGGGGGGTTGGGGTGATGCTCGTTTGCTATATTGAAGTTTCCGGCCCTGTACAGGTCACTACACTACAACGCCCTACAGTAGCCATGTGTGAACAACTCTGCGCAATACGTGCTGCGCGTGCTCGTTAAAATGATTATCGAATTTATAAGTGAAACGCCATTCAGTTAAGGCGGGAGAACCCATGCATGCTAGGGCTCCCACTCAACTAGCATGCACAACCCTGTTTTAAAAAAATTATAATCTACAACAGTGAAAACTCGGGGTGCATTGTGAAAAATAACAAGCATTTTCAGTGCAACGGGTCTCGCATTTGTTCGAGTTAGAGCTAATAGCGTTGTAAAGCAAAAAAAACGCAGCGCGATTGTGCTGCGTGGAAAATAAACAGATAAAGTAGTCCGGACTCCAGGCTGAAAACATCGATCCTTGTATGTTTTTGCTACTTTACCTGAGCTGTGTAGGTGGGCTAAACACCAGAAAAGGCATGACGTATGCATGCCTTTCACAAATGAAACCAAGTGGATTTTAAAAGGCAAGCCCACGAACCAGTGTAAGTGACTGACGTGGCATGGGCGTGGTTTCAAGCCCAAAGAGAGATACAGAATACACGGCGCACTTTGTGCTCGCCCAAAAAATTAGAATAACTAGCGAAAGGGGAGACAATTAACATTCCGAGAGATGCATTTAAGCGTGCCTCAGAATCATTTCTTTTAACGTTATCACCCTAATTATCACACTGTTATGTCCCATGATGAAAACAACCTCTAGGAGGTCCCAATATTCACCACATGCGGCCAGACTAGTGGCTCTTACTGCATGACGTTGTCAAAAACCATGCTGCATCGCCCCGACTCAAGGACGGCATTCCTCCACCGCCGCTGACGATTAAGCCATGCTTCCTCTCGCAAAAATGTCTTAAAGAGTGCATGCACCCAGAATGGAAATGGGTCAACCAATCTGCGAACGCCACCAGTTTAAAGTGACATTTCCGTAAACAGTAAGATTGCAATTTAAATACAATGTGCTCTGTGATGATGACGCTCAACATGCGATTAAGTGTGATGACGCAGAAAAAGAAGGTCCGACATATATTCATACATATCGTGTAATCAATACATATAATGAAGTGTGATTTTAGTAAAGAAAATAATGTACGAGGGAAAATTGTGCCCTCGGGGTAGTTCGCCATCATTGTAAACGAGCTTAATTAATCATGAAGTACTGAAAATGTAGTAATCCGTCATAATTGCAAATGTATGCCATGATTTCTTGTTTGAAAAACTGTTTTGCTTAGCTTAAATTTAGTACAGGCTTTGGCCTAGTTGCCTGGTTTCAAATTTTAACTGCGTGGTTTTTCCTTGAACTAATGAAACACATATTCTTGCTTGAAGTTGTATTTTTCCAGTAGAGCTGACTGGTACACTTATCTCCAAGGTTTACTACTAGGCCGGTTTCATCCCCTTTGATACAAGGTCAGTCTCTGCAGGTGCGGACAATGAAGGTACAGATAGTAAAATAATTGGCAAACCATGTTACAATTTGTGTTCCAATGCTCCAAGGACAGTGTATGCATAAATGAGCGCTAGTAAAAGACAATTTTGATTGGACAATTTGAAGCCAACCTATGAACCCTCCAATGGAAGACCCTGCAGAATTTGGAATGTTTCCTACTTAAACCCACCGGACAAAGAGAAGTCAGCCATTTTCCTCGATGCCAGTTTGAAGCCTGATGCCAGACTCCATTTTGGACGACACCCTGATGCCCTTTTCTCTATCTGAGAGAAAGAGACTTTAAGAATTCTCACCTTAGAGACTTTAACTTTGATTTGCCCCCGTCTTGCCCATGCAGTAACTTTGCCCCATTCTCCTTGCCGCTGCAAGGAAGCTTGCCCTTAACTTTGCCCCTTTGAAACTTGCCCCATGCTGATCAACCGGTACCTGAAGGACGAAGACTTTTCTTGAATGCTGATTGTATTTGGTAAATATGAAAGGATAAATGTATTATGCATTGTGTTTTTCCTTTTAGGTACCAACTGCTAATTTTGATAGGGTCCTAGCTAGAAGTTTTCCAAATTTGTGTTGACTACATTCGTTTTGCATGAAGTCCCACATGCCAATGCTAATTAGAGGTTAGTCGAGGTACTCATTCGATGTATCATGCTAATTTGAAATCTTGTTATGCTGACCAATGTATGCAATTAGTCAAATACAGTTAGTCATATTGGTGATTTGCATTGCGATAACAGAGTGTATCATTATTCAGATTTTACGTAGATTGCGTTTCTTCCGCCGTTATGGACAGCTAGTAATGTTCATATACATATATCAATTGGTTTTGAGACATATATATATCGTGCTAGCTTTGTTAATATAGGGAAATAAATTCACTAACTTTTAATAAACTGGTGTAGTTATTCATGACTGAAAGGTCATGGTGCGCCGAAATACCAACTGTTATTGATTTCTGATGTGCTATATTGATCTATTAATTGAGTATTGATTACCGACTACAATAGTTATTGATTATTGATCTGAGTGACTCGACTATTTTAGGATGAGGAGAGCCCGACTCAGTTAAAAGATTCACCGACCTCCAACGTGTCCAGGTACAGGTAATTTATAAGGGCTGGACGCGTTATCAGTAGATGGTAGCAGAGATTGATGGTTTAGCCCTTTGGGACCCCATCCGAACAATTGACAGAGTCAAGTTAGAATTTTCTTTGATAAAACAAGTTGAAGAGATGATGATGCCCTAAGCCCCCAATGACTTTCCCGGAATCTCGGAGCTTGTGAATGAGGAACATGGAGGTATGAGAATGGTCTCAGCGTTTCTAGTGACGATATGAGTGAAGTTAGGGTTTCGCGCTTGCACAGCTTATCGCCGCAGATTAATTGGGAAGTTTGTGAGGATTTTAAGGGGGGTTAAAAGATATTAGAGGAATGTTACTCCAAAGGTGTGAGAGTAGGGAAGTCGTCGAACTTCACGTGTGTGTGTAGCGCTTTGAGCAGAAAAATTGTCCACGTGGTTGTTGATGTTGAGACGGGCCCTGCGAGGTCAAGAGACTCCGGAGTATGTTGAAAAGTGTATGGGACACTTGTTTGATGTTGTGATCTGGTCAGGTTTAATAGGTTGATCGGGCGTGGTCAACAAGTCGGTATGAATGTTGCGGAGTGAAAGAAAACTTCGACTTTGAGATTTGACGAATTCTAAAGTGCACTAGAATAGTTCATTGATCAGTTGAGAGCAAAGTTTGCGGGTCAAATTTTGCTTGCGAAAGTGGGAAACCGAGAAAGATGTAATAACTGCCGAGGATAGTGAAAAATCCCTAAGGTTTCTGAAGCGATTGTATTACCTTTCCTGTAGTAAACCGACAGATCCGTTTTATTATTTTGGTTAAGTGCTCGCGTTATATTGCAGAAATTAGTTTATGAGTGAAGCCGAATGAAAAGAGGACAAGCCGCAGGACTTTGTCAGCCGCAGTGTGTGAGTGTGACGTCACTAGGAGCAGCGCTGGGATTGGTCGGTTGGTGAGAAGGGTCGCGCACGGATTGGATGCAGTCCGTGAAGCGAAATTGGAAGGGGAAAGGCAAGCGAAGAGTATTCCGGGAATTAAAGTCACTTATTGATTACATATTTTAGAAAAACAAAAGACGGAAAGATGAAATTTTTCAAAGCATTTAAGAGTGCCATGAGGGGAGATGTCTATATTAAAGCAAATGTAGGAGAAAAAACACCGCCTGAGGGTACACCAGCTTACATTGTCATTGAAGAAAAGGGTGTAGCGCCATGTCTATGGTTGAAACAATGGTGCAAATTAACAGAGAAACATGGAAGTGTAGCGTTCCCTATCCACGGGTCGTTTAATCTAAGAGTTTTAGAAAATCTGAGATTTGCGCTATACGACATGAAAGTACCTCCAAGACCAGCACAGTTTGAGGCACTAGCAATTTGGGAGCTAATAGCTAGAAACCAACAACAAAAGAAATTTGAGACAAGAATAAGAAAAGTAGAAAAGACACTAGCGAATGCTAGATGGGACAGCACACAAAAGGGTTGGAGATCAGACGTATTGCAGGGGATTAAATTGTTTCCAGCAATTACTGATGAAGCGGAGACGGAAGGAAGGAAAGCCACCTATAAGACAAACAGGAGTCAGTCCAGAGAGAGAGAGAACAATAGAAACTCGAAAAGGGGAGACGAGTCAGATGATGAAGAGTTCATTCTACAATTGCTGAATGATCGCCCACCACCATATGTGGAAAGCGAAAAAGGCTCAAGCATTAGTACTGCCCCTCCAGAACCAATACAGGGTAATGTAACACCAAATTTGAGAATATCTCAGAGGCCGAGCAGCTCCGACATGCCTTTCTCACCACAAATACCACAGATTCAGAGAGTATACCCAGACGTGCCTACAATGAAACCTGCTGATAACTATCAGCCACAGGTTCAAAGGCACTGCTGTGATGAGCATAACATGGGAAAGACTTCTGATTCAATGGCGCAGGGAGGACAAAAATATCAGAGACCGACATTGATTCAAGCTGAATCAACACAGTTCTCGATGCCCCAAAAGCAGACACAAGAAGTGCGAGTAATAGAAAGCCAGTTAGGTATGCCAGCAATGATGAACCACAGTGTGGGGATTAACATGCCACAGAATTCGGGGAACAGACAAAATCCAGACGCAATATCTCTACCTATCACTATAGGTCCACCAGTACCACTGTACATACAGGCAAATTCAAGCACAAGCGACCAAGGGTTAATGATACAGAATGGGACAGGGAGAAGATGCATAGAAACCACTCCAGAGACAACTCCGATAGCGGCACTGCCAAATGGATCTGGGTCCTTGTCGGAATTTAGTCCAATTCCAATTTGTGCTCCGTCAACCGTGGTAAGGTCACATCCACCACTATTAGTACCGTTAACCTCACAGACTGAAACATTACAGAAACCGTCAGTGGCAGTTGATGTAACTGCTACACTGATGGGACTGAACGCGCAACAGTTAACACAATGGTTCAACAGCCTGAACTCCCCACAGAGTACATCCAGCGGGAAGGGAGAAGAATACTTGAATAAAATAAGGTTGGGTATGGAGGCAGATGAACTGGTAGAGGGAACAATGGGTTTGAACAGATTAGAATCATACACAAAGGAAGAACTAAGATACATGTGCCCTAGGATTACAAGAGAAGTAAGCAGCATACATAAGAAGTTACAAGAAATTGCAGACAGAAACGAGATCGATATAAGTAAGACTAAACACCTGAGCAGAAGTTACAGGTTAGACTTTGAGACAAAAGATTTTGAACACATGAGATCCGCAGGGATGAAAACACACCTTAAGGAGATACTGCAGAGTGCACAGGTCTGGAGATGTCTAGACAAGTGGGAAAGCAGGTGGGTTAAGAAAAAGGACAAAAAGAAAGAAAATACTCCAGAGCGGAATGAGAAAAAACAACAGAATGACGATCTGATAACCATGTTACCAATGAGAGAGACAGCAGGGGGAAAACTTGTACATGTACCATGGCACAGGTGCGATATTCAATCCTTTACGGATGACTTTCCCAAATTGAGAGAGAAGCCGATTGAATGGTATCAACAAACAGATAGGTTTGTGAAACTCGCGAAGTGTCTCTGGGAAGACCTGAATACTTTGTTTGAAATTGTGGTTCCGGCGGATTTGTGGGAAGATTGTAAAAGGGCTGTAGGTTGGCCGACGAGTGAACCAGAGAGAGATAGGGACACAGGTGCGCCATCACCTACGGTAATGAGTTTGTACCATAAGGTGATCGAGCACTTGAAAGCCAAGGTTGCGTCGAAAAATGTGGATTGGCAAAGGATTGACAGGACCGCCCAAGAGGTTAAAGAATCTATACACGCGTATTATGAGAGGTTGTTGAAAGCGTTTAAAAATTACAGTGGCACGGAAACGATTGAGCCAAAGGACATGCTCCATTTTGTGTTCAGGTTTGTGGAAGGGCTGAGACCCGAAATTAGCCAGATGATTAAATCGCATTTGATTTGTTGGCAGTCAAAGTCGATCGATGAAGTGTTGAATTATGCGAAATACTGCAGTGATGAGATTGAGACCAAACAGAAAAGATTGAAAGAAAAGGTGATGGTGATGCAGCTCAGAGCAGCTCAGACAGGTTTACAAGGTTTACAAGGTTTTCAACAACAGATGCCGCAGCAGCAGCAGCAGGGAAATGCTATGTTTCAGCCGCAGATGAGAGGCAGAGGCCGAGGAGGTTTTGTGAATAATGGTCCTGATATGAATACTGTTGTGATTCCAAATGGTATACAGGCAATGAAGAAGGTGATGCCATGTCACACGTGCGGAATTGTCGGGCATTGGAAACGGGAGTGCCCAATGATGGTGCAGGAAGGTGTAGGTCAGCAAAACAATGATGTCAATGCATTCCAGACTATGAGAGGACAAAAATTGAGAGGTCCGAACCCAAATTTCCAAAACAATATGAACCAGCTGCAGGGTTTACAACCCATGCAACCGCAACAGGTGCAAATGCCCCGTGTGCAAATGACACAATTGCAGCCAATGCAACAGCAGTTTCCTATGGTACCTAATCAGCAAATGCAAATACCCTTAGCACCAATGAATCAGCAGCAAGCAATGCTTCCTCAACAGGTCACGGGTCAGGGAATGAGTCAAAATGACACAGTACACCAATTCCCACTACACAGCGAGAATGGAATAAACAATGTATGGGAGAGTGGAAGTTCAGATGAGGAGGGAAATTGTGTGCTTGCAGCATCTTTGGAAGTTGATCAAAAGGGTCCGTATGTGGAGGGAAGAGTTATGGGTCATCGCGTTTCATTCTTGGTTGACACAGGAGCTACACGTTCCACTGTTAGAAGCATTGAAGTGCCAAATTTGCCACTTTCAGGGAGAACAGTTCAAGTAGTGGGAGTAGCAAACAGGTACCTGACGAACCCAATCACAGATCCAGTACAAGTCAGAATTGGTAACTATCAAGGGTCACATAATTTTGTGGTATGTGACTCAAGCCCGATATCACTGTTAGGGAGAGACCTATTGTGCAAATTGGGATGTTCGATTATGTGTTTGAACGATGGAATTAGAATTCAGACGAGCAGTGATGGGGAAGAAGAGGACAGTGTAGAAGGGGATGAGATGGAGACTGTCGATGAAGAGTATCCCCTGATTACCCTTTTTCCGATGATCACTGAAGCAGATATTCCAGCTGAGTTATAGGAAACAGTCGGAAAAGAAGTGTGGGATATGACAGGAAAAGAGGTGGGATTGGTGAAAGGAGTGGAACCAGTGAAAGTGACCGTAAAACCCAATGTAACCTTTCCCCAGACCCCACAGTACCATATGGCACAAGACACCCTCATGAAAGTCGCCCAACTCATTGATGAGTTTGTAAAGCAGGGGGTACTGAGAGAAGTGTTAAGCAGTCCCTGTAATTCGCCAATTATGGGACTAATAAAGCCAAGTGGAAAGGTCCGAATTGTGCAGGACTTGAGGAAAATAAATGACATAATAATAAAATGTTGCCCTGTAGTACCAAATCCAGCTGTGATAATGTTTCAAGTCCCTTGTGATGCCGAGTGGTTCTCAGTCATCGACTTGTCACAAGCATTCTTTTCGGTGCCTCTTCATGAGGACAGCCAATTTCTCTTTTGTTTCAAATTCTTAGACAGAGTTTACAGTTGGTGTCGAATTCCTCAAGGGTTTTCGGAGTCACTGTCAATTTTCAATCAGATTCTAAAGAAAGACTTGGAGGCATTAGAATTGCCATTCGAGTCAACCCTAGTACAGTACATTGATGACTTACTGATTGCATCCAAGACAGAAAGTGACTGCACAGCCGACACCATTGCCCTATTGAACCATTTGGGAAGGAATGGACACAAGGTGTCTCCTTCAAAATTACAGTTCTGTCAGAAGAAAGTGAAATATTTGGGTCACCAAATAGAGAAAGGGTCACGGAGAATAATGAAGGAAAGAATAACAAGTGTACTTCAAATGAGTCCCCCCAAAACGAGGAGGGAGGTAAGGAAGTTTTTGGGAATGGTGAGCTACTGTCGCCAATGGATTCCCAACTTCTCAACTCTAGCAAAGCCTTTGCTGAAACTGACCCAGAAGGATGCATTGGATGAAATTGAACTGAAAGGAGAGGAGATGGATGCTTTTATTGAATTGAAAGAATGCATGTGCATGGCTCCAGCTTTAGGTATGCCTGACTACACAAAGCCTTTCACATTGTTTTGTCATGAACGTGATGCATGTTCCTTGTCTGTCTTGACCCAAGCCCATGGTGGCATAAACAGACCAGTAGCATATTTTTCAGCTACTTTGGATCCGGTCGCAGCAGCACTGCCAGGGTGTTTGCGCGCCGTAGCCGCAGTTGGTATCAGCCTCACTCAGAGTGAAGGAATAGTGATGGGACACCCTTTAACAGTCATGGTCCCTCACTCAGTCGAGATACTTTTGACATGTTCCCGAACACAGCACATGACTGGTGCTAGACTTACAAGGTACGAAACAATAATTCTGGGATCACCTAATGTGCAGCTGAAAAGGTGCACTACGTTGAATCCAGCAACCTTGTTTCCCAGTGAAAATGCTGAAATTGAGAACGCTGAAGACATCGAGCACGACTGTCTTCAGGTGACTGAATTTTGCACCAAACCAAGACCTGATATCAAAGATACCCAATTGGAAGAAAATTATCAAATTATTTTTGTTGATGGTTCATGTTTAAGAGATGCACTGGGTATATTGAAAGCAGGGTACGCCGTATGTACAGTAACAGGTGTTTTGGAAGCATCTTGGCTTCAAGGAGTTTACTCTGCACAGGTAGCAGAATTGGTAGCCCTTACTAGAGCTTGCCAACTCTCTGCATTAATGAAAGTTACCATTTACACTGACAGCCAGTACGGGTTTGGAATAGTGCATGATTTCGGACAATTGTGGTCACAGAGAGGCTTCATGACCTCTTCAGGATCACCAGTGAAAAATGGTGAAAGAATGAGAGAATTGTTACATGCCATCCAATTACCAGGAGAAGTAGCAGTGGTGAAATGCAGTGCACACTCGAAGGGACAAGATTATGTTTCTCTGGGAAATGGATATGCGGATTAAGTCGCAAGGTTTTGCGCATTGAACTGTATATTGCTTAGGGATTAATGGAATTTGACAGTGGACCAGAACTCAAACCAAGCGAAATCTTTGCTCTAAAGGTGGTAGATACAATGGACGAATTGAAATCCTTACAGAATGATGTCAGTGAGGATGAGAAACTCTCGTGGACCAAATCACAATGTGTAAAGAGACTAGATGAATTATGGGTTTCAAGTGAAGGGAAATTCGTTCTTCCAAACAGCCTTTTGACACAGATAGCCAGATTTTACCATGGACAAGCTCATCTTGGGAGGGATGCCATGATTAGATTGTTTAAAACTGATTGGTTTAACCCCAAATTCCGTCAAGTTGCTGAAGCAGTTTGCCACCGTTGCGTCATTTGCCAACAGATGACCGCAGGGAAGGGAACCGTAGTAAATTTGAGCCACATTGGAAGAGCAGGGGGTCCATTCAGCAGGATGCAAATGGACTTCATTGAGATGCCTGTGCATGGAGGCTTGAAGTATGTGTTGGTGGTTGTGTGCATTTTTAGTCACTGGATTGAAGCATACCCTACACGCAGAAATGACAGTCTCACAGTTGCAAAACTACTCTTGAGAGAGCTAATACCACGTTTTGGATTCCCGAGCTCTTTAGAATCAGATAGGGGAAGTCACTTCAATAATGAAGTAATAAAATTGCTTTGTGCAGCACTGAACATTGAGCAAAAGCTGCATTGTAGCTACCGCCCTGAAGCATCAGTTCTAGTGGAGCAAATGAATGGCACATTGAAATCAAGAATGGCAAAAATATGCGCATCAACAAACTTGAAATGGCCTGATGCATTGCCTTTGGTACTAATGTCAATGAGAAACACCCCTGACAGAAAGACTGGACTGTCCCCACACGAGATTCTCATGGGCAGAGCTATGAGACTTCCAGCAGTTCCTGCAAATGCGCTTTTGAATATTACAGATGATATGGTGTTAGACTACTGCAAAGGTCTAGCTGATGTGGTTCGCTCTTTCTCTCACCAGGTGGAGGCAACCACCTTGCCACCGATCCAAGGTCCAGGACACGCCCTGAAAGCAGGTGACTGGGTCGTGATAAAGAAGCACGTGAGGAAGTCGTGTTTGGAACCCCGTTGGAAAGGACCTTTTCAAGTGATTTTGACGACTACCACCGCTGTGAAGTGTGCGGGAGTTCCCAACTGGATTCACGCCAGTCACACAAAGAGGGTATTGTGTCCCACAGACGAGGAAGTTGAAGCGCTCAAGTTGCCAGTACCTGATAACAAAGTACCAAGCGCTGAGACAGAGCGAAAAAGAACTAGAAGCGAACAGGCAGAAATAGAGGAGGGAGAAATATTCTCTGAGGACGAAGCAACTGATTCACTTGGGGAAGACCAAGGAGGAGCCTCAGAAAGCGACGAAGCAGCTGAAGGTAACAAAGAGCCTGAAGCAGCTGAAAGTGATAAAGAGCCTGAAGAAAGTAACGGTAACAAAGGGCTCGAAACAGATGAAGAAGCAGGAGAGCCTGATCAGAGGAGGGCTTTCCCAGAAGCAGACGATACAGAAAAAGAAAAGGAAAACCTGATTGACTCCCCAGAAGGAGGGGACAAGGCAGAACAGAACGAAACTGCTCAAACTCCTTCAGAAGAGATTGCAGGTCCATCAAGTGGACCCAGTGCGAAAAGGAGACCAAGCATATCACCAGTAAAAATAAGAACTAGAGAAACGTTGAATGACAGTGAAGGGCCAAGAGTGAAAGAGAAAAGAAAGGAAGTGTCTGTCGTAGTACCAACACCAAGTGAAGAAAAGGACTTGGACAAAGAGGAAAGTACCAGTGAGAAAGAATCAAAGAGAGATGCAAAATTGAAAAGAAAAAGGATACCGAGCAGAAGGTATTCCGGTCCGGAGTGGGCATAGGTAGCCAATAACGATTGGTCAGACGAATTCGTATCACTCAGTCTTGAGAACAAAGAGGCAGAACTTCATTTTGGAAATAAAAACTTTATGGACTCTGTTGATTGAAAACATTGATCACCTGATTGACTTTTCAACCGGCTAAGACATTGCTAACTTGATTGACTTTGAAACCGATTTTGAGACAACGCTGCTAACCGATAAGAGACTAAGCTGCTAAAGAAAACTGTGTGAACATTGAACTCGTTTAGCTTTGTAAATACCTGCAAATACGCTTTGATAAAGTGTCTTCCACTTTCTGATTCTATACAGATCATAACTAGCTTCACTACACAGGGGCGTAAGATGAAGTGTTGTAAATACATGTGTATCGGTCTAATAACCGCATGCGTACTAATCATCGTAGCAATAGTTCTTGGAATGCATAGTAAAAATGAGAGTGAGACGAATGATGCTTCTACTTCTAAACCTATTATCGTTACTGAACTAACAGCTCTGAAGAGACTCGAGCAAGATGAGAGACACTTGCATGATAAGAAGGAACTTTCATCTAACGTTTTCTATCGCTTACTGAGTGAGTATGTTGAGACCATGGATGCGAAAGATTGTTATGTGTGTACACAAATACCTACCTCAGTAGTGGAAGGGGTAACGTATCACAGCATGCCTCTTACATATGGAATTACATGTAGTATAATAGCTTCCAGATTTTATGGTCAAAAGGACATTCATTATTTCTACACTAATTACGATGTTACTTTTGCATATGTCCCCATAATAGGGTACCTAAGTAAAATAGCTAGAGATTGGTATGCCAAATTAATGAGGGAATTCTTCGAACCGATGTCACCTTTTCACACAGCTCACGCACATAGAGAGAACCTTACATGCTTGCTTTTTAGACCGCACTGATGATAGGAAGAATGAAATGAAGGAGAAATTAGAGAGGGAATTACACGAAAGAACATCTGTAGATAATTATGCTTTTGCTGCAATAAAGACACAAGGGAAAATAGCTTTGGATACATTGCACATAGGGAGATTTTGTATATATAGAGCTGAATCATATTATGACACAGTTTTTGTGGGAACGAGTGAATGCAAACATACGTATGCATTTAAACCTAAGTGGACGTTCATGCTGAATGGACAAGACCCAGTGATTCCAGGGGTATATTATATTTGTGGACTTAACGCCTATTATCGTCTTCCTAAAGGATGGTATGGGAGATGTTATTTGGGAATAGTGTTCCCAAAGGTTTACCAACTAGACGATTTAAAGAAATTTCCAAGGCTGTCTGAATCACATCATGTTCAAAAAAGGGAGACAGCTTCTGGTGTGGTAGGAGATATATTTGGAGCATTGATTCCTTCAGTAGGAGTCATATTGAATTCAATCAAAATACGAAAGTTGTCTACTATTGTGGATAACATGCTGACAAAGTTTTCAGGAGCTATAATCCTGATGGATGCTGAACTTGCTGCAGAAAGAGCTATGACTCTTCAAAATCGGCTTGCCTTAGACATTCTTTTAGCAAAGGATGGCGGCGTTTGCAAAATGCTTGGTACACGTCACTGTTGTACATATATACCAGACAGCAGTGGAAAAATTAGAACGATGCTTACAAATTTAACTAAAGACAGTGTAGATTTAAAGGAATTGAAAGAACCCGGAGTTTGGGAGAAAGTTGGAAAAGGATTTGCTTCTGTGGGAAATTGGCTCAGCAACGTTTGGAACGGATTGTTACTAAAAATAGTAAAGGGAATATTAATAATATTAATTTGTCTATTAGGTTCTTGGGGAACATGGAAAGCTTTCAAAATGTTAAAAGCAAGGAACAAAAGAAAAAGAGAAGAGAAAATAGAGAACAAAATGGTGGAATTATATAGAGAAAAGTCAAAAGGGACTAAAAGAAAAAGGGAATTGACTGAAGTGCCAAATTACTATACAGAATTTTAATGGAATAAAATTTGTGGGTAGATTTGATGTGATGACATAATTAGTCATCAGAGGAGGGATTGATGACGCAGAAAAAGAAGGTCCGACATATATTCATACATATCGTGTAATCAATACATATAATGAAGTGTGATTTTAGTAAAGAAAATAATGTACGAGGGAAAATTGTGCCCTAGGGGTAGTTCGCCATCATTGTAAACGAGCTTAATTAATCATGAAGTATTGAAAATGTAGTAATCCTTCATAATTGCAAATGTATGCCATGATTTCTTGTTTGAAAAACTGTTTTGCTTAGCTTAAATGTAGTACAGGCTTTGGCCCAGTTGCCTGGTTTCAAATTTTAACTGCGTGGTTTTTCCTTGAACTAATGAAACATATATTCTTGCTTGAAGTTGTATTTTTCCAGTAGAGCTGACTGGTACACTTATCTCCAAGGTTTCGTACTAGGCCGGTTTCATCCCCTTTGATACAAGGTCAGTCTCTGCAGCTGCGGACAATGAAGGTACAGATAGTAAAATAATTGGCAAACCATGTTACAATTTGTGTTCCAAGGCTCCAAGGACAGTGTATGCATAAATGAGCGCTAGTAAAAGACAATTTTGATTGGACAATTTGAAGCCAACCTATGAACCCTCCAATGGAAGACCCTGCAGAATTTGGAATGTTTCTTACTTAAACCCACCGGACAAAGAGAAGTCAGCCATTTTCCTCGATGCCAGTTTGAAGCCTGATGCCAGACTTCATTTTGGACGACACCCTGATGCCCTTTTCTCTATCTGAGAGAAAGAGACTTTAAGAATTCTCACCCTAGAGACTTTAACTTTGATTTGCCCCCGTCTTGCCCATGCAGTAACTTTGCCCCATTCTCCTTGCCGCTGCAAGGAAGCTTGCCCTTAACTTTGCCCCTTTGAAACTTGCCCCATGCTGATCAACTGGTACCTGAAGGACGAAGACTTTTCTTGAATGCTGATTGTATTTGGTAAATATGAAAGGATAAATGTATTAGGCATTGTATTTTTCCTTTTAGGTACCAACTGCTAATTTTGATAGGGCCCTAGCTAGAAGTTTTCCAAATTTGTGTTGACTAAATTCGTTTTGCATGAAGTCCCACATGCCAATGCTAATTAGAGGTTAGTCGAGGTACTCATTCGATGTATCATGCTAATTTGAAATCTTGTTATGCTGACCAATGTATGCAATTAGTCAAATACAGTTAGTCATATTGGTGATTTGCATTGCGATAACAGAGTGTATCATTATTCAGATTTTACGTAGATTGCGTTTCTTCCACCGTTATGGACAGCTAGTAATGTTCATATACATATATCAATTGGTTTTGAGACATATATATATCGTGCTAGCTTTGTTAATATAGGGAAATAAATTCACTAACTTTTAATAAACTGGTGTAGTTATTCATGACCGAAAGGTCATGGTGCGCCGAAATACCAACTGTTATTGATTTCTGATGTGCTATATTGATCTATTAATTGAGTATTGATTACCGACTACAATAGTTATTGATTATTGATCTGAGTGACTCGACTATTTTAGGATGAGGAGAGCCCGACTCAGTTAAAAGATTCACCAACCTCCAAAGTGTCCAGGTACAGGTAATTTATAAGGGCTGGACGCGATATCAAGTGCCCCTTGCACAGCAATGTATATCCCACAGTGAAAGAAATGGGAATCAGTAATGCCAAAGCAAAATGGGTGTTGTTGCGGCGTGAAATACATCAGTATGAAAAAACACCTCTAAATGTGTGTCAGTTATGTGAAAAGACACTGAGCTTGCAGGTGTGAACGTGTCAGGTCTCTGCCCATACAGCTATAAGAAAAAGCACATCATGTATACACAAAAATCACAGGTATTCCAACCTATCATTCATTCTGTTGAGTTGCAGGGTATCCAGGTTTTTTAACCACAACAATTCTGTTTAAGACAGTTTTTTTTATATTAGTCCAAATCTGCCCTTGCTGTTACAGCTTCCAGAATTTGAAATCTCAGTTGTGAAATGTTATGACCCGTTTCTAGCCAATGCGTAGCTACACTAGATGTCTTGGTTTTATTGCAGAAGTTGCTTTTGTGCTCAATTATATGGACTTTTCTTTCAGATTTATCCACATACATTTTGCACCATGGGCATTTTAAAATGTACACCATGTTTTATTATTACAATTCTCAGAATGCTGAAGCTTGATAATACTGCTTTGCATGGGATGCACAACTGTATCACATGTAATCACATAATTGCAGGCCCGTATTTATACTTTTTGCCGCAAACCAGCGCCAGTGCTGGTTTGCGGCAACAAAATTACCGCCAGCTAACGCCATTCCAACGTGCCAGGCAGGCGCCTTATTTATGGATTGACATTAGCCGGCGCTGCGGCCTGGTTAGAGTAAAATAAAATGACTCTAACCGGGCAACGCAGGCGTAGGGAAGAATGGGGGTTGTGCGTCAAAAAATGGTGCAAGTCAGGTTAGAGTAAAAAATCATGTCTCTATCCGGACTTGCGCCATTTTTTGACGCACAACCCCTATTGAAATGACTCCTGTCTTAGGAAAGACAGGAGTCATGCCCCCCTGCCCAATGGCCATGCCCAGGGGACTTCTGCCACCTGGGCATGGTCATTGGGCACAGTGGCAAGTAGGGGGGCCCAAGTTAGGCCCCCCCATGCCACTTAAAAAAAAAAGAAATTACTTACCTCTACTTACCCGTACCTACCTGGGGTGGGTACCCCCATCCATGGGTGTCCTCCAGGTGGTGGGCAAGGGTGGCAGGGGGTGTCCCTGGGGGCAGGGAAGGGCACCTGTGGACTGCTTCCATGGTCAGTGACCATGGAAATGAGCCCACAGGTCCCTTAACGCCTGCCCTCACCCAGGTGTTAAAAAACGGCGCAAATCAGGCTGTGTGCCATTTTTTAAGGCCTGCCCCCTCCTGTGCGTCAAAATAACGCAGGACTATAAATAAGGCACACATGCCTTAAAGTCATTTTTGGGACGGGAACGCCTAGCTTACATGTCATTAACGCAAGGCGGTTTTATGCATCCAGAAAATGACGCACACTGCTGAATTTTGACTTTCACAGGGTCAGGCGTCAAAGTATGAATATGGTGTTAGGTTTGCGCCAAATTTGATTCAAAAATTTTGATGCAAATTTGGTGCAAACAGAGTATAAATATGGGCCAGAGTTCCTGTGAATGTAACGTTCTGATTCTGCTTCTTGCTGGACACATTTCTTTGGTATTCCTTGATCTGTGATAATAAAGGTCTCGCTGTGAATAATCCATGGAAATCAGGCTCACTTTGGAGGATTTCCCATCTCTTGTTAATGATGCTTTGGATAGCATGGGCGTTCGTTGAGTATTTTAACATGCAAGCCATCCATTGAAAGTCCTCTTTGTGAATCTTTTCCAGTACATTGTTACTGTCCAATTGTTCAACCCGACGCATGGATTGGTTAAATAAGTGTTGGGGATACCCCCAATGTCTGATTCTGGCCTTAAACAATTCATAGTATCTAGATAGGTCTTCAGAATCCGATTTGATTAATTTTAATTGGATGAATTGTGAAAACGGTAAGTGGTCTTTTTAATGCTGGTTGGTGAAAACGCTTGATATGTACGCTATTGTTTTTAGGGGTAGCTTTTGTGACAACCCTGGTGTGTACTCCTGTGGGAATGAGTTCTAACATGACGTCCAAAAAAGATATTTCTTGTTTATGGATTAGTTGAGTGAGCTTGATTTGGTCACTTATTGAATTCAAAATCTCGATAATCTCAGTAAGTGTAATAGGATTGTCCTTCCATATCAGGAAAATGTCATCAATGAATCATTTGTATATGACTACATGTTGCTGCCATCACTCAACCTGCAACCCCCAATATGCTTAAAATTTTGCCATGAAGATGTTTGCATACGACAGCGCCCTGGAAAAACCCATGGATGTTCCGTTTTTTGCATGACAAAGGTTTCGTGCCATTGAAAATAGCTATTATACAGGGCAAAATGCAGTGAAAAACTTTATTGGCCCCAACTTCATCCTGTTGCTATTACGACCACTTTATAGCATCCAGTCCTTCATTGTGCAGTATAAACATGTATAAGGCATTTACATTGATAGTACATAACCACCAGTCCTCAATCCCATCTGTTGGTAGTTGCCTAATGGCATTAAAAAAAACTGAAGTGTTCTTAATATAAGTTTGCCTCTGTTATGCAAACAGTTGGAGAAACCAGTCTAAGTATCGCCCAACTAATTCAGGTTTGGATTCACATGCTGATACAATCGGTCAGAATGGTGGGTCATGGAGGTTGTTATGGATCTTTGGAAGCATATGCAATTTAGTTCTCCCTGGGAACTGAGCAAACAAAGAAGCTTTAGCATGATCAGTGATCCAATCCATATCTACTGCTTTGTTGAGGATGTCTTTCATGATCTGTTGGAACAGTTCAGTGGGATCTGTTTCTAAAGGCATGTTTATGTTTGTATCACTTACATGGGTATTTACTTTACCCACATAATATGCAGTATCCACCAACACTAGGGCTCCCCCTTTAGCTGCAGATTGTAACATTATTCTAGAATTGTTTGTCAATGACCTTAGAGTACTCAGATCCTTACTCAATAAAATCATAGATACAGTTGAGTCAAAGTCTGTGTCATGTCATTTTTCACAAGCCTCTCAAACAAATACAAGTTTCTGCGGGAAAATGGTGGCATGAAAGAACTTTTAGGTCTGAATTCCACATTTTCAGAATCATCACTTAAATGTATGGATGGTTCAAGAGTGTTAAAGAAATATTTCACCCTTATAGTTCTCATGAATTAAAAAAATTATATGTAACTTTCCGTGATATTTCTCCAGTACGTTGGCACGAATGAAGTACCTTTATTTAAAACCTTGGTTTGGAATGGAGTAAGGCACGCAGAAGATTAATTGATCACTAAATCTTCTTGCTGCATAGCTTCATTTTGTCTTTTTCTTTTGATTTGACTTCTGATTTTTCGGTGCTTTGTTCTGACAGATTGTTGGCTGAAGGGGTGATCACTAAAAAAGCTGTTCTCATTGGTTAATGAAAAACATTGCTGCTGTATAATCATTTGTTATGTTGAGAGGAAAGGTGTCAGGATCCTTGCTAAAGTGAGAGAGTATGGATTATAGACAAGTGAAAGAAAAGAAATTGAAGGAAGTGGTTGATGTAGGATATACTGTTTAAGACACGTATCGTGGAGGAGTTAAGATGATTACAGTGGAAGTTGGTGATGTTGTAACAGTGAAGAGAACTGGTTGAATACTAAGTGCCTCATTATGATTTTTCCGGTCTGACGGTAAGACCGCCATGGTGGCGGCCACCATGTTGGCGGTAATCTGACTCCCGTATTAGGAGTAACACTTTGAGGACTGCCAAAAAACAGCCACATTTTCAAAACTGCCAGGATGGAAAAGAGGCGTTTCCACCACCAGCCCTACAAAAATCTATCCACCAATTATGATTGACAAATCACCACAGTGGTTCTTCCATGATGGGAAACCATTGGCGGTCCGAAGTGCGGCGGTCACAACTCACTTCTGTCAGAACACAACACCACATTGGATTGTTTGAATACCCCACACCTGACACACATCAACACACCAGACACACCTACTCACAGCACTATTTAACACACCCCTACACAACCCACAACCCTAGCATCCAGAATGCCATACACAAACACCGGGCTGCCAAAAAAGAATAGAAGCAGTACTTGTACACTAAAGGCACAAATACACATTTTACTCAGCACACACCCCACATCAGCACAAGTATCAGAGTACACACATCGTTAGCACACACACACACATTATGACCGTCTCCAACTCACATCGCAGCATGGACATGATACCAGAGACTGTCAGTCCCCCTCAGGATGAAGACCCCAGTGAGGACAACAGCATTGGATATCTGGACATTGACGAGCAACCTGGCCCATCTGGGACACCTGGTCAGTCAACGACTCTCAGCCTCACCCTACCCTCATCAACTTCTACCAACCCTGTTGCAGCGATATCACAGGCTACCATTTGCCCCCAAACCTGTGTCCCAAGGACTGTATCCTCTATTGTGTGCCCCACATCATAGATACCTGAGTCTCACCTTGCTACCCCTGACTCTGATGGTCCTGCCATCACTGGGAGTGGGTACACTGTGCCAGGGGCACAGGCACGTGGGTGTAGGAGGTGTGAGAGGGATGCTGTGGGCTAGAGGATGAGGGTTTCACAGGGACACTACTGACCAGGAAACCATCTTCCAAGTCTTGCGAGCCTACCAAAGTTCCCAAGACTGGCTAAGCCAAATCGTCACCATGTTAGGGGACAATCAAAGGCAGCAAAGGGACCGCCACCAGGAAGTCATACAGCAGTGGCAGACACAAAATTCCCAAATGGCTACCATTCCAGGGGTGCTGAGAGACAACAATACCATCCTGACTAGTTTCTCCACATAACATCTGGCCCCTTCCAGTAGCAATGTATCATCTGTCCATTCAATATCTGCGGCTGCTAGTAGAATGGAGGCCCTGCTAGGGGAAGCTCATGCTTCAGACACCCCCCCTTCTCTAGCTGAAGAACCAACCTGCAAACGTGGATGTCCACCCAGACATCCAGCAGGAGTAGCTGTCAAGACCAAATCCACAGCCAGGAAGTGACCCTCTCCTGATTAGTCACCCTGGTATGCCACAGATACACCCTGTTGACTATTCTGAGACCTAACTCAATTTTCCCATGGTACAAGGACACTGGACTTGTGTTACCAACTGGTGTAGCAGCTACCCTGATGAATTTATACACCATTCCTTCACCCATCACTTTTATGTACAGTTATTTTACTATCATTGTCACAGATTTCCATTTGATATCCATATTAAATCACACTTAAATACAGGCTCTGTGCATGTGTCCTTTATAATCCATGTACAATAGTTATGCATGACAAGTGTGAGGTGGTAATCCCCCCCTGTATGGAACAGCCATTGTAATGGATATCAAATGGCGACACCATCAGCAGGAGACTCATTACAACAGAAATGTTTTATGACAGCTGTAAAAGGGGATGAAATCCAGGGGAAAACAAATGTATAGTCACTACTGCAATCAGCACATAGAGCATGACTGGGAGTACCATCTGGACGTATTCATTGGTGTCATACAATGCAAAGACACAGGATACAGAAGTGTAATCTATCTACAAAGCAGGGGCACACTGATAGGTCCTCTGTATCACCCGGAATAGGCTATTCACATACACATACCAAAACTTCTAATTCACATATCCCATGGAACACACAAACATTATAACAGAGGTACCCAGTACCCAAAGCATACACTAACATTGGTCCCATACCTGCAAGTTTGTCACTCATCTATGTCACTCTACAGTGACATGCACCTTGGACTTCAAAGTCTGAAAAAATGACACCTATTGTGAAGTGAGAGGCTATGAGCCAACCTTTACACATGTGCCAGACACTTTTCCGGACACATAATACAGCATTTGACATCCTCCTCTACCCCACAGATGAAAGAAAAGGAAAAACTATTTACCACCCCAGTTTTAAGACAGTTAAACTATCAAGGTTACACCCCACTTTAACTAAACTGATCATACCAGGTATCTGTCATTGTCAACAATTCCCATCTGCTTCACAGTATTCCTCAAGCCAATGGTGCAGAGCTAGACAGCATTTAGGCAAATCCATGAGTGAAAGGGAAAGAGGATAGGAGATTGCACAAAACATAAATCACATCTGAGAAGTCATTACCAGAAGTGTAAGTTACCAACTGCTGTAACAATATATGAGAATGCAGAACAATCTGTCCTGTACACAAAACATACTTTCAGTCTGCATGCACAACTCACTCATACACTTTGGAACTCATTAAACCCCAACAGATGAATCAAGTAAGGAGGTGTGATGCCAGCCATCTACATCAGGTTGTACACTTACGTCTGAACAACATGTCTACTTCACATACCTGTGTGTCAGTTGAAGTACTGATTGATGAGATTTGCCCTAGAGTGACCTGCTTCATCATTCTCTGGCTCATCATCATTTGGCATATCAGCATTTCCTGCCACAGGTTCAGTTGCCTCTCCCTCATATGCTATCAATGATATCTGACGTCTCAGGGCTAGATTGTGGAGCGTGCAGCAGGCAACTATTATCTGTGGGATGCATGCCCTGTGCGGCGAGTAGAGGAGGGCTCCTCCAGATAAGTCCAGGGACCTAAATATTGCCTTCAGGAGCCCTAAAATCCTCTCAAATACACACCTTGTCCTCTCATGGGCCTTATTGTATCGGACTTCCCCTAGCGTAGTTGGGTACCTCACTAGTGTCGACAGCCAAGGACGGCTTGGATAGCCAGAGTCCCCTGTGGACACATTCTGAAAACAACAGAAACATGGATGTGTCACATGCTTTAATGTGATGGCAGGAGACATAGCTCACAAGCACACAGTTCAGTGGTAACTTACCAACCAGCCAGGCCCTCTCTTTGTAAAGTTGTGTCATTAGCCGTGGGACATTGCTGTTTCTCAGGATGACGGAATCATGCACAGATCCAGGATACTTGGTTGTGACTTGTGAGATGGAATGGTCTGCAAGACACACCACCTGAACATTTATTGAGTGGTAGTTTTTCCTGTTCCTATACACCTGTTCATATTCACTAGGAGGGACCAAGGCTACATGGGTGTTATCAATGGCACCTACCATGTGGAATGTGTCACAGCTCATAAAAGTCTGCCTTTCCATAGGCCAAATCTGCTTGGTGGGGAAACCTGATGTAGCTGTCCAACAATGCACACAGTACATCCTTCAATACCAGACTGAACATGGGATGAGACATCCCTGCTGTTAGAGCCACTGTATTCTGAAAGGACCCTTTGGGCAGGAAGTGTACCACTGCCAATACTTGAATGATGGGAGGTATGCTATAGGAATTACGAATGGCAGGCATCATATCTGGCTCCAACTGATCAAAAAGATCTATGATGGTATGATGATTCAGACGATATGTCTGCATGACATACCTTTCCTCCATGCTGTGCAGGTCTACCAGTGGACGGTAGGCTTGTGGTTGTCTCACTCTCCTTATGGCAGGATAACTATGTGGAAAAAGTGAACATAGTATGAGAAATGCAGAATGCACACATCAAGTACAGCAATGTACATTCCTCACACCTAAAAGCTGTAGAGTATGGGTACGACTTCTGACATATGTAGTACAGCACATAGCTATGTATCTGATTACACCCTCCTTGGTGTACACTGGAACCATAACAATGGGATATTACTTTGGTAGCTACTGTAACTGTCAATGTGTGCAAGACTCATCAGCTATACATATATCTTACATATTGTTGGACTTTATCAATTTTTTCTGACATATAGGAGCCTCTGAGTAGCTGTACAGAGCTATCAGCACATGTCCTCACACAATACTGCTTTTATAGTGGATAAGCACAATATGTCACGCAAACGTGAGGGCAGGATGTCCAGATGTACAGCACAAAAGGGAGTTGAGTATGTGACGCAGATAAGGAAACTCATCCATACAAAAAAATGTCCACAAAATGACAGGTACCTGACCTACTATACTGTACTGGTGGAAGTGACGTAGTCCGTGCAGAAATAGGCAGTCACGTCTGTGGTGTAACTTGCCATTGGAAGACATTGCTGCCTTTGGTGGACGTGGGCCAATGGCAATATCTGCGCTTGGTGCTGGTCATGTATGTGGTGGCCGTGCTTGGCATCTTTTGCAGTACTGCTTACTTGACACCTGACACTGCTGCCAGCAAGACCTCCACTACCTGAGCTGCTGTGTACTGCCTGTGGGAGCTATCATGCCACGTCCTGCAGGTGATAGGGCCCCTGCCTTGAGCCCTGAAGAGCTGGATAGGCTAGTGGAGGAGGTCCTACTCCTGTATGGATAGCGATATGGAGCAGCAGAGGAGCAGGTGAGTCCAATGTCATAACAAAGTGTGATAGGTGTTGTGTTTGACGGTGTACCATTGATGTAAACTTGTGAAGATGTTGATGCATGCAGATGGTATATTGTGAAGGCGTGTGAGCAGAGAGGATGGGTATGTGTGCCGCCTTGCTGTGACTGATGTGTAATGTCCACTTCTATTGTCATGGTGCATGTGAACATGACTTTCTCTTTTTGTCTGTGTCATCCATGCAGGTCAACGCCCATCAGAAGAAGGGGATTTGATGTGCCATCACCAAGCAAGTGTGGACCCTGGGGGTCCACAGCCAGCGGAGCACCCATTGTAGAAAGCAGTGGGAGGACCTGAGTTTCTGGGCCCATAAGACCGCTGAGGCCCAGCTGGTAATGGCCTCCCAATGAGAGAAGGGTGCCTGTCAGATTCTGATCCCCCTAATGGCCCGCATTTTGGCAGTGGCCTACCCTACGATGGATGGGCATTTGAGGGCAGCACAGAAGCCACAAGTGGGTAAATACTGACTGAATCCATGTACTTTCTTCTGATAGTTTTGTGTATGCTCTCTCAGTATAGCATCTGTGACAATGTAGTAGGTGCTACAGTTATGTTGGCTACTGGGAATACATAGTACTCCAGTTGCCATTATAAAAATAGAGATCAGGCCTTTGGGTTGTGCATGGAAACATGTTGATCACTTGTTTCCAGCAATATGTATGACTGCATGTGGAGATGTACATGTGACAGAGCCACATCTGTTACTCTACCCTGCCATATATATGTCTGTAAGATGCTGCATCATCCTTCCCATCTAGTGTTCCCAGGTCCAATCATCCAATTAGTGTTTAATGTAGCTCTAAGGTGTTATGCCACTCCCATGAATGGGTATGCTCCATGTGCAACATTTGGCCTGGCATATTACTTACAGGGCTTAGTTATCCAGTGTCCTGAAACAGTTGTAGACTTCATGTGAGGCTGGTATCCCATTCAGGCAATCTGTATGCCCAATATTATCCTGTCCATATGAGGTTTGAGGAAGTGCCCCCATTGTCAATTCATTACAAACAATGGTGTATGTGATGTATGTAACGGCTGGACATCCAACAATGAGGTACTCATGGTGTGTTTTAGCCCTTAAGGTTTCTTGGCATTACATTGATATATGGACAAATTACTTGTATCCCAATGCCTTTGTTGTGGAGGAGGTAAGTGGTTAGTCTGCTGTACCCTTAGAGTGTGCTTTGTCCATGCTAGATATGCCAATGCCATACCATTAAGAGTGCTACATATGGTATTACCTGCCTACATCATCTCTCAATGGATGCTTGGTGAATGATCATGTATAGTGGGCTATTGTTTACTACTCTTACTTTAGCTGATGTGGTCTGTTTGAACCGGATTTGATCTTGGTCCTTCTCATTATTGCTAAATTTCATAAACCTGTTGTTGCGGTGGGATATGTTTTCAGTGAAATAGCAGTCCTGTAGGTGCATGTGTACATTGGTTTTCAGTGGGGTAAGTGTTTTGTCAGGACTTGGCTCATGGGAATCACATGTCAGGACAGCTTTAATTGAAGTAGGGGTACTCATGTTGTAATGTCGGGGCTCTGAATCAGCATGTCAGGTGGAAGGTTAGGAGCCCTGTCCATAGTATTGTTGTTGTAGCTATGCTCTCTGTGATTGTCTGTGGATGTCTTATGTGTGCTAGGTAGCCCACAGTTGCAGTAATGCAGTTATGATGTATTTGGCAATGTCTGTGAATAGTCACTGCAGAAAATCCTGTATGATTTGGTACATGTATTGAAATAGCTGTTCTTCAGACATGGAATATGAAATTGTGTTGGCCACTGCATGGGACTGCCATATGTTGTGTATTCATCAGTGTATGTTGCCATTGTGTCAGATATGTACAGAAGGATCAGATACCTATCATATACCTATATGATTGGAAGGCTAGCTGCTGTGTTGTATTTGATGGGGGATGACTGTCCATGCATGGTACATGACTTCTGTTGATGTACTGGGCAGGTGTGTAGTCAGAGTTACCATAGTATGGTGTTACCTGTCAACTGCATTTTCTTAGACTAATAAGATGAGGGCAGTGATGAGCTGTTTGGGGATGAAATATCTGCGTTAGCCAGGACATGATGAGTATGCTGCCTTAGAGTTGCAGGTGATTTTATGGGGTGTTCAAGAAGTGTTCAAATACTTGGCTTATGATGTTGGTGGGACATATGACAAATGGGGTAGTTTGAAGTATCATATTCTGACATGATGTAGTATCTGAGAGTTTTAAACTGGGACTTCATGGCAGGAGGTGCATACCTACAGATGTGCATGTTGTAATGTGTGTATGTGAAGAATGTGATGACCATCTCTCTCTCCCTATCTCTGCCTCCCTTTCTCTCTCTTTGTGTACATCAGCATCAGCAGGTGAAATAGACGGGGCATAGGCAAGTGGTGATGCTGTCGGCCATGGGACCCGGAGTGCTGAGACCACTGACAGCAAGGGGCCCAGTGGCCCGGAGGGTGAGGAGAGTGTCACGGTGTAGACAGGTATCTACATCATCATTAGAATCCTCCTCCAGTGGCTACTCCCTGGTGGTGGCAGACCCACCTGGGACCACCCCAGCACCATTATTGTCTGCCACCCCCCACACAATTAGCCATGCCCGCCTACCTAAAAGGGAGGGCGCCTGGTGCCCTTGCCCCTGTCAGCCCTGCTGCTCTCAGTGAGGAGGCTATTGATCTTCTGAGGTCGATCTCTGTGGGTCAGTTGACCATCTTGAAAGCCATCCAGGGCCTTGCAACTCAAGTGCAACAGAGTAATGCGTTTCTGGACTTTGGGCAGTTTTGGTCTTGACTGACATTGTTTGCTTGTGAGCATTTGGGTGTCAGTGGTGGTTGTGCTACCTGTTTTATCTGGGCAGCATGTGTGGTTGTGTGCATTGCATTTGACCACCAGTTGTGGGTGTGTTGTATGATGGCCATGTGATGGCCATGTGTATGTTGGGGACATGTTATTGTGTTGGTATTGTGTGGTGTGTGTGTTGAAATGTGTTAGTTGCAGTGTTGTGTGCTTGTGTGTGGTTGGACTGTGTGCGTGAGTGTGTGTGGAGGATGGTATGTCAGATATGTTGTGATGTGTGTTTGCAGTGTGTGTCGTATGCAGCATTTTTTGGATATGTGCTTGTGTGTGTTCATTCCCTGGTGTTGCTACGTTGTGTTGAATGTTTGATTTTTCAAGGAGTAGTGTTTATTGTGGGTTCTTGTCAATGCTTTGATGATTTTGCAATTGTGGTATAGCTGTGTTGTTTGGTAGTGTTGTGTGTTGTTGTGTGTGACTGTGCCAGTGCTGTTTATCTGGGGGTTGGTGTGTGTTTTAGACATGTGTGTGAATGATGGTCCATAGTGTGTGTACTATGTATGTGTGGGTGTGGATGTGACTATGGGGGTCATTCCGACCCTAGCGGTAAAAACTGCCAGGGTCGGGGTCCGCGGGATCACCGCCAACAGGCTGGCGGTGCTCCTTTGGGCATTCTGACCGCGGCGGTACAGCCGCGGTAAGAAAGGGAAAGTCGGCGGTGTACCGCCGACTTTCCGCTGCCCATGGGAATCCTTCATGGCGGCTCAGCTTGCTGCGCCGCCATGGGGATTCCGACCCCCATACCGCCATCCTGTTCCTGGCGGTTTCGGCCGCCAGGAACAGGATGGCGGTATGGGGTGTCGTGGGGCCAATGGCATGGGCACTGCAGGGGCCCCCGTAAGAGGGCCCCACTTTGAATTTCAGTGTCTGCTTAGCAGACACTGAAATTCGCGACGGGTGCTACTGCACCCGTCGCACACCTTCCACTCCACCGGGTCCATTCGGAGCCGGCTTCATCGTGGAAGGGTGTTTCCCACTGGGCTGGCGGGCGGCCTTTTGGCGGTCGCCAGCCAGCCCAGTGGGAAACCCAGAATGACCGCCGCGGTCTTTTGACCGCGGTACGGTCTTCTGGCGGTTCCAGCTTGGCGGGCGGCTCCTGCCGCCCGCCAAGGCTGGAATGACCCCCTATGTGTGTGTTTGCATGTCGGTGTGGGATTATGTGTGTGTGTCACCCTTGCCACCCTCTTCCAATTTGTATGTTGTGTGTGCATAGATACTTTGACATTTTGTTGCAGTGACAGGTAAGTGTGTTTACTCACGGTTGCTGTTGTTGTCATCATCGCTGGTTCTGAAGTCAATGGGCGAGCAGGTTCCATGGCGGCTCCGGACGAGTATGGCTTCCTGAAGGTGAGTGTCTCCTTTTATACAGTTGGTTTCCGGCTGGGTTTCTGTGGTGGTGTGACCACGGCGGAAACCTTGGCGGAGTGCAGTTTCATAATCTTTCTGATGGGATCAAGGTCTCCGCCAGCCTGCAGGTGGCTACCATCTACTGTGGCGGCCTGAGTGCACTGAGGGCGCCGGCAGTGGTTTGGCTGTATTCTGCTGGAAGTACTGCCATGGTAATAATTTGGAGGTCTTCTCTGCCAGCCTTTTGATGGTTCACATCACTGCCAATATGGAACCGCCAGACTTGTAATGACCCCCTATGTGTGAATCTAGACTGTAGTGATTGTGAAATATGACTTAATAATACTGAATGATAGAAAGGTGTCAAGCAAAAGAAAGATGTCTGCAGTGTCTCTGGAAACAAGAGAATTAGGGCCTGATTTAGAATTTGAAATACGGGTACTCAGTCACAAACATGACAGCTTTCCGGTCTGCCTTATTACAAGCGCCATAGCAGATAAAGCACTTGTAATAACGTATTCGTAATGTTTGTGGCCAATTCGCTTACAACCTAAGTTAAAAGTATTGACAATTTTATGGTCATGAATTATGAGGATGGCCTTCTACTTGTTCACACACTAAAGATACGATTGGATTGGAAAAGAAGAGGTTTCTAAAAAACTGCTCTGCTCCTTTTCTATTTCTTGGGACTTGTTTTTCATTGAAAGTATGTACTTCTTTTCAAATCCACCTGAGAAAATTGTTTTTGTTGCACTTTCGTAGGCATAATATCCACACTGAAAGTCCATGTTCATCAGACTTCTTGATAAAAGTATAAACTAGGAAAATTAAAAAAATTGCATTTTGACAGCCGTGCACCTGAGGTTTTAATCTATCAGGTTTCCGCTGCAATTCCCAGCATTATTTCCCAGCATTTTTCAGCTAAAATCTCCTCTAGAGGAGAGTTACTATTTTTGGAAAATTCGGGCATTTCTTTAAAATATATTTTAGTTATACTACAATACTGTTGCACTTCAGTCCTACATGAATGGGGCTTGCTGTAATTTGGATGGTTCTTGATATTGTTTAGCTGGTGAATGAACTTCTGATTCATCGCTGGAAAACCGGCGTCATGCTAGCATGCAATGTGACAAAGTAATTTGTGAATCAGGAAAGCATTTTTAACTTGCAATGGGGTCAATAAAGTGGATTCCCTCCTCATTGAAAGTCACTGTAAAATGAATCCATTAATTCTGTCCAGAAGTGCTGTCACAAACCATTGAAAAGTTACTGTCTTCATGTTAGAGTAATAACAAATTTGCAAACAGTAATTTGTTCCTGGGGACAGCTTCCCTGGATGAACGTCGTGAGGCAAACAAGGGGGACGTAGCAGTGGTCAGAGGAGTGCAAGCAGTAGTGCAAGGGACCACTGCCTGCTTCCCCCTTCCCCAATAGAAGACTTTCTTTAATAAAAACAGCACCCATTCCTTTAATGCGCATTGCAGCTTTTAAAAAAAAAATATATTTCCCATTTGGGAATGCAAATGTAGTGACAAAGATTCTTACAGACCACCATTCCTGCAGAGGCAGCAAATAGTGGCTGACTAAACTAATATTCATCAAGCATGTGCAATGGGCGACTTGTGGTTCGATTGTGATTGCGTATATAGGTCGCATCACAAAATTGCCTGCCTACTCGCAAATCCGTCTTTGTTAATTTTGCACATTCGGAATTGTAAACAGGTTTCAGTACAAAGGGCTCTTAAATACATTTAAAAACAATTATATTTTTATACTTATATTTAGCACGTCCAAATGTGGCAAATATGTTTCCCTTCAATGGGAGCTGAAGAGCAGATAACTTGTCCTCAAGTTAAGCTGGCGAATACATCTATCAAGGTGGGGCTTGTGCCTGACAAAAATGTACAAAAATACTAATTTACTACACCCTACTCTGCGGAAGATTATCATGAGAGACCAATGACATCATCCAGTGCTTTTCAGTATTCTTATTCAGGCCATGTGGATAATGAATTCCAGGTGAGATGCAAAGTGCACGTGGCCTGCATCTTGATCTCTCGGACGATAACATCTTATTTAGCTTAATTCTTCATAATCAGCTGGCATGATGAAGAGGATGGTAAACCATTTTCCCAGCGAACTGAAGGAAGGGTCGACGCAGGATACAGTTTGTCTGTCATTTTGTCAGTCCTGCTGTGTTATACCAACCAGTGTTTAAAAGGATTTACCAGATTAATTCAAGTGACCAAGGCTGTCTCAAATCCAGCGCTGTCAGCAAGAGAGGCTGTTCTCAGTGCATTTCTCAGCACTCATTTACTTATCCAGGCAATTTGAAGGGTTGTGGTTTGACAAGAGTTATACACAGTGCAGGCTAATACATGCAGAATGCAGAACATAAATTCCAGGAAACGTGTCATTCGCAAATCTAGGAGCCAGGTGAATACATTACTTCCCAGCCTTGGTTGCTATTTCTCAGATAGACTTCTTGAGACTATTATCTGTTCTTATCCACTCTGCCATTTTGGTTTCGAGTGTTTTCTTGCAATCTAAATTCCACACACTTTCATTTCTAAAGACATTGCCAAGGTATTAAATTTTTCGGATGACTGGCACAATATCGTAGTAAAGAATTTTTTGGACAAAAATATTTTCTCAAACATATCGTTTACCACAATATCGTGCCCGTATATTTATAATGGTAAATTCCAAAATATCGGACAAAACATATCATCAAAAAATGGACAAAATATTGATTTTTAATATAAATAAAGTTTAAAGTAGTAAATGTTAAATATTGTAATATATAACATTTTTATTCAATGAAAGTTAAATAAATTCCCCTAGCATTTAATACTAAATATAAATATATGTACTTATATAAACACACAAATGCATGTGTGTGTGCATACAGTAATAGCAATATATTTAATACAAATATATATTTTTTAAAACACACATACACATGTGTATATATATATATATATATATAGATGGATAGATAGATAGATAGATAGATAGATAGATAGATAGATAGATAGATAGATAGATAGATAGATAGATAGATAGATAGATATTACCATAAAATGATCCTGGTGTCTGCCCAGTTACTTCCACCTCTCGGGGTCGGTGCAGGCCATGGTCACCGGCAGCCGTTATTTTATAACAAAGCAAATGCCATTCCTCACAGGCATTGAAAAGACCACACTCAGATGCAAAGCAACTTTTAATGGCGACGCGTTTTGATCAACAGATCTTCCTCAAATTACATTTTAACAACTATGGCCCTCATTACAACCCTGGCGGTCAAAGACAGCCAGGGCTGTTCTGGAGGAAGCACCGCCAACAGGCAGGCGGTGCTTCCCAGGTCATTACGACCGCGGCAGAAGCGCTGCGGCCGCACTGCCGGGGCCGGCTGTTTCCTGCCACAATGGCCCCGGCGGTAGTAATCCGCCAGGGCAGCGGTGTTAGCAGCGCTGCCCAGGGGATTACGAGTCCCCCTACCGCCAGCCTTTTCCTGGTGGTTTGAGCCACCAGGAAAAGGCTGGCGGTACGGGGCGGTACGGGGCGGTACGGGGAGTCCCCTGACAGGGCCACATGCAGCTTTTCACTGTCTGCTATGCAGACAGTGAAAAGCGCGACGGGTGCAACTTCACCCGTCGCACGGCTGCAACACCGCCGGCTCCATTTTGGAGCTGGCTCCTGTGTTGCGGGCGAGATCCCCGCTGGGCCGGCGGGCGGAAAATAGGTTTTCGCCTGCCGGCCCAGCGGGGATCTCCAAATGGGCGCAGCGGGGGTGCGGCCGCATTGGCGGCTGCCCCGCGGTCCGATCGTAATGAGGGCCTATATTACTGAAAACAGTAGTACAGCATTGAGATTCTCCAGAATGATATTACTTAACTCAAAAGAATGATATTCCTGTCAACGACATTTGTAGAACATGATATTTATCACAGTATTTATGTATGTCTTCATATATTTTAAATTCAATATTTTGTCCAAACACCACATTTTTCTTTGCTGCACATAATAACACACCATAACAATATGCAATATGGCTCTGAAGTTCCATGGTGCAAACTAGCCAAAAAACGAGCCCTCTATACCAAAGAACATTAGGGAAAACTACTAAGGCCCTCTTTACAACCCTGGCAGTCGGTGTTAAAGCAGCGGTAATACCCCCAACAGGCCGCCGGAAAAAAAAATGGAATCACGACCATGGCGGAAACCTCCAACATAGACAGCCACTTTAACACTCCAACTGCCACGGCGGTAGAAACAAACACAAGGTTCTGCCCACTGTATTACAACACGCCTATCCGCCACCTTTTCCGGGGCGGTACCAACGCCATCAAAAGCACGGCGGAAACAGTACTTGGAACGGAAACCACTCACCTTTCGACAGTTTACGAACAACCAGGATGCCATGGAGCCCGAACTACCGGTCCTGCCCATGCTGGTCTACCTCCTCTTGTATCAGGAGCAGCAAAGAACCCGGCGATGACCACGGTGAGTACTGCACCTAGCACACAGGGGAGGGGGGAGGGAAAAGAGAGGGACACACACACGCAACACGCAACACCCCCACCCTCACCCACAACACCATACACACCAATACATGCAGCAACATTACATATACACCCTGTCACCCCCTGGAAGAATGCAAGGACAAAAGGAAATGATTATAACAAGTGTAATCAATTAAATATCAGATAGGCCAAATAAAAAAATCAGTGTATACAAATATATGCACCAACTACACAAGTCCGGATATTAATGAAATCATTGTCCGTGGATCAGTGTCCCAAAATGCATGGGCGAAGCCCACACAAGATACCTGACTCGAAACTGAGAGAACACTGCAGGGGCATCAGATGGAAAATAAACAGGCACCTCAGGGGGAGGGGGATGGGGGGCACCTCAGCCGGATGAACGGATGACGCCACTGCTCCACGAGGGGGCTCCATGCCCACTGATTGGTCCTGGGGAGTGCAAAGCCACAGTCTCTCAAGTCTCTCCAGTGGGTGGTTTGCCCACTGCTTTATCCTGGGGAGTGCAAAGCCACAGTCTCTCAAGTCTTTCCAGTGGGTGGTTAGCCCACTGCTTTATCCTGGGGAGTGCAAAGCCACAGTCTCTCAAGTGAATAACAGTCTCCACTGGTTCTGAAGAGGGCTTTGTGCCCAGAGTACTTCATCCTGCCAAGGACAGAGGTAATGGATGTGAATCTCCACTGGTTCTGAAGGGGGCTTTGTGCCCAGAGTGCTTCATCCTGCCAAGGACAGAGGTAGTGGATGTGAATCTCCACTGGTTCTAGAGGGGGCTTTGTGCCCAGAGTGCTTCACATGCAGTGTGTCAGGTCCCGTTCCCTCACCTGGGTGTGTGTGCCACGAGATTGCCTCGGAACAGGTAGCATGAAACTCCATGGAGGCAGAGACACACTCCACCCTGCTGTGACTTCGCCTGCCACCTGCTGGTACAAACAGTGGTGGGAGTCATGCCTCATGTACGCTGGGCAGGGTCCAGGACGTCTCCTGCAGCCTCGGACGGCTGGCCACTGGGGATGATTGCCATGTCAGCTGCCATGTCAGCTGTGGTGGCACTGTCTGAGCACATCACAGGGTGGCGGTGGTTGCGGCGGTGTCTGTGGCGGAGTTCCTGGCGGTGGTGCATGTGTCTACACCTGTTGAGGGATACAGCAGGACGTCTCCTTGGCCTCGCTACTGGCAGCCCTGATGGGTGCCACCCACGATGAGACCAGACTTGATGAGACCACTGTGCTGGAGGATTTGGTGGCTGAGGTGCTGGGCTGGGACCTGGACAGCCTGGCCCTAGGGGAAGGATGGGGGGGAGGTGTAGGGAAGAGGTCAATGTTTGCCAGGAAGAGTTTCTTAGACACACTGGGACGGGAAGATGGAGGAGGTAGTGGTTGTAGGAGGTGTACGTCTGCTGATTTTGGGTTAAGGTGCATGGGCCGGAGGCTGTTGTGAGGTGGATGGCTGTTGGGTGGGTGTGTGTCTGCGTTTGTGTACTTTGGGAGGAGGGCTCAAAGACCCACTGGGAGAGGACACAGGGGATGTGTGAATGGTAGTGGGGGTGGTGAGTGCACGTGAGCGGTGTGTGGTGATGGGCGTGATGGTGATGGAGGTAGTGGATGAAGATGTAGTGCATGCAGGTGTGAGTGGAGACGAGACAGACAGGGAGGAGGAGGTCGTGGAGGAGGGGGCACAGTGGAGGCAGTGGATGTTGGTGTGTCTGCATGGGGATGGTGCTTGTGTGAGTGCCGGTGGGATATGTGGTGCTTATGTTTGCCCTGTCCACTCTTGTGTGTTGATGAGCGTGCATGCTGGTCTGATGGTGTGCTTGGGATAGGCTGAGGTACAGAGGATTGGGTCTGGGTAGAGGAAGTTGGAGGGGGAGGCTGGACACAGGGACAATGGCTGCCATCAATACTGAGGCCAGAGCCTGAAATGCTCTCTGTTGGGCCACCTGCCCACAATGAATGCCCTCCAGGTATGCATTTGTTTTGCTGCAAATGCCTTTCAACACCCTGGATGGCATTCAAAATGATTGATTGCCCAACAGTGAGGGATCTCAGGAGGTCAATAGCTTCCTCACTGAGGGCAGCAGGGCTGACTGGGGCAGGGACTGAGGTGCCTGCAGCGAAGAAGATGCCCACCCTCCTGGGTGAGCGGGCACGGTAAACTCGATGACGGGCTGCTGGGAGGGCGGTGCTGGTAGGGGGAGTGACGGCTGAACCTGTTGATGCGGTGGGCACAGAGGTGCCTGCCACCGCAAGGGAGCTCCCATCAGAGGAGGAGTCGCTGTCGCTGGTGTCTGCTCCTGTTCCCGTCCTGGAGCTCCCCTCGCCCTCCATCCCACTGGTACCTTCGGACTCCGTTACTTCACCCTCCAGGGCCATGTGGGATGCAGCTCCCTCCTGCTCCGGTGCCACTGCTCCTCCGCCAGATGATGCAAATGAACGCAAGGACAGGGTGACAAAACATAAAGGGGGGGAGACAGAAGAGACACATGGTCAATGCATGCAACACCACTACTGTTGGCGGACGCAACACACAGCACTAAGCCATGCACTGACAGGGCAGGGGAAAAGCGCATGCCCATAGGGAACTCTGTCAAGAACCATATTATGCACAGCTGGAAGCCATAGGAGCCTGACTAGGTGTAGAGGGCAAATACCACCTTTGGGGTTGAACAGGGAATGAGGCTGCAAATCAATGGATCTACCTTTGCGTGTCTGCCCTGGCCTAGGGGAACCCACAGCCCACCTCTCCCACCCAGACACCTCGTAATGCGCGCAGAGTCAGCTGAATGAGAGTGTGCTCATCCCCTTGTGGCTGCTGCTATGCCCTCAAGCACCCATCCAACTCTGGATATGCCACCGCCAGGATCCGGTACATCAGGGGGGTCATGGTGTGACAGGCACCCCTTCCGTGTTGGGAGGCCATCCCCAGCTGCGCCTCCACCGTCTTCTTGGTCCAGCACGCAGGTCCTCCCATCTATTCCGGCATTGGGTGCTCTGTCAATGGTAGACCCCCAGGGTCCGCACTTCCTTGGCAATGGCACGCCAAATCCCCTTCTTCTGGTGGGCGCTGACCTAGAGGAAAAGTGAAGTTAAAATGGATGTTACTCTCCTGTACAGTTCTTCTCACACATTGGCCACAAACCTCCCACCCTGGCCCAGAAATACATACACACACCATCCTCACATGCAGGCCTGCCCCCCTGTCTCTTCCATCCACGACACTCCAGACAATCATGTGCCATCCACCATGCACACTGTTTACTTACTCACCTGTTTGTCTGGAGGACCGTACAGTTGCGTGTACTGGGGGAGGACCCCATCCACCAGTTTCTCCAACTCCTCCGCAGTGAAGATAGGGGCCCTTTCCCCAGACACTGTAGCCATTGTCGCTTCCAGACACAGGTCACAGCAGCACTTGCAGTGTAGGTCCTCTCCTGTTGAAGGTCCGGTATCAAGTGAGGGAACTGATAGAAAATGGCAGTCACGTCCGTGGCGGTGCGTACCCATAGGGCCCAATGATAACCAATGCTGAATTGCGCAGCGGTCTTCGACCGCCTACCGCGACGGTGTACAACGCCAGCGCAGTTACCTCATTTCCCCTTGTCCCACCTTACAGGTCAGGCAGCCGCCATTTCAGGGGCCCACATGGCAGGCCAAATAACTGTGTCACACATATTTAGGCCATGAATACAGACAGACAAAGGCACACAAAGAATAGTTCACTATTGTGCTAAAAAAGGCCTTGTGAAACCTATGTGTTGTATGACCCTCTGCTCACAGTTCTCCTCCAGAGGGCACCTCCGCTGCGGCAGGTGATGAGATGGCGGCATCCTCCGGTGTACAGACCCATGGTGGACCTGTCGACAATGGTAGACAGACACATCATTATCAGCTATCCGCCATCCGACAGGAATACACCCTCTAGTGTAGGTCCTGTCACTACTCCATTTCCTGGCCAGTTGGTCTTTTCAAAGAACAGTAGCCATGGTTCTCTAATGTGTGGTCCAGAGTGTTAAATGCCCTGCTGAAACACATGCGCAGCTACATCGTTTTCCCCCAGGTGGAGGATTTGCCCACAGTGAAAGGTGACTTTGATGCCCTGGGACATATCCCCAATATCATTGGTGCCATTGATGGTACACATGTGGCATTTGTCCCCCCGCAGGAATGAACAGGTGCACAGAAACCGCTAAAGCCACCATTCTATGAATGTGCAGATGGTGTGTTTGGCAGACCAGTACATCTCCCATGTGAATGCCAAATATCCTGGCTCAGTGCATGACGCTTACATTTTGAGGAATAGCAGCATCCCTTATGTGATAGGGCAACTCCAGAGGCACAGTGTGTGGCTAATAGGTGAGCCTAAAGTCCCCACACAGTTTTATTTGCTGTCTGGGTATGGGAGATGCCCTAATGTTTGGAAGATGTCTAATAGTTGTCCCTTGATATTTGCAGGTGACTCTGGTTACCCCAGCCTGTCATGGCTACTGACCCCAGTGAGGAATCCCAGGACAAGGGCAGAGAAACGCTACAATGAGGCACATGGGCGAACTAGGAGGATAATAGAGCACACCTTCAGCCTCCTGAAGGCCAGATTCTGGTGCCTCCATCTGACAGGTGGATCCCTATACTACTCACCGAAGAAGGTATGCCAGACAATCGTGGCATGCTGTATGTTGCACAACCTGGCTTTGCGACACCAGGTGCCTTTTCTGCAGGAGGATGAGCCTGATGGTGGTCTTGTAGCAGCTGTGGAGCCTGTGGACAGTGAAGAAGAGGAGGCAGAAGAAGAAGATGTAGACAACCAAAACAACATCATCATGTAGTACTTCCAGTGAGACACAGGTAAGAAGATGGAACTGCTTCCCACATCTCATACTATTGTAGGACCTAGCATAAATCTGCCAATTTACCTCTGTGTATGGACCCTGACTTGTCACTTTGGCTTCCCATTTCACAGATCTGGGTCCCAATTTGTGCTCTCTGCTATGTTTACTGCTGGCCTACAGCTGTGTAACATTGGTATGTGAACAAGTACATTGACATAGCTATATTTCAGAGATGTTGCTATTACACATTTGTGAAAGCACAGACTGACTCCAGATTGTTTTATGATTCAAGGGTGTTTATTTCTGTGCTAATAAGTGGGGGGGGGGGTGCCATGGGCTAGGGTGATGGTGGAGGAATGTCCATGGCAGAGTCCATTCTCTTGGTCTCACAGGTGCATTGTCCTATGGGGTATAGGAAGGGGAGCAATGGCAGTTTAAGGTGGACAGGGTGACAAAGTGGTACAGAAGGGTGACATTCAGGAGGGCCTTTTTTCCTGGCGGGGGTCTTGGCAATGTTCTCTGTCTTGTTCCTGGATCTCAGGGACTGTTTGTGGAGTGGTTCTCCTTCTGCAAGGGGTGGGGTGCTGGTGGCCTGTTGGTCCTGTGGCGGTGCCTCCTGTCCACTAGCGCCAGTGGAGGTGGAGGACTGTTCATCGTCCAGGCTAGTGTCAGGGCCCCTTTTGTGTCCCCCTGTGTCCCTCATGGTGTTGACAAGGTCTGCCAGCACCCCTGCAATGGTGACCAGGGTGGTGTTAATGGACTTCAAGTCCTCCCTGATCCCCAGGTAGTGTTCCTCCTGCAGCCGCTGGGTCTCCTGAAACTTGACCAGTACCGTGCCCATGGTCTCCTGTGAATGGTGGTATGCTCCCATGATGTTGGAGAGTGCCTCATGGAGTGTCGGTTCCCTGGGCCTGTCCTCCCCCGTTGCACAGCAGTCCTCCCAGCTTCCCCGATATCCTGTGCCTCTGTCCCCTGAACCGTGTGCCCACTGCCACTGACCCCAGGTCCCTGACTTTCTTGGGTTGGTGAGTTTGCCTGGGTTCGCTGTAGTGGTGGACACACTGCTGATTGATGTGTCCGGGGGACAGAGGAATGGGCCCGCTGGGTGGGTGCTGTGGTGGTGTTTCCTGAGGGGGGAGGGTCTATGGTGGCTTGTGACAGTGGCAGGGGAACCGACTGTCCAGAGGTCCCTGATGGGCCTGGCTGGTCATCTTGATCCAGGCGTGCAGAGCTGCTGTCATCACTGTAGGCCTCTTCTGTGGGGGGGACTGGATATGTCTGGCACCTCCTGTCCGGTTACGTTGGGTATGGGTCCTGTTGGGGTGTAAATGCATAGTTTTAGTAGTACCTGTGTGTGCCATCTTGTGCATTGGGTGAGGTACCCTCTACTCCTGTGCTTGCATAATTGTGTTTGCCCTTTTGTGATAGTTGGTTTGGGATCTGTGTGGGTATCTGTACTGGACATGCTTTGGTGACGGTGGTCCATGCATAGGGGTTGCATGCAGGGCCTTGGTATTGAGATGTGTGGGTTGTGATAGTGGGGCATATGTGAGATGATGGAGTGATGGGAGTGAGGGTAAGGGTGGGGGTATGTGATGGCATTCAGGTGGTGTGGGGGGATTTGGTAATAAAGATATGACTTACCAGAGTCCAGTCCTCCTGCTACTCCTGCGAGGCCCTCAGGATGCAGTATTGCCAAGACTTGCTCCTCCCATGTTGTTAGTTGTAGGGGAGGAGGTGGGGATCCACCGCCAGTCCTCTGTGCAGCAATCTGATGTCTTGACACCACGGAATGTACCTTCCCCTGTAGGTCATTCTACCTCTTCCTGAAGTCATCCCGTGTTCTTGGATGCTGTCCCACTGCGTTGACCCTGTCGACGATTCTCCGCCATAGCTCCATCTTCCTTGCAATGGAGGTGTGCTGCACCTGTGATCCAAAAAGCTGTGTCTCTACCCGGATGATTTCCTCCACTATGACCCTGAGCTCCTCCTCAGAAAACCTGGGGTGTCTTTGAGGTGCCATGATGTGGTGTGGGTGATGCGTGAGGTGCTGTCTGTTGTGATGTGTGGGGGGATGTGTTGGTGGGTGTTGTTTGAGGTGTGTGGATATTGTATGAGTGATGGTGTTGTCCGTCTGTGGATACTGGTGTTGTGTTTGCTAATCTCTCTCTCTGAGCTTCTTCCAAATTTGTTCGTTGTAAGGGTTTGTGGGTAATGTGGGCGTCTGTTTTATAGTGTTATGGGTGTGTGGGTGTGGTGTGTGTATGTTTATCAGGTGTGTGTATTTTGAATTGTCCAATGTGGTTGTGTTTTGTAAATGTGTGTGTATTATGAGCGCATGGATCACTGCGGTTGAAAGACCGCTGCGTTGATTCGTGGGTCATGATACTGTGGCCGTATTCTTGTTGGCGTGACGGTGTAAGTTTTGGTATTGCCAGTTTATCACTGACCTTTGGTGTGGCAGACTTGTGTGGGTGGCTGTATTGTGGCGGATTCCGAGATGTGGGTCGTAATACCTGTAGCGGAACTCCGCCGCCACTGCGGTATGTTGGCGGTCATCAGCATGGCAGAAAGTGGGATTTACCGCCAGGGTTGTAATGAGGGCCTAAATCATTTAATTATTGAAATGATCAATAGGCACCAAAATACTAACACAGCATATGTATGTATGTATCAATATAATTTGTTCAGCTTAGAAGGTGTGAACAATAAACAATTTTTTATTATTAATCAACAAATCAGATATGTAGTGAACAGAAAAAAAGTTGTCTTTTTTTCATGATACGAACACTAAGTAGAAGAAGTCAGCATGTAGAGCTTCATTAGAATGAGAGATATCACTTGCAATCACTCAGATAGTCCAAGGATAAAAACAAGGTCCCAGAGGCAAGGTCCTGCTCTCCCAATGAAAACAGTAAATAGACAGTCACAGCATCACTCTTGTGAAGAGAAGCCACCATAGACAATAAAAGCATTGATGCACATTTCGGTGGAGAACATAAAATTATCTTTACACCTTACTCAGGACTCAAAGTTGATGATCTCCAATAAATATTGTTCCCAAGATCAACACTATTTGGGGTCTCCCAAGCAATAATGTCAATCATTTGAAACATTAGATGAGTCAACAGAATTCTTCACCTGCTAATTGCACAATGCCAAAGAACTCCGGTAGAGAAGTCTGACACGTGTATAAAGTTCCCTGGAGGACTGCTAACAGATGTTACAGATGAAAGGGTGACTAAATCCCAAGATGACCCTTTGTGTCTGTTAACTGGCTGCACTCCTGTTCAATGGAGGTTCCAGGCAGATAACTCAGACGGCATAGAGAAGGGTCATTTTCTACAGAGTAAGAAGACAGGTCAATTTTCTCTCTCAAAATGGCAGTATGGTATGAAATCCTGTCTTGGGGGCAGGTTTTGAGTTTGGCAGTCTGACCCCAGGACCGCCATGCCGGCGCTATCCTGACAACCTTATTAAAACACTAGCGCTGGGCTGGTGGTGTCTCGAAGGCTGTAGCACTGCCGCAGCATGCTTTGGCTCATAAAGTGAGCCTGAAGCACTTGCCACCACAGTGCAGAGCTAGATGCACCTTGGATGCACAGTGTGCACTGACAGTGCAGGGGTGGGGGGTACAACATGCAGCCACATTGTCCAATGGGCAAAATGGCCCTAAGGCCCTGTTTGGAGCCCGTTCCCTGCCAGCGTGGTGGAAAGGCAGGTCGTGATCAGCATGGTGGTGCCGGCAACGGCATTGCCACCATTGATCATGGCTTTCCCCACTGCCACAGGATCCAAGATCCTATCGGTTGTGGCGGTCTTGTGATGGTCCGAACACCTCCTTTATAATCTGGTGGTCGGTCTGCTGAGGGGGCGGCGGTTGTACCGCTGCCGTTGGCACGGCAGTCCCAGGACTGCCATATTCATAATCAGGCCCTTAGTCTAAAAAAAGATTAGCGCCACCACCTGGTTATGTATCTAAGAAATCAGGTGTTAGCGGCCCAGCCCATGTCCAGTACACTACATTAGTAGACTACAAATAGTACTCTGCCAACAATGTCTTGCAATCTTGTTTACAAAATATTAGCAAAAACAAAACAAATAAAGATTTCCTTCTTCCTCCTCCCTGATGTTGTTATTTACCATTTGAAACAATGGTTACTTTTTCAGCAATGATGCAGACTTATATTTTATGTCAAGCAAGAAACAAGAAAAACACAGATAGACAGATAAAGAACAGTAATCTTGCAACAAATAAGCCTGTGACAGGAGCTCAAAACAGCAAAAGAGATGTAATGAAAAATAAAATGTAGGCTTCTGTAAAGGCAATCTTCACAATTGTATGTAGATTGATAAATACCTTGACAAAGCTTTGTTAATTCTTGCAAAGACTGTGGCCTGAAAATTGTGATAGGGGGTTGATACACAACCATAGTTCAACACACAGTACTCATAAAAACTGCATCTAATAACTGGATGTGTTATGGCAAAATTTCAGAATTGTAATTTTACATGTGTAGGACTACTTATGCGTACTACTGCTGCATCTATATGTCAGTGTCTACTTTTTTGCTATTCACCTTGGTGTAGACTTAAGAATCCCCACCCTGTCAAATGATGGGGCAGACACAGCTTTGACCGAATTTATGAATGTAAAGTTTCTATTAGGAACTTTCCATTCGTTTGTCACAATCGCTGCCAAAGGTACAGAAACCTACGTATACAAAATGAAAGGAAGTCATTAAAATGCATCTTTTATTAAAAAATAAATACAAATAATCAAATGAAAAATACAAATGTTAACTAAACTTAAACAAATAATAATAGCCTGTAACTAATTAATGGAAAATATGCAACAGAGTAAATCGAAAATTACATTTGCATTACCTCATAAGTATAAATATTATTTTGAACAATATCTTATTAGCCACCCAGCCTCCTCATATTTTTAGACATATTTATTTTGTTACATGATTTTCAGGCATTTAAAACTGAATACAACTATTTAAGATATTTTTTTTTTATTTTAAGTGTATTATTGCATTTTTTAAAATGAAATGTAATAATCATTTACAAAATGTTTTTGAAAATATATTACATCAAATAAACTAAGACTTTCTGGTAATTCAGATAGTTTGAAGGGAAATAATAAAGGGGGTCATTCTGACCTCGGCGGTAAAAGCCGCTTACCGCCGGTCAGAAGGCCGCCACAATACCGCCGCAGCCGCGGTCAGCCGCCACGGACATTCTGACCCACAACTGCAAAACCTCCGAAAATCCGCCCTCCACTGCAGTCCGCCACATCAGCGGCCAGCGGTAAACTGGAGAAGACCAAACTTCCACCGCCACGCCAACAGAAATACGCCCATCCCATTATGACCCGCAAATCCACGCGGCGGTCATTCAACCGCGGTATTCCATTGGCGGTAGACCCCGCCGCGGTCAAAATACACACACCTTTACAAACCCCTACCACATTGGACAATTTGAAAGGCACACACCTGAAACCCATACACACACCACTCCCACACATCCAATACCATATAAAACACACACCCACATCACCCACAAACCCCTACCAACAAAAACCAGAGACGAAGGAGAGAGAGACACACATCAGAGAATAGATAGCCAGACACACAGAGGCACACCGCAACATCACACACACCACATAGAAGCACAAAGCACCACACACCAACACACACATCATCATATACACCACCCCACACCTCATACACCCCACCCCATGGCACCACAAAGGCACCCACGCTTTTCGGACCAAGAACTCCGGGTCATGGTGGAGGAGATCATACGAGTGGAACCCCAGCTCTTCGGCTCACAGGTCCAGCACACCACCATAGCGAGGAAGGCGGAGCTCTGGCAGCGGATCGTGGACAGGGTCAACGCGGTGGGACAGCATCCCAGAAATAGAGAGGACATCCGCAAACGATGGAACGACCTACGGGGGAAGGTGCGCTCGATGGTCTCGCGACACAACATCGCAGTGCAGAAGACTGGTGGGGGACCCCCACCCACTCCACCCGAATTCACAACATGGGAGCAGGAGGTACTCAACATCCTGCATCCTGATGGCCTCGCAGGAGTACACGGAGGAATGGACTCTGGTAAGTACAAGGCCAACCACTTCACCCCACCCCCAGCATGCTAACCCCCACCCTCACCCCCAACCCCCAGCACACATCCTCCCTGAGAATGTCTCCCCAGCACAACCCACCCAACACCAACCCCTGCATGCCACCCCCAAACTATGGACACCCATCACCTAAGCATGACCACTGCACATACCCATCACCCCCCCCACAAAACACCCTCACAACACCTCCCCCAAGGGAATGCCAGCACTGGGGGACAAGGGCACCTATAAAACGCAAGCTAATGCACACACAGAAACAATAACCATACCCTCTTACCCCATGCAGGACCCGAACGACAACACACCGGTCAGGAGGGACCAGAAATGTCCATCCCACCCCCGGAACAGGCCACTAGTGATGACAGCAGCTCTGTCGACCTGACGACCAGCCCGGACCATCGGGGACCTCTGGGCAGTCGGTTCCCCTCACCCAGACACAGGCCACTGCAGACCCAACCCCCTCTGGGAACAACCGCACAGCTCCCACCCAGCGGGCCCATGCCTCTGTCTCTAGGACAGGTCAAGCAGCGGTGTGTCTACCACTACAGGGCCCCCAGGGTAACCCAACAACAACAGGGATCTGGGGGCAGTGGGAGTGGGCACACCGTCCAGGGGACAGAGGCCCAGGGAAACAGGGCAACTCGGATGGCTGCTGTGCGACGGGGGGGGAGGAGAGGCCCAGGGAACCCACTCTCCAAGAGGCCCTCACCACCATCATGGCTGCCTACCACCACTCACAAGAGACGATGGCGACGGTACTGGCCAGGTTCCAGGAGATCCAGGCACAGCAGGAGCAACGCTACATGGGGTTCAGCGACCAACTAACCAACATCTCAACCGCTATGGGGAGCATAGTCCAGGCCCTGAACTGCATAGAGGACACGTTTCGGGACCGTGTGGCATCACACCGGGCCCCTGTCACTACCCAGGAACAGGAACAGCCTACCACCTCCGCCGGCGCTAGTGGACAGGAGGCCCCACCACAACGACAGCCCCCCAGAACCCCACCTCCTGCTGAACAACAACCGCCCCGCAAAAGGAGCCTGAGATCAAAAAAACCGACAGAGTAGGATGTCAAGTCCCCCGCCAGCATCACATACCCCCTGAAGTCCTCCCACTGTCCCACATGGCCACCCTGTCAAACCTTGAACTGCCCCTGCTCCATCCTGCCACAGGCGTATGGACAATGCACCTGTGAGACTGAGAACTGGACTCCGCCATGGACATTACTCCACCCCCACCCATCACTGTTTCACCATCATGTACCAATATCTATGCACTAATAATAAATCACACATTGCACTGAAATCAATCAGGACTCTGGCTGTCTTATTTACAAATGTATGACACATTACATATCAATTACGTATTGTGAACATTGTGAATTACACATACCGAGGTAACTTAGCATTAGTCCATGGGCCAACCAAGCCGAGGTCACGCAGTGGCTCATACAGCACAGAAAAGGGAAGGGAAATTCAAACATCATGTCCATAGGTCTGGGGGGAAACCGACAAAGTTGAGATGCAGGAGGCTTTCAGGAAATGTAAAATGGCATGGGTGATCATTACCTGTGTGCTACTGGAAATACTGTGCTATTACTCTGTCCCTGTTGTCTGTGTCGTCCTCTGAGTCTTCCTCCTCTTCACTCTCCGCAGGCTCCACAGCTACTTCAACACCACCATCTGCACCATCCTCCTGCAGGAAAGGGACCTGACGTCGCGATGCCAGATTGTGAAGCATACAGCAGGCCACGATGATGTGGCACACCTTCTTTGGTGAGTACATCAGGGATCCCCCAGTCATATGCAGGCACCTAAACCTGGCCTTCAGGAGGCCAAAGGTCCTTTCGATGATCCTCCTAGTTCGCCCATGGGCCTCATTGTACCGTTCCTCTGCCCTGGTCCGGGGATTCCTTACTGGGGTCAGTAGCCAAGGCAGGTTGGGGTAACCAGAGTCACCTATTAGCCACACACGTTGTCTCTGTAGCTGCTCCATCACATAGGGGATGCTGCTATTTCGCATCACATACGCGTCATGCACTGACCCTGGGAACTTGGCATTTACATGGGAGATGTACTGGTCAGCCAAACAGACCACCTGGACATTCATCGAATGATAACTTTTTCTGTTTCGGTACACCTGCTCATCGTCTTTTGGGGGTACCAAAGCCACATGGGTCCCATCAATGGCACCAATGATGTTGGGGATATGTCCAAGGGCATAGAAATCACCCTTCACTGTAGGCAAGTCACCCTCCTCTGGGAAAATGATGTAGCTCCGCATGAGTTTCATCAGGGCAGACAACACTCTACTCAAAATCTTTGAAAACATAGGCTGAGACATTCCAGATGACATGGCCACTGTGGTCTGGAATGACCCACTTGCCAAAAAATGGAGGACTGACAAAACCTGCACCAGAGGGGGAATCCCTGTGGGTTGGCGGATGGGGGACATCAGGGCTGGCTCCAGCTGGGCACACAGTTCATGGATAGTGGCTCGGTCAAGTTGGTATCGTAGTATGATGTGGCGTTCTTCCATTGTCGACAGGTCCACCAGCGGTCGGTACACACGAGGATTCCTCCTTCTCATCGCAAGTCCCAGCGGACGGTGCCTAGGAAGGACAACATGGAGCACAGAGTCAGCCAAACCACAGGTACGTACAGACAGCTTGCACAGTTAAAGAATGGCAATGGGTTGAAAGGCGTGTATGTGTGGCAATGCAAGGCCTAGGCCTGTGTGTCGCATTCAAAATTAAGCCATGTAGGCCCTTGAAATGGCGGCTGCCTGACCTGTGAAGTGGGACAATGGGATGTGAGGTCAATGCGCTGGTGGGGCACACCGTGGCGGTAGGCGGTCGAAGACCGCGGCGCAAAGCCGCATTGGTTAACATTGAAGCCTATGGGTTTCAGGAGCCAATGACGAAGTGCGCCGGCGGTCGCGGTACGCACCGCCGCGGTACGCACCGCCGCGGGCGTGACCGCCATTTTCTATCTGCTTAATCACTCGAGACCTGATCATCCACAGGAGAGGACCTATACTGCAAGTGCTGCTGTGACCTTGGTCTGGAAGATACAATGGCTGCTGCGACTGGGGAAAGGCCCCCTGCCTTCACGTCTGAAGAGTTGGAGAAGCTCGTGGATGGGGTCCTCCCCCAGTATGCGGTACTCTACGGTCCTCCAGACCAACAAGTGAGTACACCGGGTGCACATGGGATGGGCTATGCCTGTGTGGATTGGGGTGGATGTAAGTTGGTGGGGTGGGGGGCGAATGAGGAGTGCAACGTCCGACAGATGAGAGCATGTGCCATATGGCAAAGTTGGTGGGGGGGGCCAATCACATCTAACATGCAGGTCATTGATGAATTCCTCCTTTCCACCCTGTACATGTCAAATAGGTCAGCGCCCATCAGAAGATCGAGATTTGGCGTGCCATCGCCAAGGAAGTCCGGAACTTGGGGGTCCACAACAGGCGGGGCACCCACTGCCGCAAGAGGTGGGAGGACATCCGCCGCGGAACAAGGAAGACCGCAGAAACACTGCTGGGGATGGCCTCCCAACCTAGGAGGGGTGCCAGTCGCACCATGACCCCCCTGATGTCCCGGATCCTGGCGGTGGCTTACCCAGAATTGGATGGGCGCTTTAAGACATCACAGCAGACACAAGGGGGTGAGTATCAGCACATTCTCCTATCTTTCTGCGCAGTGGAGGCGTCTGGGTGGGGGAGGAGGGCTGTGGGTGACATTAGGCCAGGGCGCTTTCTGTAGTGTAGTCCTCTCCCTTAGGCATGGCCCTGTGCCCCCGGCCCCCACCTCGGTAGGGTGACAAGTACAGCCATTGAAGGTCCAGCATCTCCCATGTGCGCGTTTGACGTCTCTTGGCCTGTTGTCCTAGTCAGTAGTACTGAGTAGTGTACCCCGAATGCGCGGCTTAGTGCATTAGGCTCCTCTGTCTGTCCTCTCCGCCAACGGTGTTGACATTGCATGCACTCAACCTGGTCTTCTTTTTTCTCCCCCCACCCTTTCTCTTCATCTTCTTGTGCATGTGTGCATTAGCATCATCAGGCGGAGGAGATTTGGCATCGGAGCACGAGGGAGCTGCACGACACAAGGCCCCGGTGGGCCCAGGAACAGACACCGAGGGCACCAGTGATCCGGAGGGCGAGGGGAGCACCACGACAGGGACCGCTGGTGAGAGCAGCGAAAGCGACACGTCCTCGGACGGGAGCTCCCTAGCGGTGGCGGCAACATCCGTGCCCCCCGCCTCTACAGGTACAGCCGCCACCCAGCGCACCAGCCCTGCCCTCCCAGCAGCCCCTCAGTCTTCGCTCCGTGCCGGTTCGCCCAGGAAGGCGCGCGTCTCCTTCGCCCCAGGCACCTCAGCCCCTGCCCCTGTTGCCCCTGCTGCCCTCAGTGCGGAGCTCATTGACCTGGTAAGGACGCTCATTGTTGGGCAGACGACCCTTTTGAATGCCATCCAGGGTGTGCAAAGGGAGGTGCAACAGAGCAATGCGTACCTGGAGGGCATTCATTCGGGTCAGGCTGCCCATCAACGAGCGTTCACTGCTCTGGCCTCAGCACTGACGGCAGCCATTGTCCCTGTTTCCAGCCTCCCTCTTCTTACTGCCTCCAGCCTTTCTCTGTCTACTGTCCCTCAGCCTATCCCATCCACACCATCAGACCAGCCTGCACACACCTCAACACCCAAGAGCAGCTCATCCAAACACAAGCACCACAGATCCCACAAACACTCACCCAAGCAACACCCAGATGCAGACATGCCAACAGCCACTGCCACCCCTGTGTCCCCCTCCTCCTCGTCTCCCTCCTCCCTCCCTGTGACGTCTACACTCACACCTGCATGCACCCCAACATCAGCCAGTGCTTCCATCACCACCTCACCCTCCAGTACAGTCCACACTCGTGCAGTCACCACCCCCACTGCCATTTACACGTCCCCTGTGTCCTCTCCCACTGTGTCTGTCACCCCCTCTTCCAAGACACACAAACGCAGGCAGCCACCCACCCAACAGCCATCCACCTCACGACAGCCTACAGCACCAGCACCTTCACCCAATGACAGCACACCTGACTCTCCTACAACCACCTCCTCTACCTCCACTTCCATCTCCACTTCTCCTACCTTTTACCTTGGCCCTAAAAAACTTTTCCTGGCTAACATTGACCTCTTTCCCCCCGATGAGCTCCCCCATCCATCTTCAAAGAGTCCCAAGAGCACCGCAGCCACCACCAGCCCAGCTTCGGGTGTCACTGTTGTGCATGGGCTCTGGAGCCCACCCTTTGCCAGCAGTGACACATCCATCAGCAGCAAGGACACGTCCAGCCCCCCCCCCCCCGGCAAGAGGACCCGCAAAAACAAGGGCCGCCGTGCGAGGACCGACAGGGCTGCCCCCAAGGAGCAATGTGCGGCCACTTCACCACCCACACCATCTAGGGGAGGCAAGGGCCCGAGAGCCCCATCAAAGGAGCGGAAGGGCAGCAGGAGCGCGGAGAAGGTGGACCCCACATGCCACATCCCAGCTGGGAGGGAGGACACTAAGGAGGCCAGGAGTCCGTCCCCGAAGGGTCCAGAAACGTCACGGTCCGAGGGCGACTGAGCCGGGAGTCCAGGCCAGGTCTGGCTCCCTTGACCTGCTGGATGAGCACCGCTGAACCGGGCCCGCGGGACAGAAGAGCACCGCTGAACAGAGCCCGCGGGGCAGAAGAGCACCGCTGAACAGGGCCCGCCGTGGAGATAGGCACCGCTGAACAGGGCCCGCGGTGCAGAAGAGCACCGCTGAACAGGGCCCGTGGGGCAGAAGAGCACCGCTGAACAGGGCCCCGCCGTGGAGATAGGCACCGCTGAACAGGGCCCGCGGTGCAGAAGAGCACCGCTGAACAGGGCCCCGCCGTGGAGATAGGCACCGCTGAACATGGCCCGCGGTGCAGAAGAGCACCGCTGAACAGGGCCCCGCCGTGGAGATAGGCACCGCTGAACAGGGCCCGCGGTGCAGAAGAGCACCGCTGAACAGGGCCCCGCCGTGGAGATAGGCACCGCTGAACAGGGTCCGCGGTGCAGAAGAGCACCGCTGAACAGGGCCCGCGGGGCAGAAGAGCACCGCTGAACAGGGCCCGCGGGGCAGAAGAGCACCGCTGAACAGGGCCCCGCCGTCTCAAGCACCGCTCCGCTGGGCCCTTCATCTCAAGCACCGCTCCGCTGAGCACCGCTGTCTCTCCACCTCTCCGCTGGGCCCTTCTTCTCAAGCACCGCTCCGCTGGGCACCGCCGTCTCAAGCACCACTCCCCTGGGCCCTTCATCTCAAGCACCGCTCCGCTGGGCCCTTCATCTCAAGCACCGCTCCGCTGGGCCCTTCCTGTCATGCACCGCTCCGCTGGGCACTGCCGTCTCAAGCACCGCTCCGCTGGGCCCTTCTTCTCAAGCACCGCTCCGCTGGGCCCTTTATCTCAAGCACCGCTCCGCTGGGCACCGCCGTCTCAAGCACCGCTCCGCTGGGCACCGCCGTCTCAAGCACCGCTCCGCTGGGCCCTTCTTCTCAAGCACCGCTCCGCTGGGCCCTTCTTCTCAAGCACTGCTCCGCTGGGCCCTTCATCTCAAGCACCGCTCCGCTGGGCCCTTCCTGTCATGCACCGCTCCGCTGGGCACCGCCGTCTCAAGCACCGCTCCGCTGGCCCTTCTTCTCAAGCACCGCTCCGCTGGGCACCGCTGTCTCAATCACTGTTTATGGTTCACTGTGCCCACCATGCCTCCTCCTTGACCAGTGGAGACTGTCATCCACCTGATGGACTGTGGCTTTGCACTCCCCAGGATGGTCCAGTGGGCAGCCCACCCACTGTAGAGACATTGAGAGACTGTGGCTTTGCACTCCCCAGGATGGTACAGTGGGCAGCCCACCCACTGTAGAGACATTGAGAGACTGTGGCTTTGCACTCCCCAGGATGGTACAGTGGGCAGCCCACCCACTGTAGGTGGCTCCTCGTGGATCTGGCGTCGTGGACTCATGTGGCTGTGGTGCCCCCCCCTTCCCTTCCCCCTGAGGTGCCTGTAGTTTTTACATCTGATGCCCCTGCAGTGTTCTCTCCAAAGGACTCAGGTCTCCTGTGTGGGCTTTGCCCTTATTTCTCAAGACTTTGGCCCACGGACATGATGAATTCGTAGGATGTGCAGGACTTGGTACTTCAGTTATACACTGATGTGTATGTCATTAGTTTTGTTGTGAATATCTTTCATGGTTGTACGATTTTCTGGAGCTTTTTGGTACATAAATATTTATTCCAAATTTGATTATGTCCTAGCATTTTTCAGGGGTGTTTGAGTGGTGTCACTGTGACTTGTTGCTCTGCATTGGTGTGTACATAGTTGGGGGGGGGGGGGTCGCATATGTGTGTGCCCGTAACCTTTCGTCCTCCCCCTCCCGTGTGTGGTAGGTGCAGTACTCACCGTTGTCGTCTGCGCCGGACTTCGTACTCGTGGTAGATGAGAAGGTAGACGAGAGCAGGTAGGATGTTTAATTCGGGTTCCATGCTGTCCTCCTTCCTCCTGGAGTGCGTAGTGGTGAGCGTTTTCCCGTCCGTAGTCTGTTTCCACCGTGTTTTTATCGGCGGTGCTCCCGCCCCGGAAAAGGTGGCGGATTGGTGAGTTGGAATAGTGTGGGAAGTACATTGGCTGCCGCCTGGCTGTTGGCGGTGACCGCCGCGCTGTTTGTTTGTACCGCCGTGGCGGTCGGAGTGTTAAAGTGGCTGTCTGTGTTGGCGGTTCCCGCCAGGGTCAGAATCCCATATTTTTTACCGCCAGCCTGTTGGCGGGTTGGCCGCCGCTTTAACACCGACCGCCAGGGTTAGAATCACCCCCAAAACTCCACTAAAGTGAGGAAATGGTAAAGAAAATCACAAGTGAGCATACTCAACATTGAGGATTTTCCAAATGATCACTGTTATGGGACAAGACAACCTCTTCGGCAACAAGATTTACATGTGGCAAAATCTGTGCACATTAAAAAGCATGGTAAAGTCTGAAATCTCCAAAAAAGCTTGCCACCGTAGATATTTTCCCCACAAAGAGACCTCCTGCATTTAGTCAATAGCTGCTTTGGGTGAAAAAAAAACCCCTGCCCTAGCAGCTGATGTAGATTTGGCAGCATTACTGTTGCCTGGTCAGTAGTAGCCTACCTATATCACACCAACGGTTTGTTGGGTAGCAAGCTCTTAAATGGTCCTTTTTTATTAGGAAGAGTCAGACCATAATTATCTCTTAGTACATTTCATAAGAAGAGAAAAGAAAAAAGAAATGAGATCAGGAAAATGTCTGGCTGGTTTTAATTTGAAACCATTTTTGCAACTCCTAGTGCCCTCAAATTGCATTCTTCCAAATAAATTATTATAGCAAATAACCCTAATAAAGTCCAACATATTGTAAATAAAATACAAGAAGCCAACTAAACCCTCCAAAAGATAAAACTGGTTTAATCTGTCTTCATATTAATCCACTCCCTTAGAAACAAAATGTGGTGTGTATCATTTAATTCTTCAAACCCGAGCCCACTATTTGTGTATACCATTTGGGCTTACATCCCAAACATGCACCAGAAAGGATTTTTTCAACTTCTATTGTATGAACGTGTTTTAAATAAATCACAATAAAAAAATGGAAGTTAGCAATTCAGTGTGTGTTCTCAGGAATGATGTAATTTAGGATGTCATAAGTGTTGTTATGAATGCTATTATTTCACATTCTATAAATCATATAGTAAGCAAAGGTATAACCATGGAGAAAAGGTGAGTTTTAGTGAACGTAGTGTGACGAGTGAGGTAACAAGACTGTGTATGGAGATGCACAACTTATATTGAATGTGGTGCGTAAATTATACATTTAAGTTATAACTGGTGGTACTTAAATTATAAACTTAAATTGTAACTATGACTTTAGAATTTCTAAGGCTTTTATAGTTTAAGTTGGGTTTGTATAGAAAGAATAAATAAGTTTATCTAACTGTAAATTATCTCTAACCTTCGCTTTTTATTGAATTGCAATTTCTTTATTTTTAATAAAAATGTATTTAAGATCTTACATTCCAGTGTCATCAAGTGTAGTGTTGTTATGCAGAGTGCTTTACAGTACAGTGGAGCACAGTATCATAAAGTGTCATAAAGTGTAGTATTGTACAGTGGAATAGAGCACAGCGAAGTGCTATAGAGTAGATCATTGTGTGGTAGAGTGGAGAGGACTACTGTGTCATTGAGTGCAGTGTTGTAGAGTGCAATAGAGTGGGTAGAGGTGAATGGTGTACAGTGTAGTAGTGTATAATGGAGTGGAGTAGAAAGAAGTGACATAGAGTTCAGTGGTGTAGAGTGGAGCAACTGTTGGAAAGTATCATAGATTACAGCAGAGTAGAGTGTACTGGCATAGAGTGGAGTGGAGTGTTGTAGGGTAGACTGCCCTACACTACAGTGTCATAGTGAGTGGTAGAGTGCAGTGGTATAGTGTTGCAGAGTCAAGTGGCATAGAGTGACATAGATTGAAGTGGCATATAGTGGTGTGGCATAAAGTGGTATAGCATAGAGTGGAGCAGCCTAGAGTGTAGTGGCCTACAGGGGAGTGACAGAGACTGGAGTGTCAAACAGTGCAGTCAGATAGAGTGGAATAGCACACAGTGGAGTGGAGCTGAGAGGAGTTGTGTACAGTGAAATAGTATAGAGTGGAGTGGTGTAGAATGGATAAGTACCTTAAAGCAAAATAAATCATATATCAAACAGCCCATTAAATCATTGCATGTATGTAAACCAATCGTTTCCTGACAAAATCCCGCCGTTGTGGGTAGAAGCCAACCCATATAATCAAAGTGATCATACCCATTGTGAAAGGAGAAAATAAAAGAAGGAAGGAACAAAACGTTATATAGAGTAAATGAAAACATATTACTCAAGTCTATACAGGAAAATCATAATGCTGTATCATGTGAAAATGTCACTAATAGAATATCATAGTTGTTCTGTAGCTATAACATTCCCATTCAGTCACAAAGACAGTCTGAATGTTCTGACACATTGATAATATCAGTTGGCATCCAAACTACTTGTTAATGACATTAGGGGCCTGATTCTAACTTTGGAGGACGGTGTTAAACCGTCCCAAAAGTGGCGGATATACCACCTACCGTATTACGAGTCCATTATATCCTATGGAACTCGTAATACGGTAGGTGGTATATCCGCCACTTTTGGGACGGTTTAACACCGTCCTCCAAAGTTAGAATCAGGCCCTAGATGTTCAGTCACTATAGACAAGCATCATATATATATATATATATATATATATATATATATATATATATATATATATATAAATATATATATATATAAATAAATTTATATCTACATATATATATATATATACATATATACGTAGACACTACACACACACACATACATATACATAGAAAAATATATGTGTATATATATGTATATATATTACACCCAGCAGTAGTTTTTATAGAAAAAGTTTTTTTGCTAATAACTTTGGCGCTGTTTGATGAATCTTCACAAACCTTTCCCAAAAAAAAGGTGGTCAATTCAAGCAGCTGTCTGGAAAGTAGTGGGGTGATCTGTCAAGTGGGGGGCAAGAAAAAAGGGGGGTCCAAAAACACTTTTACCCCATTAATTTTGCCATAGGGATTTTGAACAGCGATAGCGCCCGAACCACTGGGCGGGATTGCACCAAATTTTGCGGAAAGGTAGCTCTTGGTCTACTTGGTGTAAATCCATTCAGTAGTTTTTGTGATATTAAAGAAAATTCAAATTTGTATCTATAGGGACGTGAAGGCTCTGCAAACCCTCCCGATCTCATGCTGAGATGGCCGCCAACACTGCAACCTGAAAGTGTTGGCAGCCATGTTGGGGCTCAGCTTCGGCCGAGTCCCAGAATAAAAGAATAAACCAACAGAAAAGATGCCAAGGTAGGGACACCCTGACCCCTTACCTCTCGTGCTGTGCTCCCAGAGGGACATCCCCCAGAGATAAAAAGCATTTTAATTTTATTTTGCTGCGATGCACAGCATATCCTTGGATCCAGTGAAAATGTTAAAAAAAATACAGACACTTCTTTAACTGTAGCCCCCTGGTGGGCAAAATCCCAGAAACAATGCCATTTCCATGCGGGGGGCCGCCCGGCTCCCCTGCTGCCCTGGGGATGCCATTTTCCCCAGGGGTCATATTTAATAGAATGCGGGGGCTGCCCGGCCCCACTGTCAGTCCGGGGGAACACCACCTCCCCAAGGCATTAAACAAATAAAAGGTGGGGGACCACCCAGCACCTCCGTTGCCCGAGGGACTGCCAGTTTCCCTGAAGCTCATATTTGGTAGAATGCTTGGGGCCTCCTCGCCCCTCCCCTCCCTCAGCCCTGGGAACCACAACTTCCCCGGGGTGTTAAACAGATACAAGGTGGAGGGGTGTCTGCCCCCCGCAGCCCCAGGGACCACCACCTCCCTGGGACTTTCCCTAAATATAATGTGGAGACCACCCAGTCCCCCCCGCAGCCCCGGGGACCACCCCCTCCCCCGGGCTTTCATGACATCTTTGATAACATCACTGATAATAACAATGTAATATTTGCAGTAAAATTGTTGACAAATGCAATGTGAGGGCCCAAGTTATAGTTACCTTAGGACATGAGTTATAGTTACTTGAGATAACTCTAATTATAACAGGTGAGTTTCTATAGTTTCGTACATTTGAAATGTGAGCCTAACTATAACATCCCTGTAACTTTTGGTTTTTAAAGTGAATATATATATATATATATATATATATATATATATATATATATATATATATATATACCATTTTAAACATACCACACCACTGAAATTCACCAGTTATCTGAAATGAGTTTAACTCATGCCCTAAGATAATTATAACTTATTTGCCCTTATATATGGTGTTGTATTCAATGATAATTTCAGATTTTGCAGTGATGTTATCAATTATATCATAGAACATCATGAGGTATATATTATGGGCAGTAATTAGCACTGTGGCCAGACCCTGCAGCCAGCCCTCTGCTTGTGTCCAACCCCTGCTGCACAAGTCCTTCAGCTGGGTGCAGGATTAGGTTGGCTGAAGGGCTGAGCTCAACCACCAGCAGGGACCCAACCCTCTGTATGCAGCAGGGGTTTGGGTGCTGGGCCTGGCCACATCATGGGGTTAGGCACCCAACTCTCACAGGCTGACTATGTGATGCAATAATTTATAGGGTGTCATTTAGAGTAAGGCAGACCTACTGACTTGGTCAAAGGGTCGGAACACAAAAATATAAAAAGTGGACCTATTGTCATCATCAAGGGGTCTGCAGATCAATATATAAATTTAGATGTTACAATGTTGGAAAAAACTGTTATAAAATGTTTATAAAAAACATAGCTCTGAGTCTTTCTTTTAAACATTTGTCAGGCCATACAGTACACCCATAGAAACAACCTTCAGGTGTTTCTGCAGTCCAGCTCAGTATAGTAAGCTCTCTTGGAGTCATGGACTTAATGAGCTAGAAGACGTACAATTTTCTTTTAATGTTGCTGGGGGGCTGCTGCAATTCTGCAGACCCCACAACATGAAATGATGTTGGCAGTGCCCCTGCCTCTTTTAGGGGTACTGCTAGGCTCCGAAAAACATATAAGTAAAAAGCCAGGTGTTATGAGGGCCTTTTTGCAAGGAACAGTGAATAATAAATGAGCATCTCCTATCACTCATTAATCATTATTATTTATTTTATTTCAAGGGTGCTTAGGTGCCCAACCAGGACACCCACATTTTATTTTTTGCTGTGGACTGAGGGGATGAGCCCAAGGGCACCCGTGGTCCTGCCAGCTCCATTCAAGTGTCCTAAATGGGCCATGCAGGAGCTAGGAACACTTTTTTAAAAACAAACTGGCCACCTTGGACACCCCACAGCATTTATTTTGCTTAGGGCTATGGGCAGAGCCCCATGACCTCTGCAGCCCTGCTAGCTTCCTGTAAGTGGCCCATTGCACTGTCTGGAGCCGGCAACATATTTTGCTTTTTTTTCCTTACAAAAGTAGAGTGTCCACCTGGGATACCCACATCATTTTCTGCATCACATCCTTGGTGCAGCTTGATCCAACATTGCTCCCACCTGATTTTGCTTTATGCTCCTGCGAGAGAAATACCATGTTTTTCAGCATACAAAAAGTGAGGGACATTTGTGCTCATATGGGTGGGGAGCAGCTTACTGCTCCCACCGTGAGGGAACACCTGACTTCCTGGTCTGCACTCTTGCTGGCAGATAAATAACTCTATCCTAAGGGATGGGCCCCCACCGCCCCTATTAAATTTGTCAGTTATGAGGGTGGGGTCCCCAGTCCCCCAAAGGGGCTCCAAAAAGGGGGCTGCATGCCACCTCCCTTGGTTACAGTATTGTTGTAGCTATCATTGTGAGGAAGGGTAATCTTTTGTTGTTTATTAAGAATTTTACTTGTAACATTTCATACATATCTTTGGTTGGTTTAGATATTTTAGTTTGATTAGGCTTACTAACTGTTCTAGTCTTAGGGGGTCATTACAACCCTGGCGGATGGTGGAGAACCGGCGGTAAGACCGCCAACAGGCTGGCGGTCTTACCTTGGTGTATTATGACCATGGCGGTTACCGCCATGGTCATCCGCCGGTTCTCCGTCCCGCCCACCAGGGCGGAGATGACCGCTGGGCTGGAGACCTGGGTCTCCAGCCCTGCAGCCGTCAGTATACCGCCAGCGGTATTTGGACCCGGCTTACCGCCGTGGATTTCCAGCGGTTTAAACCGCCATGAAATCCATGGCGGTAAGCACCATCAGTGCCAGGGAATTCCTTCCCTGACACTGATAGGGGTCTCCCACACCCCCCACCCCCACCCGACTCCCTCCCCTACACCCCCCACCACCCCTGCCACCCCTCAAAGGTGGCAGGGCCTCCCTCCCCACCCCGACCCCCAACATAACATTACACAGACACACCCGACACGCATGGAAGGCACCACAAACACACACACCCCGACATACATGCCTACATCCACACACACACGCACACCCACATTCAAACATACATGCACATCCATACAGACATACCCACAGCCATACACGCACTCATTCCCATAAACACAACACCCCGCAAGCATTCACGCACTCACACACCCCCTCTACATACACACACGCACACCCCCATGCACCCACAAAACACCTCCCCACCCCCCTCCCCTAACGGACGACCGACTTACCTGGTCCGTCGATCCTCCGGGAGGGGACGGGAGCCATGGGGGCAGCTCCGCCGACACCACACCGCCAACAGAATACCGCCACGGCGAATCACAGGACGTGATTCGCTGGGCGGTGTTCTGTTGGCGTGGCGGTGGAGGTGGAGCAACCTCCACTTCCCCACCGCCTGCAAGTATGGCTGTTGGCGGCTCTCCGTCGGAATAATGACGGAGAGCAGCCAACAGTCATAATACGCTGAGCTGCAAACCGCCTGCACAGACGGTCTTCCGCACGGCGGTCCCTCTGCGGTCTTGCAAAAAGACCGCTGAGGTCGTAATGACCCCCTTAGTTGGTAGCCTTGCTCCTTTTGGAGAATTAAAAAAAAAATGTTAGGGGTAGGACGGCTATGGCCTAATGTGGCTTGCAAGATATTGTGCCATCCTTCCACATATACATAAAAAAACACAAAGATTAAAGAGATTTTATAAATAGATGAAAATGTCACATAAAACATACTATTTAAAACTAACAAAATCACAGAAATTCACCAGTTATAGTTATCTCAAGAAACTATAACTTGTACCCTAAAATAACTATACCTTGTACCCCCTCATGCACAGTATTATCAACAATTACGGCATTTCAGATGTTATTAGGGATGTTATAAATGTAGTCAAAGAATATGTCATGAGTGATTTAATATGCAAGGGTAAAAGCAGTGTATGGTGAGGGGGCAAGTCATAGTTACTTTAGGGTTCGAGCTATAGTTACTTGCAATAACTATAGCTGGTGAATTTCAGTGGTTTTGTTAGTTCGAAATGGTATGTTTTATGTGCCATTTTCACCCTACCATAACATCCCTTTACCCTTTGTTTTTATGAGTGAATTTCCGAGGCTTTTTCAATGTAAAGATTCTTACAATTCCTAACTATAACATAATTTTAGCCTTTGGTTTTTCAGTGAATTTCGAAGTTTTTTTAATGCAAATTAGGTTGTCCATCATAATGCACAGTGGAGGAGAGGGTTGGACGCAGGGTCTGTCTAGCATTGTATGTTGTGCTGCCCCTGTCCAAGCGTGCTTCCCCTACCCCCTCCTCCTTGCCCTCTATTGTCCAGTCCATACCACTGCCTCCTTGTGGGTACTGTGTGGCAGTTGTTCTGCCACTGCCAATCCCACCAGCCCTGCACAGTTAGCATGCTGTCCCTACATACCTCCTCCTTGCCCTCTGTTGTCTGAGTCCATGCACCTATCCTCTCCCTCCAGCACTACGTGGTCCAGTCTGCTGCTACTGCCCTCAAGATACCTTGATGTCCCTGTCCACTCCTCCTGCCTTCAGTTGCCTTAGTACATGCTCTCCTGATGAGCCTCTATGCTTAGCTTGAGGCCCCTAGCCTCCTCCCCCGCCTTCTGAGATCTGTGTGCATGCTCCTGTTTCCTCCCTTTTGCCCACCATGTTTCATGGACCTGCCACTTCCCTTCCTGTCTACTCTGTGTTCTGCTGAGCTGCCAATGCCCCTCTCGCCTGCCAGGCCTGGTCAGGTGACTGCCACCGGTCCATGTCCCATCCACCCTCCCTTCCCTCATTTCCATTGTCTGAGTTCCATGTCTCTGTCCTTCCCTCCTATCCTCCATAGTCCATTTTACTGCGAATACCTGCTGCCCTCCATGCTTTGTTGTGCTGCAATTGCACCTCCTGCTCACCCTGTGTGGTCTGTTGTGAATCTCCTACCCCGTTATCCTGCCCTCTCTTTCCAGTATCCAGCTACTGCCTCTCCCTTCTGCCCTCCATAGTCCTTTGTGCATAGCCCTGCACCCTCCTTCTTTCCTATCATGGCCATTGTGCTACCACTAACATTTCTGCTTGCCAGGCATGGTCTTTTGTGCTACTAATGCCTCTCCCACCTGCCCTGTGTGGTCATCTTGCTGCCCCTGATCCCCTCCCACCTTCCCTCTGTTGTCTGTGTGTAGGCCATTGTGTGTGCTGCCCTCCACACCTGCCCTGCTTTGACTGCCTGCTACTAATTCCCCTTGCCCCTGCCCTTGGTTTTCTATATGTGGGCCTCTATTCCAACACTCTTGCGTTCCATGGTCTGTTGGTGTGCCCCTGCCCCTGACCTTCATGGTCTGTTATGCTACAACAAGTCCTCCTGTCTATCCAGTATGGTCAACTTGCTGCCCTTGCCTCTTTCGCCTCCGCTTTCTGTTGTCCATGTGCATGGCCTTGTCCCCTTCCTATTACTTTCTGTGGTCCATTGTACTGCAATGCACTCCGGCTTGTCCTGTGTGGTGTTTTGTGCTACTTCAACCCCTGGCATTATATGAGTGTGGCTGTCTGGAGTCATCTTGATGTAATCAAAACTGTAATATCTAAAGCATTTCTTTTAGAAATTACAAAAATTAGGGGATCTTTTTTCCCCACAGAAATTATGGTTAGTGCTCTAAAAAACTAAACTGAGGATACATTCTCTGGGTTCTCATGTAGCCACGAAGTGTTTTTTAATTCTTTGCTATATTTATGTTTTTATCTACTTGCTCACTTGATTATTTGTTGAACTTAGGGGAGAGGAGGTGGTGTTATGGACAGAGCTGGCCTTGCGACTGGAAAACCAGGTTCAAATTTTGGCCTCTGCTCAACATCCTGTGATTTTGGGTAAATCACTTAGGGGCATATTTATACTTGATTTGTGCCAAATTTGCATCACTTTTTTTTAACGCAAATTCGGTGCAAAACTAACTCCAGATTTATACTTTGGCGCTTGACCCATCTAGCACCAAATGTGTGGGGTTAAAGTCAATTTTTGGACATAGAAACCTACTTTGCGTCAATGAGATGCAAAGTAGGCGTTCTTGTGCAAAAATTGACTATGGCCGTAGCGCCATATTTATGCCCCCGTGCTAAAATCACAGGAGGGGTCAAAAAATGTTGCAAAGCTCGCTTTGCAACATTTTTTAACGCCTTGGTCAGGGCAGGCTTTAGGGGACGTGTGGGCCTAGTTCCATGGAAGAAGCCCAGAGGTGCCCTCCCCAGGCTCCAGAGACGCCCCTACACACACCAGAGGGACCACGGAGGATGGGAGACCTCATCCCAGGTAAGTATAAGTATATACAGGTAAGTATATTTTTTTAAGTGCCATTTGGGGCCCTGAAATGCCCCCCCCCCAACATGGCACTGGGTGCAATGGCTATGCACTGGCCATTGGGGCGGTGGGCATGAGTCCTGTCTTTTCTAAGACAGGAGTAATGTGGATGGATGGTTTTGCATCAGAAAATGACTCTAGGCAGGTTAGAGTCATTTTTTTTTTACTTTAACCTGCCTAACGTCATTTTTTGGTGCAAAACCCCTTTCTTCCATACTGCCAGCCTCACCTGACTAACATCATTTTTTTTTACGCTAGCCTACCCTTTGCACCGGCTTGCACCATTCCATAAATATGATGTCTGGCCAGTGCACAGAAATGGTGCAAGCCGGTGCTAAACTTTTTGGTGCAAAACTGCATTAGTGCAGTTTTGCACCAAAAAGTATAAATCAGGGCCTTAATCTCCTAATTTCTAAAACTATAATGAATGTGTCATTGTGTAATGTAACTGATGTGCATTTAAAGTGCTCCAATACCTTTGCATCAGGTCTGCACTATATATAACTGCAAAAAGAAAACTGAAGGACCAGATCTACAAGAAATTGGCGGATCGGTCCCAACGCCCCACTTTTCATGCTCCGCCCCTGCACCATCTAACAACACAGTGGTTGCGCCATATTTACAAGACAGTGCACCATGGCACTCATCTCCACAATGGCGTCAACATTGATGACAATATTGCGGCGCTTTGCTGTATTAGCGCCATAAATCATGGCACTAGTGCAGCAAAGCACTAGGGAGGCCCATTGGCTACTATGGGCCTGTCAAAATGATGGAAAAAATGTTGCAGGGAAATCTTGTAGATTTCACTGCGCCATTTGTTGCGGCCTCCATGTGTGGGAACACTCCCCTTGCATACATCATACCTGGCGCAGGTATAATGTGGTGCAAGGGGTTACAAAGTGGTGCAATGCTAGCATTGTGACACTTTGCAAATATGGCAAGGAGAATGGCCTCCTTAACACCACATTAGCATAAAAAAGTGACGCAAGTGTGGCAGTAAGAGGCACTAGGGCCTTGTAAATCTGCCCCAAAGTGTATTGTACACTTCTGCCATTGGCTATACTTGGGCTACATTTGCGTGATATGTGTGCTACATTTGGGCTCTTTTTTCTCTGGCGGTCATCATGGGAGACTTTTTTGTTCTGAAGCTCCCTAATGTCCTTATTTACTGCAGTATACTCAGTAGAAAATGCTTTCGGTTTTCCACTTCAATTCCATCAAAATGGTGCTCAGATGTGCTACTGTTTTGGCATGAATTTAGAATGTTGGTACTGTAGGTGCTCATCAGAACACTATGGTAAAGCTGCTGATCAGTTTCCATGTCACAATATTTTAATGCAAGAGGAGGATATTTGAGAACAAATTTGAAATCTCAAACTCAAAATTACAGCATTAACCATAAATTCTATCACAAAATGACACCACTCTTTTATGTTTTACTAGTTTGATTCAATCAAGATGGCTTCAGGTGTACCACACTTTTGTCAGAAGTAAGACTGTTAGCAAAGTAGTTGTTCTTTAGAACACTCTGGGGACTGCAGTAGAATACAGAGGAAACAATTGACAGGCTGTTCCTGATGGAGGTACATGTTCACTGAGAGTGTCAGACTTTATTTTCAGATGGCTGAGAAAGATAGTGTGGATTTACAGACAATGCAATCTCACTTCAGCTTCAGGAGCTCCCTCCTACAGGTACATCAGGAGAAAACAGTCTTCTCTCGAACATGATTCATGAAATCCCAGAAGAAGGTCAGCATTTTTCACAGGGTAAAATCACCTAAGAACACACCACAATTCCTAAAATTAATATGGTATTACCAACAATTGATATATATTAGATTTAAAATTTGTTATCACCCTGTGTAGGTGCTTTGTGACCATCAAAACCTGCCATTCACTACATTGTATTTCAATGGGACCCATGTCCCAGAGACCTGTTATGGCTACCACAGCACATTGTCCATGTTGTGGTCAGCCAATAAAAGAGGGGTGGGGCGTACCTTGCCCTTTGCAGTCTGGGTGTGCTCACCCTGCCCTCTTACATATTAGTTATTTACAGGACTAAGGTGGTCGTTACAAGTTTGGCGGTCACGGGACCACCATGTTTGCAGCGGCAGCCATACCGCCAATGGCCTGGCAGTGAAGACCACCATATTATGACCCTGGCGTTCTTCCCAACTGAATACAGCCAATACACCTCCAGTACCGCCAGTGTGGTCTGACCACCGCAGACGGAAGTAGGCACGTTCAGACCGTCTAGGAGCATGTTTCCAGCAGACATATTACGAGGCTGCACACCGCCAGGGTTTCCGCCACAGTCGCACCCCCACCAAAACCCGGCGGAAACTAATGATATAAAAATTAAACACTCATCTTCAGGAACAGAAGGCTGACTGGAGCTGCAATGGAACCAGAACTCTAAGTCATCTCACTGCTCCTGCTCGTACAACGACTCTAGATCCAGTGACAAAGACAACAACCATAAGTACACACACACCTAGCACACATTGGAGGGAAAGGCATTAGTACACACCCACACACAACACGCACAGCCGGGACACTTTGCTATGGGCACACATACATATTCCCGCACACCCAGACAAACACACACACTTCAACATACACACACCCAACATGAAAACCTATAATTAGGAGGACCAGCCAATATTCTGACTCCACACGCGCTTTGATAGTAGGTAAGGTTATAAAGCAGACTGAGGCAAATATAACTGCACTTTTAGGCCCATATTTATACTTTTTAGCATTGCATTTGCATCCGTTTTTTTATGCAAAATCAGTGCAAACTTACAAAATACAGTTTTATTTTGTAAGTTTGCGCTGTTTTTGCGTTAAAAAATTACGCAAATGCAGCGTTAAAAAAGTATAAATATAGGCCTTAGTTTTATTATGCACTCGCTCAAAAGTACTTAAACACACTAGGGGGAACGGTGTTAGTAACAGCCCAGTCCTCACAAGGAAAGTGTTTGTCTTGAACTTTCAGTGATTACCAACGCTATGAGGACCGAGCCAGTCCTCACAGGGTGAGCTATACATTCCCAAGCTACACACACCATGGCCAACACACACGTGACATACACACACCAACCCGCACACAAACAACGCTGCTACTGTCAAACACATTCACACACATCACAACCGACTCACACAACCACATCACAACCGCAAACTACACAGATGCATCACCAACCACTCTCACTGCATACCTCCATATCACAACACATACACACAACATGTAACAACACCACACAACCAACCAACACTAACACACACCCATACAACAAATGTGTTGTCACACCACTCCCACACCACACACAACACATAGGACATAGCCAACACCACACACACAAATGCACACACAACCACACAATGGCATGTAACACCAACATAACACATCACACCATTAGCACTACACAATGTAGCTACACACATGCATATGACTACACAATCATATCACACACCCATCACAGTGGAGCTGATGGTAGGGCCTCACACACACATGCAGGCCATGCTCAACAAACCACACAGCCAACACACACATGTCACACACACAAACTAAGGATCACAAAAAAAAATCTGACATAAGAAAGAAAGGTAGGAGAAGTAGTGTTCGATGGATGCCAACATCTAGTTAGCCCAGATATATTAAGTCTTCAAAATAAATGGAAATATTCAACTATTTACCTAATAGCCCATAGGCAAGTCTAATGTTCAAGGTGCCAAAGGCACATTACGCTCCTCACTATGCCCCAACTTGTCTCCTGGCATCAAAATGTCCTCCACAGGGTAGGGGCATCAAGAGAGCAGGCAGGCACCTCAGTGGCAAGTTGGAGTTATAGGGGGTGGTTTGGGCTTGGGAGGAGGTCTTTGGGTTTGGGTTTGGGCTTTGGAGGGGGGTCCCTGGGTTTGGGTTTAGGTGGAGGGTCTTTGGGTCTGGCATTGGGAGGTGGGCCTTGGCCTTGAGGGGTTGACTTTTTGCCAGGGGGGAAGGCAGGGGCAATAGCAGAGGTGGGCAGAGGACTTTGAGGTAGAAGGGCTGGACTTGGGGAGGGACACAGAGTGCTCTGGGGTCTCACGGAGTGCGAGAGGGGTAGGGAACAGGGAAAACATATACAGGAAACCTTTCTTAGGAACACAGGGGTTGTCATGGGAAAAGGGTTTGGGAGTGGAGAGAGAGGGAATGTCAGAAGATGTATCTTTGTGGTTGTCTTGGGTGCAGATGCATTCGTGGAATGCTTGTGTGAGCTGGGTGTCTGTTGGATGGGTGAGTGCAGGTGTTTAGGTATCTTGGGAGAGGGGGGAGGAGGTGCTGGGAGATGCCATGCTGGATGGGTGACTGTCTGTTGGGGTGTTGCCTGCAAGTATGGTACATGTGCTGCATATGGGGGTGTTGATGGTTGTGGTGAGTGTGGGTGTGGTGACTGGGGTGGATATCTGAGGGTATGATATTGTAGTGACTGTGGGTAAGGTGGGGCTGGTGGCTGGATCTGCAAGTGATGATGTGCTGCCTGCAGGAGTGTCAGGTGTAATTATTGTAAAGGAAGGGGTTGTGGGGGACTCTGTGCAGGGAGTGTATGTTGTGTTTGCAGGTGAGTATTGTCTGTGTGCATGCCAGTGGTGGGTCTTGTTGTGCTTGCGTTTGTCAGTGCCAACTGTGCCTGTTGAGGTGGATGCATGCCTGTGTGAATGTGTGCTCTGAATGGGTGTGGGGAGAGCGTTTGGGATAGGGAAAAGGTATGTGAAGGGGGACCGATAGACAAAGGGACACTGGCTGCCACCAGTGAGGTGGCCAGAGCCTGAAAGGATCTCTGGAGGCCAGCCATGGCACCATGAATGCCTTCCAGGAACGCATTACTCTGTTTTACTTGAGCTGCCAGTCCTTGGATGACATTCACGATGGTTCACTGACCCATAGAGATGGACCTCAGGAGGTCGATAGCCTCCTCACTGAGGGCAGCAGGGCTGACTGAAGCAGGGGCAGAAGAGCCTGTGGCGACAGAGGCACCCACCCTCATAGGTGAACGGGCATGGGCAACTGGGGAGGGGAGCAACTGGGAGGGTGGTGCTAGTAAGGGGGGGTGGACAAAGATGGTGCTGGGGTGGTCGCTGATGGGTCCACCAGGGAGTGTCCACTGGAGGAGGATTCCAAAGATGATGTGTTGGATCCAGTCTCCCCCATGGCACTCCCCTCACCCTCCATCCCACTTGGTCCCTCAGTGTCGGTGGTGCCACCTTCTTGGATCCTGTGGGCTGCTGCTTCCCCACTCACCTGTGCCCCTACTCCTCCACCAGAGGATGCTGATGCACACAATAAGAGAGAGAGAGGGAGAGAGGGAGGGGGAAAGAGAGGTAGGGGGCAAATTGTCAACATACACCTCCCATTGACACAGCTAACCATGTACATCTGTCCCTATACATATCACGGCTAGGCAATCCAATTTGAAAGGACACATTACCTACATTATGTCATGACATGGCATTGCTTCTCACACCTGCCTAGCAACCCTCACACCCACAGAGATACCTAACTGGAACAGCACTACTAGACTAATCGCCATGATGCCAACCTATGTCCTCTTAAGCTGGCACAGCATGCCCTGGATGCACTATCAATACCATGCCTGATTACACATCTTACCTCATCATACCCCCATCACCCATTGGATGTGAAGACTGCACAACAATACACTGCAGTCCCCTACAGTGACAACACCTGAATAACCTATGTCTACTGTCAAATGTCCATCACAGTGAAGACAACTCCAAACACTGAGCACACAACACTTACCTGTCCTTACACATGGCTACCTACTCAGTATAGTGAGACCATCATGGAGGACAACTCAGATTTGGCAAATACCAGTCAGACACCTAGACACTTCACATCAGATGTGTCATGCTATACCCAAACCACTCCCAAACTGCCCCAACCTAATAGCCAAGCCAAGCTGTAAGAGTCACAGTCCATCAGAAGTGCTGCCAACTATCCATGTCCATATGATGTAAGCAGTCAGTCAGCAATGCAGCAGAGGACAAGCTAGGGCTTTGTTATTCATGCCATATACACACCATGGTGACACATCTTGGATCTCCCAGGGCACTTACTACCACCAGTACCAACCTATACTTTGGAAGGATACATCCCCACAAGTATAGCCCCCAGGAGTGTTAGAACTGTGCAATCAGACCTCATCAAATCCACATGTATCAATGTCCCAGTTTGCCTACCTACAAATACCCTACAGTCAGCACATCATCTATATATGCCTAGTCAGCTCTCAGGCCTGTACTCCTGTCCCATGAAGGGCAGTGCAGTGGTGGAACTGTAATGCCTGCCCCACAATCTGTCTATATCAGTTACAGTACATGATCCACATAGTCCCAAGAATGGAAGGAGAGTCGCACAATCAAATATATACAGTTTGCCTACACAGATGGGAGTGGACTGACACCTCTGAGCCACTGATGCAGATGACTAGAGCTGGTCATACACAATGCTTAGGGTACTACTGACACTCGCATCCATCGTAGGACTAGGATGGAGTCACACATGTGCCCGTGTCGTTTGTGCATCTACACATTACCGACTTATGGTATGAGACAGGGAGATGAAAATCCACTGACAGTAGAGCATAGGGACACAACTGCAATAGATACTCAGCCTATTGCCCATTTCCAAATGTTGATGCACATGTAACATTAACTGCAATGCCACTTTGGCAGCACTTGGGCAACCAATCACAATAATGGCCAGCCAAGTCTCAGAATACAGTTAGTACTGCCCCCCTTGTGGCTGCTGTGCTGCCCTCAAATGCCCATTCATTTCAAGGTAGGCCACCACCAAAATACGGGCCATTAGGGGGGTGAGGGTCCGACGGGCACCCCTCCCTCATTGGGAGGACACCCCCAGCTGGTCCACTGCAGTCTTCCGGGCCCAGCATCTCAGGTCCTCCCACCGCCTGTAACAAAGGATGCTCCACCAGGCATGGAACCCCAGAGTCTGCACTTGCTTGGCGATGGCCCGCCAAATCCTCTACTTTGATGGGAATTGACCTGCATGGATGAAACAGACAGAAGGAGAAAGTTATGTAGACTAGCACCATAACAACAGCAGTGGGCCATAAACATCAGACTCACCAAATGACCACACATACCCATCCTCACGGTTCATACGCAAACACATATCATGCCATTATGCAGTAAAATAAGTGTGCCGTACACCTTATACAGCAGATGGCGGGGACGGCCTAAGTGCTGCCATCATGTTTTGGCACATACATGTCCGATGCATAACAGGGTGGCCCAATGTGGCTGGGTGTCTGGTGACCTGCATGTCCAGATACTCGTCGGCTGATTGGCGGTGTCATCGTGTAGGTAATTGGCATGACTACATAGAGGTTCGGTGCAGGACAGGTGAGTGTACCACATATGGAACTTGACACATGTGATCTATGTCACACACTATTGATCAGGGGCAGCAATTACATCAAGTGAGAAGTCCATGCTGCTTCAATATGGTATGTGCCAGCAGTATGCTCTATGTGGACATTGTTAGGTGTGTGCATGTTAGATGGGTTGTGCCAACATGTGTACTGTGCATTTCACTTTGTGCTATTTCTCTTCTCCATCTTAGATACCCTGTCCTGAGGAGAATGAGACATGTACCAGTGCATCATCCGCTAGTAGACCTTTCAACCCTGGAGGGGAGGCACATAATTCAGACCTATCACCTGAATCGTCAGACCATCATTGGAGCCAGATCTATTGACTGCCATATGTAATCCCTATGCCATCCCTCCCACAGTTCATGTTCTGTCAGTGCTACACTTACTTGCCACAGGCTCCTTTCAGATGACAGTTGACTTGGCAGCAAGGATGTCACAGCCTATGTTCATTCTTGTGTTGAAGGATGTATTGTGTGCCTTTTTGAAACACCTGAACAGCTACATCAGGTTCCCCCAACGAGGGGATTTGGCCCATGGGAAGGCGGTCTTCTATGATGTAGGACACATCCCTCATGTGATAGGTGACGTACACAGCACCCATATACCCTTGGTCCCTCCCAGTGCTAATGAGCAGATGTATAGGAACAGGAAAAACTACTACTCCATCGATCTGCAGGTGGTGTGTGTGGCAGACCAATACATCTCTTTCCTGGATCTGTGCATGACTCCTACATTCTGAGGCACAGCAATGTCCCACACATGATGACACATCTACAGAGTGAGAGGGTTTGGCTCATAGGTATGTAAGCATTTGGTTGTATGCCCCTGTTATGACACTTGTCATCCCAATGTTCCCTGTGGCCGTACCCATCCTGTAACAGGTCCTACCTCTGTGCACACAGGTGACTCTGACTATCCTAACCTTCCTTGGCTGTTGACACCAGTGAGGTACCCTGCCACTGAAGGGGAAAACTGTTTCAATGACGCCCACAGCAGGACAAGGCGTGTAATAGAAAGGACATTTGGACTCCTGGAGGCGAGTTTCAGGTGCCTGCAAGTCTCTGGAGGTGCCTTTCTCTATACTCCCCAAAAGGTATGCCAGATCATAGTAGCCTGCTGCATACTCAGATACCCTTACTAGCTGAGGAGGAGGAGGCAGCTGGACCAGTGGCTGGTGATGCTGACATGGAGAATGATGAGGAGGCAGATGACGAAGGTGGAGCTGAGTCAAGGGCTGAGCTCATCAATCAGTACTTCCAGTAACATACAGATATGTTGTCTGTGTAGTTGCATGTATGGTATTTCAACATAGCTTTTTCATCTATGGTCCTCCTGATTTGGTATATTAGTGATGGTGTAATGTGTTCATTTCACCATGTGTGTGTTGTGGGAGGTGACTGACTGCATGTAAGGTGCAGAGTTGTAATATATTCTCTATCACATGTGTACTATCTCCAGATTGAATGCATCACATCTCTCATGGACAGGCCAGTATTGTTCAAGGTGCCCAGCATACTACTGTTCTCATGTCACTCCAGCTACTTACTGTGCACTGTTTATCTTTGGCACTCATACCTATTGCTTGAGGCACACATGGTCTATATCCTTTGGTTACTGTGCACACTGTGGATTTTAGCACATGAGAGGTGCCATGTACAGTGTTTGGTGATGTATTTCCTGCGACTGGTGCTGTAGATGTGTTATCTTTCGTGCACTGTTTAGTTGTCTGCTACACTGGACACGTCTGCTATGGACTACATATGTGCTTTAGCTGTCACCATGCCTACTATCCTCATGGTGATCTCTGTAATGGTCTTTTTGCAGGTTGGATGTGTAGATTTACTTTGGTGTCTGGCAACACTAGTGACTCCCTTACATCTACATCTGCACTGGCACATATCTGTTGTTCTGTGTCTGCTACAGAGGATACCTCCCTCTGCAGTCCTTTGCACTGCCTGATTGGACTGACTGTGGATTGTGGCCAATTCCACTTTGACAAATAGGTAAACATGCTTTTGTTACTGTACAAATAAATACAGATATGCAGTGGCTGTGATCAATGGTGTTTATTGTGACTTGAGTGACAAACAAGTAATGAGTGGGGACATGGTAGAATAAATCCTGAGAGTAGGTGGCACAGCTGTAGGTAGCACAGATCCTGTGTCCATGGGCCATGGGAAAATGGAGTTTAGTCATTGAACAGTCAACAGGGCGTCTCAGTGGCACACAAGGAAGAGCTATCAAGCAAGGGTCTCTTCCTGGCAGTGGTTTTGGTCTAGGCATCTGCTCCAGCTGGATGTCTGGATGGACGTCCATGATTGCGGGGGGGGGGTTCTCCAGCTACAGAGGGAGGGGTGCCTGAGGCCTGCATCTCCTCTGGCAGGGCCTCCTGTTAGGGTTTGTACACAGCAAAGAGCATGTCCCCTCTCACTGCACTAGTGGGTTCTGTAATAGCTCCCTTTTAAACTTACTATTAAAAGCCTTTCTTGTTATTTCACCTTCCCCCCCCCCCAGGCTTCTGTGTATGTTGTTTAATGTGCTGTTTTGTTTACACATTGGGCCTTGCTTTTACCAAGGCTTCTTTAAAACACTCCTCCCTAGGCCATGTGTTAATCCAACTCATTTGCATAATAACTGAAACTCTGCACACCTTTCAAGACCATGTGCAGCATGTGAGGACCACACCCAGCTCTTCAAACCACACCCAGCTCTGCACACCTTCCAAGAACATGTGCAGCATGTGAGGACCACACCCAGCCCTTCAAACCACACCCAGCTCTTTGAGCCACACCCAGCCCTGTCTATAAAAGGCATCCCCCGAGCCTCACCCAGTGCTTGTGCTCGTCTACCTCCAGCTTACCTGAGAACAGATCCCTCGGCGCTGGCACTCCTGCTCTTTACAGACTTTCTTTGACTTCAATGGGCGCAGCTGCTGGCTCTTCCTTCTTCCGGTTTCCGGTTCCTCCTTGCCTCAGCCTCTCTCCTACGAGTAACCTGCAAAAGAGAAAGAAGACAAGGTTAGACTGATCAGTATCTCTTGCCAGCAACAAGTAAGTGCAAAACTTTTTATTACCTGAGGAAGCTTTGACGGCAATTTCTGGATTCGTGTATAGACAGTTTGAGGCGAAGTGCCTTCCACGAGCATTGTGATTCAGGCTCTTTGTTGCAGGAGTATTTTGCGGAACTTTGTGAAGCGAACATTGTTTTTTTTTCATGGAACTTTTGGGAATCGAACAGTGAAAACCATTGACAGCAAGGCAAACAGTAAATCAAGGACTTGCACAAATTACATGCTGTATTTTGATGTAAAAGTACAGTATTTGTTTTATAAAAGATTCTGGAAATATGGGAAAAGTGAGTCTACTATTGGGAATTTAGGCTTTAGTTATATTATGATGAATGTTTGATATTGTTAATTCTGATAACGGTATTTGTTTAATGTTTTAGAAGCTTTACAGTAATAGAAAACAGATCCCAGAGCAGTAACACATTCCAAACCTGGAAACTAGAGACCAGGATCCAAGAGGTACTTTTAGAAGAGAATTTCTAATAAATAAAGGGATAGTCAGGAACCCATTTAGGAATAGGTTGCACTTATCTGTTCTTTGTTTATGTTTCATTAGGCACCAGTTTCTACAGAAGTCAGAAAGGGCCGCAGATTTGTGCAGCACTTCAACAGTGGAAACGCAAGAACGGTGTTGTCTTTTTATTTTTTATTTTATCCACTTCCCCCCTTCCCTTGAGCTTCTGTTCTTAGTGCACTGTTTTAAAAACTAGTGTGCTGGAACAAGCAGTTTCAGGGTGGGGTCGGATTGTCTTCAACCTCCATCAGAACTGAACAAGAACTCAGGTGAGCTGGGCTTTGACACCTCCATTCCACTAGCAGCCGCAGATGTTGAGGGCTCTGATTTGATGTGACTAGTGGAAGGATCCTGCTGGTGGGTGGAGGAAGCACTCATGATAGTGGTGAGGTCCATGGCACTTCTGCAATGGAAACCATGGTGGCATTGTGGGCCTGCCACTGCTGTATTATCTCCTGGTGGTATTCCCTCTGTAGCGTCTGTTTTTCCCACATCATGGTTATGATCTGGCCCATCCTGTCCTGGGATAGTTGATATGCTTCCAGGACTTAGGAGATGGGTTCCTGGTCAAATGCCTCCCTTGGGTGCCCCACCTCTGGCCCACAGGTCCCCTCCCACATCCCCTGCCCCCATGTGCCTGTGCCCCTGGCACAGTGTGTCCACTCCCAGTTTCACAGGAACCTTCATTGTATTGGGTGTGAGGGGTCGACTCAGGTCCCTGTACCGTGGGGCACACTATTGGTTGACCAGTCCCTGGGGCACAGGTTTGGGGACGAAGGGTTGTCTGATTTGTTGCTACCACAAGGGGAGTCTTGTTGTGGCATGGTGAGTCAGGGAGTGGTAGACTGACCAGGGGTCCCAGATGGGCCAGGTAGGTTGTCTCTGACCAGACATCCAGCTGTGTTGTCCTCATTGGGGCCTTCATCCTGAGGTGGGCTGTCAGTCTCTGGTAACCTCTCTGGTGTTGCTGTTGTAGGGGTACGAGTGGATGGAGTGAGAGAGAGTTACACATTTTAGGTGTATGTTGGTCTGATGCATACAGTAGTTTTGCTTGATTCCCAGAAATGGGATTGACAGGTACATCACTCCTAACACTGATTGTTGATTGAGACATGTGTACCATGCTTCTTGGACTTGTTTGCATCAGGCCTGGTCACTGTAGCTTAGTGGGTTGGTTGTTTTCCTGTGTGAAGGTTCACATAATAGGTTCACTCTGTTAGCTGATGGGCATTCTGGCTTGCTAGGTATGTGATAGGGAATGACTGTACATTGCAGCATGGTGTACAAATGGTAGGTGAGTATGTGTGGATGTAAGGTTGTTTGTCCTGTCTGTTCCTGCTGTGCATGGTGTGTACCTCCTTATTGCCGATGCCAGGATTGGCCATTTCAGGGTAGTGTCTGGATTAGTGGCCTTTGGATTGGTGAAAGTACTGTGTCTGTGTCTGAGTTAGTTTTTGATTGTGTAGTGCCATAGCATTGCTGTCATTGTCATGGAGTGGTCCTCAGTCGAAGCATCCAGTTGCTGTAGCCAGTGCAATTGTCATACATGCAAGAGGTGTAATGTGATGTGCACAATGCAGGTTTTGTGGTGGATGGGCTAGTGCATTGTGGGAGTCGTAGTGATTGTTATTGGCAGTGCTATCTGCACACTTGGCAAGGAGTGTGTCGGCATTGGGAATGGGTGGCGGTGTGGCATGCAGGAGAGGGACATTAGGTAAGTATGTGGGAATTGTAGTGGGAGATGGAAAAATTTGGGGAGTGATTGGGTGGTGAGGAAGCATGGTAGACAGGCCGACTTACTGGCAGGGGAGTGTTAGTTACTCACCAGTCCTCGAGGTATTCCAGTCAGGATCACAAGATACAGGATGTCCAAGATCCTCCCTTCTCATGATGTGAACTCTGAGGGAGGAGGTGGGGGCCCACTGACAGTCTTCATTACCACCAGCTGGTACCTGGATGCCATGGAACACACCTTCCCCATAGGTCGTTCCACCTCTTCTTGATGTCCCCCCTTGTGCGTTGATGGGTGCCCACTGAGTTGACCCTGTTGACTATTCGCTTCCATAACTCAATTTTTCTGGCTATGGAGGACTGCTGAACCTGTGCTCCAAAGAGTTGAGTAACCTGAGGATTTCATAGACCATGACCAGCAACTCCTCATCGCTGGAGCGTGGGTGCGCTGACGTGGTGGTTGTGTTGTGGGGGTGGGTTGTTGTGGGGGTGGTGCAGTGTAAGGTGCTTAGTGGGGTGGGGTGTTTGGCAGTGAGTTTTGGTAGGTGGTGGTGTTTGTGTTTAGTTGTGATGTCTGTATGGTGTTGGTGGTGCTGTAGTGCTGTGTGTGGTGAGTGTGTAGTATGAGTGCCTATGGTGTACATTTGTTATATGTTTGATTTGTGGCTTTTCAGGGTCTGTGTAATTCGTTAGATGTGCAAAGGATTGTGGGTTTGTGGGGGTGTGTTATATAGTGCTGTGAGTAGGTTATGTGGTGCGGGGATGTGTGTCCCGTGTGGGGTATTCGAACTGTCCAATATGGTGTTGTGTTCTGACAGGAGTGTTTCCTGAGCACAGCGGTTCGAAAGGCCAATAGTTTTCTGCCATGAAAGGACCTCTGTGCTGATTTGTGGGTCATAATCTGGTGGGTGGAAAGTTGTTGGTGTGGCAGTGCAGGTAGTGCAACTGCCTCTTTCCCGCTCTCCTATGTCCTGGCAATATTGAATTTGTGTTTGTTTTTTGGTGGAATACTTTGTGGACTCTTAATACGGAGGGTGTGTTACCACCAACACTGGCGGTCTTTTGGCAGCCGGCACTGTGACGGTCTTACCAAAAGACCACCAAAGTCCTAATGAGGGCCTAAGTCCCTGTGTCTTGTAATGACTGCTAAAACATAGTGTTCAGGTTAAAACCAACCTATAAGGATTGACTACCCTCCTTTGAATTGGTCAGTCAAACCATTTACGGACACCAACTCTCCAGATATCTATATTTTTTTACCTTAATATCTCAAAAACTACTGAATGGATTTACACCAAATAACAAAAAGCATAATCTGCAGACCAAGATCTAGCTCTCTGCCAAATTTGGTCTAGTTCTCTGCAGCGGTTTTGCTGTAGCCTTGTCTTAGGAGGTCATGAAAATGCATGGGGATTATGTGTTTAGGGACCCCCTTTTTACTCAGCTGCCATTTAATGGATCACCCTGAAACTTTTCATACAAAAACTAGTCAAACAGTAGCACCTTTTTGGAAAGTTCCATGGAGATTCATCAAACAATGCTACTAAAGTTCTTAGCAATACAAAAAACACTTTTCCTATAGAATAATTGACCTACCTATAACTGTTGCTACTATATATATATATATATATATATATATATATATATATATATATATATATATATATATATATACACACACACACACACACACACACACACAAAGGATATCCAAATACTCTTTAACGGTGTTGCAGTGTAGGAGCCAGATTGTCGGTGGTGCTGCCCAGACACATCGCCAGTGTGTCAATTAAATTCAAACTCTCCTCCCCTCTCATATGAAGAAGGACAGCATTGGAGGATTGCGGTGAAACTGAAGTTTATTTGCAGTGGAAACAAGAAAGCGTTTTGGCAAAACAATGCCTTTGTCAATTAATGAGGATCCATATTGCCTCAACCTTTAACCTACCCACATCATTTAATCTACCAACCACCAGGGTGCAACACAATAATTTTTTTCAAATTTAATTTATTTTCTCCACAAAATTCATAAAATTAAGGCCAAACAATCCAAAGCATATGAAAAGAAAAGATTAAACAATGAAATAAAGGCAGAATTTCATACTCAAGAACCTTCTCAATTTCGTATGTTACAAGAGCATCAAATGAAAAAAAATCAAATGAAAAAAGCACTGAAGGATGCCAAATGATAATGATAGGTTACTAAAAAATGGAACCTAGTAACATGCATAAGGCCCAAATGAGCAAAGCAGAGTTTCACAAATTGCATTGAACCTATCAGTCTCATAATTAACCATGCATCCACCTGTGCAATAAAAATAAAATTAAATACAATAATATTGCAAGAGACATACATGAAAAAGCATACAAAAAACAACACACAATTAACACCAATTCAATACTCACATGTTAAATGTGCATTCCTAGATAAAGCCCAAGCGGACAAACCTGCATGCATTTCAATCAAACTCCAGCCCTCAAATAACAAGAGAGAGATGAAACCCATATAGGGAGAGATATTATAGCTCCTTTGCATCTTCCAGAATATTTGTACTCCTCCATTCTGCAAAAAACAGCAAGGAAAAGAAATGTACTGCAAATCAATTATCCTTGCTAATAAATCATCCCAAAACCCAAATAGAAATACTACTGCAGAAGCAAATAACCAATTGTATAACAAATTATCACTATCTACCAGGACTAAAAGAAAAGGGGAACCCAGATTATGGAGAGTAATAACATTTCTAGAATACTGATATTACAAATACAAATACTCTTTATAAAAATAATCTTGGGATTGAAATTCGAGAATAAAAAATCTAGAGTAAAAAAGGGATTGCATAAAGACACATACTGTAATGGTCTAGACATGTATGTACAGTTCCTTCCCTGAGTTCATACCTCCTTGTTTCTTTACTGTTGAAAGCCACAATATATCTAGATTCTATAATTCTTAGGGCTCTTTCTCTGTTCCCGCCCCTAATATCTTTTCTCACATTATCTATTACTGAATATTTGAGCTTGCTCTTCCAATCCCCCTTCACAAACTTTATTAATATACCTAGCCACTGGATAGGTCACATCCTTTTTTTTACAGCCCTTAGATTTTGTAAGATCCTTTTATGCACTTGTAAAGTAGTACTCCCTAAATAGATTTTCAGACAAGTGGAGATCAAAATGTTCACTACATGATCACTCTTGCAGTCAAATGGGCTACCTATCCGGTGTACAATCTTACCCTTCATGGCAACATTAGTGACACTTTTACCATTCTCACAGGGTTTGCATTTGGTGCACTTAGTAAATCCTTTGGCATTACATAACTAGTTTCCTTCTCTCTTTTTTCACACATCAATCCTCACTATATAATCCCTAGTGAATTTTCCTCTACGGAAAATCAATATATTTTTTCTGGGAAGATACGCTCCCATAATTGGATAACTTTTAAGAAGCTTCCAACAATTGTTAAATATAGCTCTTACCCGAAGGTGTGCCCTACTACATGTTCTGATAAATCTCTGTTGTGTGGTACCTTTCATTCTTTTTGTTGGTGCTTTAAACAACAAACTCTCATGTTTAACATTCTCAACTTTTTTACAAGATTTTTTCCAATACTCTCATTTGGTATCCCCCCATTTTTTATCTTTGTAACAGTTTGTTTTTCTTTTTCAAAATTGTCTTGTGTGCTACAATTACATTTAGTTCTTAGAAGTTCTCCATAAAAGCTACTTCCAATCAAAGGTAAAGAATGAGAGATTGATGCATGCAAAGTGCTATTTCATGCACTTATTATTCAAAAAGGCGTAGTTTCAAGTCTCCTGTCCCCTACATATACCTTCACATCAAAAGAAATTGATCTCCTTATCACTAAGTTGACTCATAAACAACTAATTAACATCATTATTATTGATTTGAGATACAAAACTTTCTGCTCTGCGTACATCCCCTCTCCAGATCACAAAAATGTTGTCTATAAACCGCAGCCATTATAATATATTATCCTGACACAAGTCCAAAAGGGGATTACTAAGGATCTGATCCTCCCACTAGTCCATCTACAAATTGGCATAGCTGGGGACGAAGCAGGTCCCCATTGCAGTTCCTTGTTGCAGTTCATAAATAGAATTATCAAAGAAAAAAATGTTGTGTTCAGACACCACTCCATTGTAGTAAGTAGCATTTTGCTATGTTTATAAAACCACATGGTTCTGACTCTCCAAAAGTGCTTCCTAGCTCTAAGTCAATCTCTGTGATGAATGCTTGCATAAAGTGAAACTACATCTAAAGACACTAAAGGTAGATCACTTTCCCATGTTATATCAAAATCCTCCTCAAAAAGTCTGTTCTGTCCTTCAGATAGCATGAAAGATTCTGAACAAAAGCTATTAAAAAGGAATCAATATGTTGTGACACATTTTCATAAAAGCTTTGTTGGGCTGTAATAATAGGTCTCCCAGAGGAGTTGGTGGGATTAATATAAATGTTGGGTAAAAGAATACTAGAAGTCTAGGGTTATCTACCCTGATGAAGCTATGTTCTTCAACACTTAGCAAACCATCCTCTCTCTACACTTTCAAGAGTTTAACAAATTCTTTCTTACAGTTTCGTAATGTGCCCAATCAATCTTCTTTTAACACATTTCATTTGACAATTGAGAGTATGCTTTTTCCATGTATTATTTAAGGGACCAGATTACTACATTTCCAACTTTGTCAGCATTCTGTACTACTATGGAGTCACCACTATGTAGTTATAGTTAGGACCTAGTTTTTGTAGAAAAGTGCTTTTGTTTTGCTAATACCTTTGGCCCCATTTGATTAATCTTTAAAAAAAAAATTAAAATAAGCAGTGTTCACTTCAGCCGCTTTCTGGAGAGTTTTGGGGTGATCTTCCAAGCGGGGGCCAAGAAAAAAGAGGTGTCCCGAAATGCTGTTTCCTCATTCATTTTTCCATAGAGATTTGAAACAGTGATAGCTCTTGAACCACTGGTCAGAATTATACCAAATTTGACAGAAATGTAGCTCTTGATCGAGGAAAAGGCCTTTTTTGTTACTTTGAGTAAATCTGTCCAGTAGTTTTTGATATGTTAAAGACAATCCAGATTTATATATATGAAGGCTCCACGAACACTTCCACTCTCATGCTGGGATTGGATTGGCTGCCAACACTTCAACAAGGAATTGTTGGCAGCCATGTCTGCTTTCTGACTGTGAGTGCTGTCAAACAGGTCCCGCAGGCAGAAAGCTCAGTTTTCATCTGTTTCCCTGCAAGCAAATATGTGTGCAGGGAAACAGATGAAAACATTGCCCCTGCAAGCAGAGAGCTGCTATATAGAGCAGCTCTCTGCTTGTGGGAGCAATGCCGGTTCCTGCATGATGCAGGGAGCCAGCTAGGACTGTGGGGGACTTAAGGGTCCCCATCCCCGGTCCTGTCATTCTCTCTCTCTCTCTCTCTTTACCATCCCATCCCACAAAGGGATGGAAGAAAGAGAGAGAGTCATTGCAGTAGTCTCTACAATGCAATGACTACACTAAGTTGTCACCTGTGGTATAATGGTCATGGTCTCAGACCCTTATACTGAAAGTTGAGGGTTCTTGTTCATGTGTGTTTGTGGTCATTTCCCTACTTTGATATCTTTTCAGCTTTGAAAGTTTAATGATCAAACTGAAAAGTGATCTCACTCTTTTTAATTGACAAATATATTTTTATTTTCAATTTGTTCAGAAATATCTCATTCTAAGCATATCATTAACCAAAGCCAAAAACACTGTCTAACTCTCAACCATCACAATGGGTCAACATGTTTTGCGCCTGATGTGGCCGTAAGGATCGAGCGGTGCTTCATCAGGACCAAATAACAAACAAACTTCTCCTATACTACACTACAAAGACCACAGTGTGTCTGAGAATGTGTGTACAGAAAAGCGAATCACTTACTCTCAACAAAATTACTATTGAAATGTATAATGTAGAAGGAAACCTACAGAAAAAAAGAACACAATTAATCGATCAATCTAAATTTGGGACACAAACATATTATTAACAAAACTTGGTCTGACAGGTGACGTGGAACTCAGTGATCAAAGTGTTGCCATGCTCAGTGTGAGTAAAAATAATGTAACCTGAGCAACTTTGCTTACCATCCTCAAGTAAGGACAAGGCTTCATGGGAACAAGGATGCCATGGGACTGGTATGGTATCTACATAGGAACAGGAAAAAAAATCATCAGTCAAAAATGTATACACAAAGGATACACCCTAAGATGTGTAATTATAATGTACCCATAGTAATGTATGTATATGCTAAAAAAAGAGCTCTAGTGATGAGACATTGTGAAATAAGATACAACCCCCTCCACATGCCTAGACATCCATGCAGTGAAAGAAGTTGGAAGGGAGAAGTACAAGTAAACCATGTGCTGGGCCCATTCAGTCCATGCCCTGCCGGTGCACATAATCTCATGCTAGTGCGTGCTGTACCTCACCTCACAAACGTTAAGTGAAGTTGTGCCAAAACAGCAAGCAGACAAAGAATGCCCAGGAAGAGCACTCGCACATACCGTAGTGGCCCATCAGTCCCGCTGTATAAATACAAAAGAACGACCAACTCAGTAAAAAAAAGACCGGGGCCTGCCGGCAGGCTTGGACTAACGCCAAAGCGCGCAGTGTCAAAGACAATAAACATTGTGCCGAATGATAAGTACACCAAAAATTGCTCAGGATGAGTGGTCGTACTCACATTATAGCCCGCTAGATCCCGCTCGGAGACCTACTCCCGAGGACGTGTTCCCAAATAGTATGGAGGGAAGGTGTCCCATGGGTAAAATTCAGTTGACTCAAGCCGTAGCACCAATCAGCATCCCTATTTGCTGATTGGGCAGCCGGGGGGGGGGGGGAGGGTGGCACATATCTCATCAGTACAAAAGAAGAAAGGACGAGTCCAACAATAAGGAAGGCACTCCCATCATACTAAAAATAGAAAAAGGACTATCTCGGGATCCAAATGAATCCATAGCGGTGTAAGCAACTGGCATGTAAAATGTAAAATAGGCAAACAGTTCCAGAAGTTCTAAGAATAACAAAGATACTTCTCCCAAGTAGAGGAGGGGAACAAAAGTAAACCACAAAATGTGTGATGTGATTATTGGAAGAATACTGCTGGAAATGTAATTGTGTTAGGCCCCCAATAAGACCCACATTCAAAAAACTCATTGAGAGGGGGACCATATTGTCAAAAATAGGGAGTGTCATACTGGAATAAGAAGGCAACTGACCATAAATGTAAACAAGCAGTGTTGGATATTGATGGCAAGTTTAACATTAATAAATATGGTCTGGCAGGTACCAAGGATACCCATGGTGTCAGACCCCTCAAGTGTTAGCATGAAAACTCACCCATGGAATGTCATCATTAAACCCACCGATATGAGTACCCAATCTAAACACCCAACATTGTTCTCTTTTCAAAAGGGACTTGGATCTATTTGGTATATGTGTGGGGTGGTCCAAGACTACCCACCACATGTCCTCTGTGGTGTGTTTTGAATCATGGTAGTGGATACTCAGTTTAGTAGTAGAGCAACCGCATCTAATGTTGCTGCGGTGCTCGTTGATCCTAACCTTGAATGGTCTCTTAGTCATTCCTATATACCTTAGGTCACACAGGCAAGTAATCATATAAATACAATTACGGGTCTTACAATTAGTGTGTTGCAAAAGGCGCCAAGTACCAATAGGTTCTAGATCCAAAATGTCTACTCGTTTAGCAAGTGAACACACGTTACAGTTTCTGCATGGGTAATGCCCCGATATTGGGGGAAAATTCCAAAGTGTGGGATGTTTAGGTGCTGAGGAGGTTGTAGTGGGACAAGTGTGAACAACTAAATCCTTTATATTGGTTGTTCACCTAAAGGCAAACAAAGGTTTGCCCCACCGCTTCTAAGTATCGGCCATCTGTTGATAACTATGTTTTTCATAGTCTTAGACAGTGGAGTGTACGTGATGACACACATGAAATGGGTGTCCGTCACCTTAGGTTGGGTTGTCAGCAATGTCTCTCTCTGGTTGTTCCGAACTCGCTTCCGTGCTGTATTAATTACATGACATGGATAATGTCTTTCATGCAATTTAGCCGACAGTTCATTAGCTTATGCATCAAAACTCAACACATTACTGCAATTGCGACAGAGTCGCAAGAACCGCCCATATGGTAAATTGTCCTATAGTGCCTTTGGGTGGTGACTTTCATACAGCAATAAACTATTGCGATCTATGGTCTTTCGATAAGTGCTGGTCTCCAGCTTACCCTGATTGATAGTGATCATTAAGTCCAGAAAAGGAATTTTATTCAGGGAGACAGTAGAAGTAAATTTAAAAAAAGGGTCAAGTTCATTGATCAAAGTAGTGAAAGAATCAACATTTTGTGTCTGACCGTGCCAAACAATCAAAATGTCGTTGATATATCGACACCATAATCTGATATTTTTAAAGAAAGGATTGGTACTCTGAAGTATGAAGCATTGTTCAATATGTAAATAGGCCAAGCTGGGAGCAGAGGTACTCCCCATAGATGTACAGCATATCTGATGATACAGCTGATCTTCAAATTGAAAGAAATTTTCAGTCAAGGCTATAGTAGCACATTGCATAACAAAATGAATTGAAGTGGATGAAGTCCATGTCCTGTTCATGAGGGCATCTTCCATAACCCGTAGTGTGGCCTCCTGGGTATGCTGGTATGCTTATAGGCGCATGAACCTCCTCAGTGGCATTGATAGATTCAATCAAATTAAGGATATCCTTAATGTCTTTCAAGTATATGGATGAATCTCTCACAATAGGTTGCAGAAAGTGATTACAGAGGGTAAACTTAAAATGTGAGCCTAACTATGACGCCCCAGTAACCTTTGGTTTTTTAAGTGATTTTGTAAGGTTTTTTAATCCTATTTCCTAACTATAACGTCCCTGTAACTTTTGTTTTTTCAATGAATATATATATATATATAGATATATATATATATATTCAAAATCAAAAATCCAAAAACACAGAGGAATAGGAAATATGCCTGCAACTTAGCTTATTGTCAGATCTCTTGGTCCTGAACCAGAGGGGTGTCCATAAGGGATTGTTTTAATTGCCATCCTAGAAAAACACTTTAATCCACCAGAAGATCCTGTCGAATGTTCTTCATTTCCCAGCCATCTTCAAGTATGCAGTCAAAGACTACAGCCAACAACTGTTTCGCAACTAGGTCACTTCTTCAGGGCTGTTAAGTCAGAAATAATACATCAATGATTTAGTGTGTAAAAACATTAGCTCAGTTCATATCAAACATAGTCCTAAGAAGACAACATGGGTTCTGTATTAATCATATAGGGGGTCATTACGACCTTGGCGGTCTTTTCGCAAGACCGCCGAGGTACCGCCATGTGGTGGCGGTCTTCCGCGCCGCGTATTATGCCTGCTGGCAGCCCGCTGTCCTTTTTCGTACGGAAAGCTGCCAGCAGCCATACTGGCGGACGGCGGGAAAGTGGAGGTTGCTCAACCTCCACCGTCACGTCAACAGAACACCGCCCACTGAATCACGTCCTATGATTTGGTGTGGCGGTGTTCTGGTGGCGAGCTGCCCCCATGGATCCCGTCCCCTCCCCTCCCAGAGGATCAACGGACAAGGTAAGTTGATCGTCCGTTAGGGAAGGAGGTGGGGGGGTGTTGTGTGTTGTGTGTGTGCATGGGGGTGTGCGTGTGAGAGTGTGGAAGGGGTGAGTGAGTGAGTGTTTGCATGCGGGGGGTGTTGTGTGTATGGGAAATGTGTGCGGGTCAGACGGTATGCATGTCTGTTTGTATGTGTGCGGGTATGTGTTGTTGGGGTGTATGTGTGCGTGTAGGGGTGTTTATATGTGCATGTTGGGGGTGTGTGCATGTAGGGGTGTGTATATGTGCATGTTCGGGTTCGGGGTGGGGAGGGTGTTGTGGCACCTTTGGAGGGTTGCAGGGGGGTGAGGGGTGTGGGGGAGGATTCATTGGGGGTTAGGGGGGGTGGACGAGACCCCTATCAGTGCCAGGGAAGGAATTCCCTGGCACTGATAGTGCCTACCGCCATGGATCTCATGGCGGTTCCCAACCACCCGAAATTCATGGTGGTATGCAGGGTCCTGATAGCGTTGGCGGTCTAGTGATTACCGCCGGGCTGCAGACCGCAATCTCCAGCCCAGCAGTCTTCACCACCATGGCGGTCGGAATGGTGAAGTGGCGGATGACGGCTGCGGTCATAATTCCATTTTGTTTCTGCCGGCCTGTTTGCCGTCTTACCGCTGCTTTACCACCGACCACCAGGGTCGTAATGACCCCCCATAGTCTTAATTAACATCCTTTATATATAGAAATATTACATTCAAATCAAATGCTCTTCTGGAAGGTATAAACAGAAAAACAAAAAAAAGGAAGAACACAAAAAAGACAATGCAATACATAAACAATGCCAGGATGATGTTCTATCCTGATTATTAACATCATAATTGTCAGCACTGAACACATAAATCACAATATACGATGTTTCTATTGTACACAGCGATTCTAAACAAATAGTACCGTCAACTCGTACTTATCGTAACGAGTTTCAAAAATCCAACATAATAAGTTATATCCATCTCCCTTCCGACCCTTACCAACCATGTTTTGTGCCTATGTTTTTTTTTTAAGTTTGTATTTTAAATAAGAATGCACTCAATGCAATTGTAAACTGTGCGTTTTGGTTATTATGACTTATGGGGAAAAGCCTTTATGTTAAGCATTATGGCTGTGTTTGTCATTATGAGCAATGCATTTGTAAACTGTGTGCTTTGGTTAATTAGACTTTCTGGGACACGGTTGTATGTTTAGCATCACAGCTGTGTTGGACACATAAGAAGCGCAATGTGCAAGAATCCAGGTTTTGTTGATGTATTAGTTTAAATTTAAGATCGGCGCTGGGGGGATTTAGTACCCTGGGGAAAAGCTTACACACTGTGTAACATGACAAATTTAAGATGTAAAAATATGCACTGGAATGAGAGTGAATCTATAGGTGTTTTGAGGTGTGTTTATACTGATGAAGTCTTGGTTATAGCCACTTTGAGTTGTTCATGAAATAATATGATTAAGGGCTTAAGATGGAGGTTTAGGGTGAGTGGTGGCTGTGTTTGTGGTTATTGGGGTGATGCCTGGGGGTACGAGGTGAGTGTTGACTGCATTTGTGGGGGTTGGGGTGGTGTCTGGGGGTATGGAATGAGTGGTGGCTGTGTCTGTGGGTGTTGGGTTGGTGTCTGGGGTTGGGGTGTGTGGCAGTGGGTGTGAGTGGGGTGAGTGTCTGGTGAGTGCTTGCATGCTTGTGTGTCTTGTGATGCTTGTGTTTATGTGCGCTGTTTGTGGCTTTTGAGGTGTGTGTGTGCATATGTGTGAATGTGCTTGGACAGATATGGGAACAGAGAAATTGGATGAGGAAGAGGAAGGTGGGGGAGGAGTATGGGGGGGTGGAAGGCTGCTGTGAGGGAGGTGGCCAGAGCCTAAAAAGATCTCGGAAGAAGACAACGTTGAGTCGGTGTCCTGGGGCACTGAGTCCCTCCATGTCTGATGTTTGATAACCGGAGGTATCATGACCAGCTGCTTCCCAACTGATGTCGGCCCTGTCTCCTCCGCTTGCCTGTGATGATCTGATGGCAATGCCAAGTTCAGTCTCACAGATTCCACACAAGTTCCTGCAGTCAGCAAATATTCATTAACACAAAACAAATCATTATGAAATGATGGGCAAATAATCCAGCCATATTGCAGTAAGAAATACAGTAGCTAGAAGAAGGTGACATGGAAACACCCATGTCACACTGTGAAAACTCACCAGTGGTCACTTCACAATATGTCCATTGTCTAATTAGTCTCATGGAAGTTGCACTAATGCTGCTTTGCCAGATAACACATCTTGCACACAAAAGTACATTGAAGGCAATCTGGTAAAAATGTCTGTGAGATTTGTCTACAGATATCCACAGCAAAACGAATTAGCTAGGCCTGTCTCAATTGGTACTGCTGAGAACTCCCTTCTAACATGGCATAACTAAAAGGCAATATTCCATTGAACGTTGTGGCTCAAGGAATCTCCAATATCTGAAGAGGGCCTTTAACATGTTTCTCAATGGGAAGGCACATCACTGTTCCTTTTTGCCATGCAAACACAGATTCCATTGGATTAGTGATTGTACACGCTCACACATGATTCCAACATGTCTGCATATCACTCCCTGAAGCATGTCAACAGTCAGGTAATTAACATGTACAAAGCACTTAGCCAAATGATTCAACATCAGTGACATGTAAATGCACATTGCGAGTAATTACTGTAGGTCTACCTGTCATGACCTTCATTTCATCTGCAATTGTTCATGATAAATGACATAGAGTACTGGGTTAGGGTATGTGTGGCGCAACCAACAATGTCAACACACTCCTGTCTGTGGTACCACATGAACTGTATACCCATTGTATAAACCTATTCTCTAAGAGATGATTTTGGAATGCACTCATATGTGATGGAATCAGACATCATCACAGGAAGAGAGTTAGATCATGTATGAAACAGTAGAGTAAATAGTACTACAAAAGTGCAAGGTACACATGCAAATATGTAGACACAAATTCTGATGACAACAATGATGTTACGTGAATCATGTAACTGTACATTCCCTTCTTACCAAGGGCAAGTATTGCTCAGTGACTGCACACAAAGGACAATGTGTGCGGTCACATGTATGATGGACACCATTACATGAGAGACAGTAGTGATGCATCAGCACTCGAGACACTTAAGACAAGTGGCCTACTGTGTACAGATGCCAATAAACTCACTTGAGCAGACACATGGCTGAGTACAGTGATCTACTTCCTCATGTTCTTTATTGTTAGGGCTGACACACTGAAGACAAGTGGACTGTTGGGTACAAGTGAAACTCACAGCATGAAAAAAACATGAGATGATTGACCACTGTACTCAGCCAACGATAACACATCTTGTGTATCATGCATGGACCACCTCCAATATTCAGGGGGATATGCCTTCCTCTAACACATCAAGCTGGCAATGTAACAGGTAGAAATCTGCCCAGGACTCATCCCCTTGTAGCTGTTGTGCTTCCCTGAAATGCCCATCAAACTTGGGACAGGCCAGATCCAGTATGTGGGCCACCAGGTGGGTCAGTGTCTGGCGGGCGTCTGCCCATGTTGGGAGGACAGCCCCAGCTGGACCTCTGCGATTTTCCATGCCCAGCATCTCAGGGGTTCTCACCTTTTGCAACAGCGGATGCTGCACTGACCTGAGACCCCCCAGGGTCTGCACCTTTTGGGCGATGACGCTCCAAATCTCTTGCTTCTGATGGGTGTGACCTGTATGAATACATTAGACAAATAAAGAGGTCACAAGTGCACTTTTTTAGGGTACTTGGTTGTTTAACACACAGTTTAGAAACACATACCACATTTTGTAATTGTCAACATACTACATGTGTAAAGTAAACATGGTGATAAGTACAGGGACATAAATACACAGTTTTGGAGTCATCTGCTGAGTATGCACAACCATGGTCATGGCCTACACTGACTAAGCAAGTATAATGACATTATGTAGCCCAGGGCCAAGCAACATGTACTGTGATGTGAGCCACTATGAAGCACAACGCAACATTGTGGTGAGCTCCTGAAGAGTAAACTACTTGTGCATGACTGTACAGACACCTTTACATCCAGGCACTGTGACTCGCTGCAATGGTCCATACAGGCAACTACCATGGTACAGACCACATTCTAAGACTTAGGTGATAATGAAAGGGCTGGCATAATTGACACTGAAAGCTTCATATTTGTGGATGTGTGAACATGTGGTCTATGAAATGGATTCTCATACCACTTCTGAGTGGGTTTGTGTGGTATGTACTGGTTTCACAGGCGACACCTTTAACCCCTTCGCTGCCAGGCCTTTTCCCCCTCCTGTGCCAGGCCTTTTTTTGCCTATTTGGGGCAGTTCGCACTTAGGCCCTCATAACCTTTTGTCCACATAAGCTAACCAAGCCAAATTTGCGTCCTTTTTATCCAACATCCTAGGGATTCTAGAGGTACCCAGACTTTGTGGGTTCCCCTGAAGGAGGCCAAGAAATTAGCCAAAATACAGTAAAAAATTTGTTTTTTTCAAAAAAATGGGAAAAAGTGGCTGCAGAAGAAGGCTTGTGGTTTTTCCCCTGAAAACGGCATCAACAAAGGGTTTGCAGTGCTAAACTCACCAGCTTCCCAGCTTTCAGGAACAGGCAGATTTGAATCAGAAAACCCAATTTGTCAACACAAATTTGGCATTTTACTGGGACATACCCCACTTTTACAATTTTTTGTGCTTTCAGCCTCCTTCCAGTCAGTGACAGAAATGGGCATGAAACCAATGCTGGATCCCGGACACCTAAACATTTCTGAAAAGTAGACAAAATTCTAAATTCAGCAAGGGGTCATTTGTGTAGATCCTACGAGGGTTTCCTACAGAAAATAACAACTGAAAAAGAAAGATATTGAAATTGAGGTGAAAAAAACATCAATTTTTCTCTACGTTTTACTCTGTAACTTTTTCCTTCAATGTCAGATTATCGAAAGCAATATACCGTTACGTCTGCTGGACTCCTTTGGTTGCGGGGATATATAGGGCTTGTAGGTTCATCAAGAATCCTAGGTACCCAGAGCCAATAAATGAGCTGCACCCTGCAGTGCATTTTTATTCTATACCGGGTATACAGCAATTCATTTGCTTAAATATAAAGAGTAAAAAATAGCTATCAAGAAAGCCTTTGTATTTCCAAAAAGGGCACAAGATAAGGTGTTGAGGAGCAGTGGTTATTTGCACATCTCTAAATTCGGGGGTGACCATACTAGCATGTGAATTACAGGACATTTCTCAAATAGATGTCTTTTTTACACACTGTGTGGGTAGGCCTAGCGCCCGCGACAGGAAACGCCCCAAAACGCAAAGTGGACACATCCCATTTTTTTGAAAGAAAACAGAGGTGTTTTTTGCAAAGTGCCTACCTGTAGATTTTGGCCTCTAGCTCAGCCGGCACCTAGGGAAACCTACCAAACCTGTGCATTTTTGAAAACTAGAGACCTAGGGGAATCCAAGATGGGGTGACTTGTGGGGCTCTGACCAGGTTCTGTTACCCAGAATCCTTTGCAAACCTCGCAATTTGGCTAAAAAAACACATTTTCCTCACATTTCGGTGACAGAAAGTTCTGGAATCAGAGAGGAGCCACAAATTTCCTTCCACCCAGCGTTCCCCCAAGTCTCCCGATAAAAATGGTACCTCACTTGTGTGGGTAGGCCTAGCGCCCGCGACAGGAAATGCTCCAAAACGCAACGTGGACACATCCCATTTTTTTAAAGAAAACAGAGGTGTTTTTTGCAAAGTGCCTACCTGTAGATTTTGGCCTCTAGCTCAGCCGGCACCTAGGGAAACCTACCAAACCTGTGCATTGTTGAAAACTAGAGACCTAGGGGAATCCAAGATGGGGTGACTTGTGGGGCTCTGACCAGGTTCTGTTACCCAGAATCCTTTGCAAACCTCACAATTTGGCCACATTTTCCTCACATTTCGGTGACAGAAAGTTGTGGAATCTGAGAGGAGCCACAAATTTCCTTCCACCCAGCATTCCCCCAAGTCTCCTGATAAAAATGATACCTCACTTGTGTGGGTAGGCCTAGCGCCTGCGACAGGAAATGCCCCAAAACGCAACATGGAGACATCCCATTTTTTTAAAGAAAACAGAGGTGTTTTTTGCAAAGTGCCTACCTGTAGATTTTGGCCTCTAGCTCAGCTGGCACCTAGGGAAACCTACCAAACCTGTGCATTGTTGAAAACTAGAGACCTAGGGGAATCCAAGATGGGGTGACTTGTGGGGCTCTGACCAGGTTCTGTTACCCAGAATTCTTTGCAAACCTCAAAATTTGGCTAAAAAAACACTTGTTCCTCATATTTCTGTGGCAGAAAGTTCTGGAATCTGAGAGGAGGCACAAATTTCCTTCCACCCAGCGTTTCCCCAAGTCTCCCGATAAAAATGATACCTCACTTGTGTGGGTAGGCCTAGCGCCCGCGACAAGAAATGCCCCAAAGCACAACGTGGACACATCCCATTTTTTGACAGAAAACAGCTGTTTTTTGCAAAGTGCCTACCTGTAGATTTTGGCCTCTAGCTCAGCCGGCACCTAGGGAAACCTACCAAACCTGTGCATTTCTGAAAACTAGAGACCTAGGGGAATCCAAGATTGGGTGACTTGTGGGGCTCTGACCAGGTTTTGTTACCCAAAATCCTTTGCAAACCTCAAAATTTGGCTAAAAAAACACATTTTCCTCACATTTTGGTGACAGAAAGTTCTGGAATCAGAGAGGAGCCACAAATTTCCTTCCACCCAGCGTTCCCCCAAGTCTCCCTATAAAAATGATACGTCACTTGTGTGGGTAGGACTAGCGCCCACGAAAGGAAATGGCTCAAAACACAACGTGGACACATCACATTTTTTCATAGAAAACAGTGCCTACCTGTGGATTTTGGCCTGTAGCTCAGCTGGCACCTGGGGAAACCTAGCAAACCAGCGCATTTCTGAAAACTAGAAACCCAGGGGAATCTAAGACGGGGTGACTTGCGGGGCTCTGACCAGGTTATGTTACCCACAATACTTTGCAAACATAAAAATTTGGCCAAAAAAACACTTTTTCCTCTCATTTCGGTGACAGAAAGTTCTGGAATCTGAGAGGAGCCACAAATTTCCTTCCACCCAGCGTTCCCCTAAGTCTCTCGATAAAAATGGTACGTCACTTCTGTGGGTAGGCCTAGCGCCCACGAAAGGAAATGGCCCAAACACAACGTGGACACAACATATTTTTTCACAGAAAACAGAGGTGTTTTTTGCAAAGTGCCTACCTGTGGATTTTGGCCTCTAGCTCAGCCTGCCCCGGGGGGGCAGAAATGCCCTAAAATAAATTTGACCCCCCAGCCCGGGAGCGACCCTTACCTACGGGGTCGCTCCCCCTGCGTGACATTGGCGCCAAAAAACAAATCCCCGGTGCCTAGTGGTTTCTGCCCCCTTTTGGGCAGATTGACCTAAAATCGGCCAATCTGCCCCCAAGGGGGGCAGAAATGGCCTAAAATAAATTTGCCCCCCAACCCCCACACCCCTCCAGGAGCAACCCTTGCCTACGGGGTCGCTCCCCCTGCATTACATTGGCGCCAAAAAAAAAATCCCCGGTGCCTAGTGGTTTCTGCCCCCTTGGGGGCATATTGACCTAAAATCGGCCAATCTGCCCCCAAAGGGGGCAGAAATGGTCTAAATACAATTTGCCTCCCAGGGGAGCGACCCTTGCCTAATGGGTCGCTCCCCACCTCTAAAAAAACAAACAAATAAAAAAAAAACACACAAAAAATTGCCCTGACGCCTAGAGGTTTCTGCCCCCCCTGGGGGCAGAAATGGTCTAAAATAATCCCCCCCCCCCCAGGGAGCGACCCTTGCCTAAGGGGTCGCTCCCCTTGCGTGAAATTCACGTAAAGAAAAAAAACTCCCTGGTGTCTAGTGGTTTCTGCCCCCCTTCGGGGCAGATTGGCCTCATCAAAATAGGCCAATCTGCCCCAAAGGGGGGCAGAAATGGCCTAAAATAATTTGCCCCCTAGGGGAGCGACCCTTGCCTAAGGGGTCGCTCCCCACCTAAAAAAAAAAAAAAACATACCAAAAAGAAAAACAAAAAATGTTTTTTTTATCCCTGGTGCCTAGAGGGGCAGATCGGCCTAATAATAGGCCGATCTCCAGGGGGAGCAGAAAAGGCCTTCCCAAAAAAATGACCCCCCCCTGGGAGCGACCCTTTCCCAGGGGGTCGCTCCCTTTTGTCACTTTCTGAAAAAAAAAAATCCCTTGTGTCTAGTGGGGTTTCAAAAGCCGGATTGCAAGCAATCTGGCTTTTGAAACCCTGGGAGAGACTTCAAAGGGAAGGAAATACATTTCCTTCCCTTTGATGCCCCTCCGGGCCTCCCCCACGTGATTGAAAGAGAAATGCTGAGCATTCTGCTTCCAGCGCGACGGGGGAGGCCCCTGTGACAAATAAGCGCGCGCTCGCACGCTGACGTCACGTGGGGTAGGGGGGTTGGTGTGGAAGGGGAAGGGCTTCTCCTTCCATCCCCGCCTGGGGGGGGAGGGGGGTGCACAGGGGGGGCGCGCTAGCGCTCCCCCAAGTTCCCGTGCTTTGGACGAGGTCACCTCGTCCAAGGCACAGAAACGGTTAACCATACGTGGCACTCCTACAGAGATGACATTCAACATACCAAGGTATGTTTGGTCTGATTTGCTGCATGTAACACAGCTAGTGATTCACATGTCATGCTCTCCCCTGAATTAACAAACTATCTGCACTGTGAGTTTGTCACTTGTGAAATAGGCTGATACAAGACTTATGGAAAGGTGACAACAGACCTGTGGGAGTAAGAGGCCTGTCATAAGTCAACGACACACATTGGCAATAAGGATCAATGAAAATAAATACTAGGTCAGCTGATTATCTCAGTCCCCATTCCTAATGTAGTCAACGTAAAAGCTCCTCTGGAGAGAAGGCAGGGGCCCTTTAACCTCCTTGGCCTTGTGTGATTGCTCTCAGAGGCTGCACACATCAGCTGAAGTAGTGGAGGAGTTTAAGGCAGCATTGTAAGGAGGCAAGTGAGTTATTTTCCAAACTGGGGTGTACATGTACTCCCCGTATGCAGTTATTAACGTCGACAGGCACACCCATTGAACCGCGACCATCACAGTCAAAAACTATGGTTGTGTCTACCATGGTTCAAACCACCCACCATGCAGTCGACTTCTCCCTACGGCAGGAGGTCCCTAAAGAACAATAAACAAGGCCAGGTATCCACTATTTTGGCAGTTAAAACTACGGTTTTGGTGACTGCTAAATGCGTCACAACATCTATAAATGTGTATTAACATCTAAACATATGCAAAGCTCCCTTGATATGTAGATTCACCTACATAATCATCAATATAGTGTGTTGCTGGTCACAGATGCCATATAAACGTGATGCACTGCACCCCGCTGGTGATGGTATTTTTGGAAGTCGGAACAAACTTTACAATATGAAGGGGCACAAGAGGAGTAGAGAGGTGCATTATTTTCACATGTATGTTGTAGACAAATGTCTAGACAACTATTGAGATCTCTTTCCGGACTTTGAGTAGTAGACAGCTTTGATCTGTAAGGGTGAAATGTATTTCCATTCAGTAATGTTTTGTCACAAGAATTTGGTCTTACTCATCAGATATGTTGGTCTGAACCTAGTGAATAATGCTCCAACTCATTCCATTCCACAAATAGGTACCCTAGGAGAGGGAGGAGGTGACAACCTCCAGTCTACAGTCCATTTCCAGACCTCCAGACCATGGAAAGATGTGACTTAATAAAGCAATTCCATCTCACTAGGCAAACAATCCAAGATTTATGCCACCAGTTGGAGCTAGATCTCATGCCTCAAAACAATAATCCAACATGTATACCACCCATTGTGAGACTCATGGCAGTATTACACTTCCTGACCACAGGGCCATTTCAATTTACAGTGGCCATACCTGGTGGTCTGTCACAACCTATGTTCAGTGGTGTTTTAAAATACTTGCTATCAACAATGATGAAATACATTGACAGCTATATCAGGTTCACGACGTGAGGATTTAGCCAATGTGAAGGTTGACTCCTATGTATTTGGTCACTTCCCACATGTTGTGGGATCCATTGATGGCACCCATATTGCATGGAAGTCACCGCATGCCAGTGAACAAGGCAATTGAAACAGGAAGCACTTCCGTTCAATCAAGATGCAAGTTGTGTGGTTGTCTGATCTGTACATTTCAAACGCTTGTGTCCGGTTCCCAGGTTCATCCCATGACTATTTTGTGATGTTATTTATGACAAAACACATTGACAAGCTTTCATATCTGCTACAGTGGGTATTGCTTGTTTAGAAAGTAGATGAACAACACACTGTCAAAAATTAGCATGTAAGACATTCAAGATTATGACAGTTTTTGTGTTGTAACTTACCAGACTCTCCTTCCCCAGCTATTCCTGCCAAGCCCTCTGGATGCAGGATGGCCAAGACTTTTCCTCCCAAGGAAAGAGTTGTAATGGGGCACTGGGGGGGGGGCACCACAAGTCTTCAGGGACCTCATGTGTTGCCTGTAGGTGATGAAATGCATTTTCCCCCTCAGGTCATTCCACCCCTTCCTAATGTCCTCTTTTGTGCGCAGGGTGTTGCCTACCTAATTCATTCTGTTAACCATCCTTTGCCACATTTCCATTTTCTCACTCAGAGGAGTATGCTGGACTTTGGCTCTAAAAAATTGTGGGTCTTCTCTTCTGATTTCAGGTGGCATGGCTCTCAACTCATCTTCAGAAAAACAAGGATTTTTGGTATGTGACATGGATGTAAATTAAAGTGGGTGACAGGGACTACTTAACAAGAAAAATGACATAGGGAGTAAATGGACAAAATAATGTGAAAGCTGCTAAATGGGATGGTGAGAAAAAGGGACCCCTTAACTATCAATTAAAAAAGGTGGTCTGTGGTCTCCTTCTTACAGCGCTGTAGTGGAGAAGCAAAGTATCTGGCCTGGGAAGGGGTGTGTTTTATAGTGCGATGTATGGGTGTGCCCACTGGGCCAATGGATGTCAGCTGTGTTGTTTTTTAATCTTTTTAAGCTCTTGTAAATCTTGGGATACCCAAAAATCCATGGGTGTATTGTGATAACTCCCACCACAAAGCCTATGCAACACTGGTGGTTTGTGCTGCATTGCCTTACTCCATATCTATGAGGCCATTCACAGCGATACAAAGTGGCTTTGTGTGGCCTCATGGATATGAGTTCAAGGTTTGCGCCACTGTTGCATCACAAAAAATGATACAAAGGTGGTGCAACGTGCTCATAAATGCCCCACGATTTCTGGTTTAGTATTGGTAAAGATGAATAAAAAAAGTAAAGTTATATCTCTCCAGTGATAATGAATGCATAAATTCAACTTAATTGTTTACAACATAAGTAGTCGACCCCAATTATAATAATCCAACTAAAATTGTAGGACTTGTACCATAACTTGTACCATAACAATAACAAATAAAAATATGATATTGTGCCTATTTCACATGCTGAATTTATTCAAGGTAAGTAATTCAACATTATCCTGTATAATGCTCATTATACAGGATGATACAGGATGACCAGAAAAAAGACTGTATGAACTAATGTTAGTCTTTCATTCATTTCACAGGTGTGGTCACTTTTGAAAAGGCGAGGGTGGAATTGAGAATGCTCATCCATGTACAAGGCTTGCTAAGAGAGCCTAAATGCGTTGGACTGGGCTGACCTTCCATGCACAAAGATTGCTAACCCCTTTAGTGCGGGCGTCGGCCACTGGCCGATGCCCGCACTATCTCCCTGGTGCGGGTCACGACCAGTGGCGACACCAGGAAGGGGATTTTTTTTTTTTTTAAGCCCTGGGAGACACGGAAGAGCTTCGGCGTCTCCCCCCGACCCCTACCCGCCCCTTTGTGACGTGGCGCGCTGATGTCACATTGTTGTTTTGAAGGCTGCTTCCTGCTCCGATGGGGAAACCGGCCCCAAACGGCCTTCCCCACGTTCGGGAAGGCCTCGTATGAAAGGGGAGACTCTCCCCTTTCATATGAGGCCTTCCTGAACGTGTTTCCTGGCCCTCGATCGTAGCACAGCTGCAATCAAGGGCCAGGAAACGCAACTAGACACCAGGGATTTCACTTGGAGGTGGTCGGCCCCCCCTCGGAAAACGCCCCCCCCCCAGGGCCATATTTTTTAATTTCAAGATTGGGGCCCCCGGGGAGGGGGGGGGGCGTGATTGCGAATGATCGCGCCACCCCCAGGGGGGATTTTTTTTTTTTTTTAAATAAAGAAATTGACAGGGCATCGCCTGTGGGCTTGGTGACCCCCTGTGGGGGCAATCTTTTTTTAGTAGTTGCAGGGTTTCCTTGGGGGCCAAAGTGGCCAAAATACTGATCTATTTATATATACATATATATATATATATATATATACATATATATATATATATAAATATATATATATATAGTTATATATATCGATATATCAATCCATGTAGATAGATATATCTATCTACATGGATATATCTATAGTTAGATCTATGTATATGTATAGGTTTATTTATATATATATATATATATATATATATATATATATATACATATCACTTTTGTCAGTGCATGTGTGGTTTCCCTGGGGGCTGCAATCGGCCCCCAGGAAAACCAGACCCACATATAAAAGTGATATATATATATATATATATATATCATATATATATATATATATATATATATATATATATATATATAGCTATATATATATATTTGCCACCAGTTGTCTTGCATTTGCAGCTTGCGTCTTCAAAGCAGTGCACATACTTCAACTGACGCATTTCAACTGTAGCTTTTAGGCAGCAATCAAAAAGTCAAGTAAGTCTTGTGATTCTGTTTCTGCTACAAAAGGATCAGACTTTTGTCTAGTGGTAGTTTTAGTGCCATAAAGAAGCACAGAAGGTTTATATGACTACTGCTAAGAGCAAATCTGTATTTTATGTAAATAGCTGAGTACATTAGTAAAGTCAGCCACTACCTGCGCTATAATACAAATGAAATGTATGTGTGGGGTGGGGGTGGCTATGAAGAGATGAAGAGCATGTTTGCTGGGTGGTAATGAGGGAATGTGAGGAGAAGGACATGGCAGTGGGAGCACCAATAATGATTGTTGGACTGGGCGAAGGAGGTGCTAAAGACTGACGAATGGTATGTGACAAGGTGTTTGAGTGTCTTGAAAGAACGTGCTGATTGAGGGAAGAAGCGCAGGTAAGGTGGCCTCTACTGTTGCACGTATCACACACAAACACACCAGCAATTTTGTGACTGTCTTTGTAGGCTAGTGTTTTAGAGCAACAGTTTAGCCAATAGCAGAGATGGCATCTTGATGGATGACTGCTGCTGATGTCACTCGGGTTATAGAGGACAGCTCTGACATAGGATCAGAGACTGAGACAGCAGATACTGAGACAGCATCTGAGGAATAGGACAATGGCGCAGACTCTGGGAGTGAATTTTCACTTGGAGGAGTCCCATTGGATAAGTCCTTCCAGTAAATTGTGAGGACGGTGATGAGGGCAGTCCTGTTGTCCCTTCGCAAGCACAGTCTGTGCAACAGGGCAATAGTGGGTTACCCCAACCCAGAGAGCAGGTGAATGCGGGGGCAAGCACAGAGAGGGTGCTCTCTTGGGAGCTCCCCAATTTAGTTCAGCCCCAAATTCGACTGCCCAAATTGTATTGTGGAGATATCAAAATTATCTATCACAAAACAAACTGGTTTTGAAAGGCAGGCATCTGTGTTTTTGGTCCTGGGTTCGGCGGCTATATAGGGAAACATACTAAACCCAAACATTTCTGGAAACTAGACATCTGGGGGAGTCCACAGAGGTGTGACTTGTGTAGATTCCCCAAAGCTTTCTTACCCAGAATACCCTGCAAAGCTGAAATGTTGAATAAAAACTCTATTTTTCTTGCATTTCTGTCACACAAACTACAGGAATATGCTGCGATCCACAAAATTCCTACCACCCAGTGATTCCTCACCTGTCCTGATAAAAACACTACCCCACATGAGTGCCTATACCTAGTGCCTGCGTGAGGAATGGATCACCCCAGGGTCAACAGTTGCCTCATGTAAATACCAACATTGACCGTTGTGTGATCTGTTCCTGTCGCGGGCACTAGGCCTACCCACACAAGTGAGGTATCATTTTTATCGGGAGACTTGGGGGAACGCTGGGTGGAAGAAATTCGTGGCTCCTCTCAGATTCCAGAACTTTCTGTCACCGAAATGTGAGGAACAAGTGTTTTTTTGGCCACATTTTGAGGTTTGCAAAGGATTCTGGGTAATAGAACCTGATCAAAGCCCCACAAGTCACCCCATCTTGGATTCCCCTAGGCGTCTAGATTTCAAAACTGTGCAGGTTTGCTAGGTTTCCCTAGCTGCCAGCTGAGCTAGAGGCCAATATCCACAGCTAGGCACTGTGCAAAAAACAGCTATGTTTTCTTTGTGAAAATGTGATATGTCCACGTTGTGTTTTTGGGCAATTCCTGTTGCGGACACTAGGCCTACCCCCACAAGTGAGGTATCATTTTTATCGGGAGACTTGGGGGAACACTGGGTGGAAGGGAATTTGTGGCTCCTCTCAGATTCTAGAACTTTCTGTCACCGAAATAAAAGGAAAATGTTTTTTTTTTACCACATTTTGAGGTTTGCAAAGGATTCTGGGTAACAGAACCTGATCAGAGCCCGACAAGTCACCCCATCTTGGATTCCCCTAGGTGTCTAGTTTTCAAAACTGTGCAGGTTTGCTAGGTTTCCCTAGGTGAAGGCTGAGCTAGAGGCCAAAATCCACAGCTACGCACTTTGCTAAAAACAGCTCTGTTTTCTTTGTGAAAATGCTATATGTCCACGTTTTGTTTTGGGGCATTTCCTATTGCGGGCACTAGGCCTGCCCACACAAGTGAGGTATCATTTTTATCGGGAGGCTTGGGGGAATGCTGGGTCGAAGGAAATTAGTGGCTCCTCTCAGATTCCAGAACTTTATGTCACCGAAATGTGAGGAAAAAAGTGTTTTTTGCCCACATTTTGAGGTTTGCAAAGGATTCTGGGTAACAGAACCTGATCAGAGCCCCACAAGTCAGCACATCCTGGATTCCCCTGGGTGTCTAGTTTTCAAAAATGTGCAGGTTTGGTAGGTTTCCCTAGGTGCCGGCTTAGCTAGAGGCCAAAATCTACAGGTAGGCACTTTGCAAAAAACACCTCTGTTTTCTGTCAAAAAATGGGATGTGTCCACGTTGTGTTTTGGGGCATATCCTGTCGTGGGCGCTAGGCCTACCCACACAAGTGAGGTATCATTTTATCGGGAGGCTTGGGGGAATGCTGGGTGGAAGGAAATTTGTGGCTCCTCTCAGATTCCAGAACTTTCTGTCACAGAAATGTGAGGAAAAAGTGTTTTTTTACCCACATTTTGAGGTTTGCAAAGGATTCTGGGTAACAGAACCTGATCAGAGCCCCACAAGTCACCCCATCCTGGATTCCCCTAGGTCTCTAGTTTCCAAAAATGCACAGGTTTGATAGGTTTCCTTAGATGCCGGCTGAGCTAGAGGCCAAAATCTACAGGTAGGCACTTTGTAAAAAATACCTCTGTTTTCTGTCAAAAAATGGGATGTGTCCACATTGTGTTTTGGGGCATTTCCTGTCGCGGGCGCTAGGCCTACCCACAGAAGTGAGGTATCATTTTTATCGGGAGACTTGGGGGAACGCTGGGTAGAAGGAAGTTTGTGGCTCCTCTCAGATTCCAGAACTTTCTGTCACCGAAATGTGAGGAAAAAGTGTTTTTTTAGCCGAATTCTGAGGTTTGCAAAGGATTCTGGGTTACATCTATATAATGTAAGCATAAATAACTAAAATGCAATTTTATATTGAAAAATGTACATTAAATTAACAAATCCCATTCTTTTCAATTCCTCGCCATCATTTTTTTTGCACTTTTTGCATCAATATAAACAATCAACATAATCACAAAATAACAAATTAAATAACAAAATTATATAAAGAAAATGTGTTTTTTCAGCACGTGACCAACAGTATTTCAATGGATTCAAAATTGTCCCTCAACTGAAAAGTAGAATCTGCTGGCTTGGAAGTGTGGATTGTGCCTGACTGTATCCAAGGAGATTGTGAGAGAACCCAAAGGCACCCTCCTCCATTTTCTGAGCCCAATTTCTCTGCTCCCTAAAACAGCCCAGTGAGCAGGAGTACTAGAAGGTGGTAAGATCACAGACTTTCTGTGTATTCTTGTTATTTGTAAAAAAAAAAAAAGTGTTTTTCCTTACCCGGGTCTGTTTAAATTAGTTTTTCTGCAAACTTGGTGCCTTTAAACTGCTGGTTTTTTCTACCCGTGACTGCTTGAATTTTCCCTCCTAGTTTTATACAAAGACTGCATTAAGCTACACACTATCCCTCGTCTCCCCACTCTGGTTTACTAAAGGCTACATACACCTCAGTAGCTAACCGGAGAGTCTTTAGGAGACTGCTTAATCTGCACTGTGATTTAAACTGTGTTTGGAAAGTGTATGCACCACTTGTTTTGGGCTTGAAAAAGTGATATAGCTGAATGTGTGACAAGCAGAATTTCAGCTGTTTCAGTATTGTCCCTTACCTAAAAAGTAGAATCTGCTAGGTTGGAAGTGTAGATTGTGCCTGTCTGTATCCAAGGAGATTCTGAACTGAGGAGCACTTCCCTCCTCCATTCCACAGGGCCCTGGGTTTAAGGTAACATGCCTCTTATATTAGGTTCTATTGGTTGTTGCATTTGTTGTTGTGATTGGTTGTTGAGGCTAGTATTTCTAATGGCTTAAGGGCTTAGGGTCTGTGGTCTGATTGGCTCTAGGGCTAGGACTTCCTACTGAAGTAAGAGTCTATGGTCTGCATTCTGATTGGTACTAGGGCTAGGGTTCCTATTGTACCAGGGGTTTAGGTTTTCTGTTCTGATTGGCTGTCAGAATTATGTTTTTTATTGGTTGGTAGGGCTAGGGTTCCTATTGGACCAAGGGTTTAGGGTTACAGTTCTTATTGGCTGTTAGGGCTAGGGTTCTGATTGGTTAATAGGGCCAAGTCTCCTATTCGCTTTAGGGTTAGGGTTAGGATTTGATTGGTTAGGGCTAGGGTTCTTTTGGCCAATAGGACGTCTCAGCCAAGGGAAGAGAGGACCAGGACAGTTGTCTGTTTGGGCATGTTCAGCACTAGCGGGCCTAGGGTTCGGGATACTGGCCAATTTTCAATTTTCAAGTAACTTCCTTATCCCTCCACAACCTCGAACATCCAAACACAATATCAGCAAAGGCATTCTACATACGTACCACAAACTAACCTCACACAGATTTCAATGTCTCAACAATCACTACAAAATGGCACAAACCACACCTATACACCATTCTACTCCAGCTACAACAGTATGGCACCCTTATTCTCACACAAAACACAACTCTGCCCCATACCACTAAGACATCCACACATTACAAACGCAACACAAAGCCACATTATACAAAACTATAATCCATCCAGGCACACGTTCACTGTTCATACAAAACACCAGCTTTTGCCTGTACCTACTCATAACAGACCCTTTTTTATCATGACGAAACCTATACTCAGCATTCCATCACACCATCCACAAACACCCACCTCCTCTTTTTACCAATTACACACAACTATAGATTCCTTACACCCTAATTCACCACACATATCACCTCTTCCAATGATGAAATCTAACATAAACAATCATAACTCTTGTCCATCTCCTCTTACTTACAACATACACTCTCCTCCAAAAACACATCATCACCCCTGTACTTTTCAAACACCAGTCACCAGCAGTTACTCACATGCAAATCCTTCACAAAAAATACTACTTCCATATTTCTTCTCACTACTTCACAAAAACAAAACAACACACACACACACCAGCAGATCAAAATCACATACACTTTCAAAATACTTTCCATCACACCCATTGCTACCCTCCTGACTACACAAAGTATACAAATCTAAAACCAATTTTGTTCCAAAATTCAAGTTCTTCACTAAGATCTACCACAAACACCCCAATACGGCAACATTATTTACCCGCCTCTCATCCATTGCACAATTTGGAGTCTTTCAACATGACTCACATGTTCCACCACCATCCCTAACTGATATTCCTTCCACCCTAAACAGACACAAACAAAATATACAACATACCAATCTTCACAGTTACGCTTCCCCATGTCTATTACACAACAAGGCTACTCTAAAAAAAAAATAAAAAACTCTCCATCTCACTCTCAACCACCATGTCCACCACCAATACACGCAGACCCAATAAAATGCCTTCTAAGCTTCCTGGATGAGGAAAACAATATAGGAAAACAAAACTATTACAACCCTCATACAGTTAATATCAACACTAATGATACAGCTGCTACAAGTTTCAAATGTACCAGTGACTCCTCTACAAATCAAAACTACACCACTACCAAAACATAATCTCTAAAGTGCCTACTCATAAACTCTTTATCATGCTCTAAAAACAAATACCACACCTATAACCTACTGACTGACACACAACCTGACTTATTCTTCATAACTGAATCATGGTTGGGAGATAACATGGCCCCAGTTTTGCAAGAAGCCACTCCTCCAGGCTATCAAACCATTATTCAAAACTGTATAGGCAAAATAGCAGGTAAACTTTCTGGTATATTTAAACAAGCAATACATCTCTACAAAACAGACAACATTTTAATACAAGATTGTGAGGCCCTCCTTGCCAGATGCAACCCTACACCAACTTCCTCCTGTAACTTCCTCCTCCTTTACAGACTACCTCCTAGCACTTCTTCATTCCCAGACACATTTCTCTATGTAGTTTACTTCCACCTAGGCATTCTTGGGGATCTAAACATTTCATTTGACAAACCGAATATGCCCCAGCCAAAAGCTATCATCACTGGCGTAGTCACATTGAACCTACATCAGATTGTAAACAATCCCACATACATTGCTGGCCATATCCTAGATATCATTTTCGCAAACCCAGACCTAGTCACCGTTCATTTCATCACACTAGCCTCATGGTCAAACCACCATTTGGTAAATTTCCACCATAAAACATCACACCCAAGACCACCTTACATACATCCACATATTGACCATGGAACAAGCTCAATTCTGAGCACTTAGAAACACAACAAACAGCCAACACAGATCTAAAAACAATAAATTATGTTAATAAACTTTACAAGTGGCTAAGTGAACCCTTCAATATCCTAATACCACTAAGAAAAACAACAGGGCAAATGAAAACAAGACCTTGGAGAAATACCGAACTAAGAAAGATAAAATAACACATCAGAAGGCTGCAACCAACTTGGCTCAAATTAAAAAACATTCAAGACAAACTTCAGCTACGCAAACATAACAGACTATACAAATCAACAACCAAAAAGCTAAAAAAAAAGGTGTTACTCAGACAGAATTGAAAATGCCATATCTGCAAATAAAGAATTTTATAAAGTTCTCAACGAATTTTGAAAACCTAAATGCACGGAAGGAACTCATCCTATTACTCAGGATTTCGCAGAGAAAACTGTCAAAGCATTGCACAACCAAGGCAGACACAATGAACTCCTATTTAAAAAAAAGGAATGCCACCAGCACCAAACTGTCTCCAAAAATCTCTTCCAAGAATAAGCCAACTCAGCCTCTGCACTCCTTCAAACAAATATCACAAAGTGAATATATGGATCTGGTCAAAGCAAGCAGGCCTTCCAGCTGACCTTGTGAACCGTGTCCTGAACCGTGTCCACCACACATCTTCAAAAATATTCTTTTATCTACATCTGCTGCCACACCAGTAAGAAGAATCATCAATAATTCTTTAACTAAGGGAATCTTTCCTGAAGATCTTAAAAAGACATACATACGCCCGTTATTAAAGAAAAATACAGACTGATTACAAGTGGTCCTTCCTGGGCAAACTGCTAGAAAGAGCAGCTTTCACTCAGATGTCACAATTCATTGAAGATAACTCTAAACTTTCAGACTACCAAACTGGATTCCGCCCAGAAAGAGGCACTGAATCTGCCCTCATCACCATCTGGGATGATCTTAACAACACAATAGACTGCAATGGAGTTGCTGCACTACTACTCCTGGACCTCTCAACTAGTTTGACACAGTTGACTATGACGCTCAAATACAAAGGCTCTGCAAAGCCTGCATAGAAAGGACTGCGTTGAATTGGATCACACCCTGCATTCAAAACAGAACTAACGCCATCCATACTCCCCCTTTCTTGTACAAACCCTTCTTCACAAAAGCAGTGGTCTCTCCAGGCTCAATCATCTCACCCATGCTTTTCACCATCTACATGATGTCATTATCGACAATGATACATGAACTTCAACTCACAGGCTACAACTATACAAATGACACATAGCTACTCCTTGAACTGGAATTCCCCAATGACATTAAAAACTCACAAGTCTTCCGTTGCCTCAGAGCAGTTGATCAGTGGATGACATTGGGACATCTCAAACTAAATGCTTACTCACATTTGGCGATTGGAAACATTTTCTCCCACTCTACTCCTGGCCTGACGATCTGGGCCCACATCCTAAACTATTCAAGGAAGAAAGAAACCTTGACATTATCATGGACTCCAAGTTAGTAAATGAATGCTCAAGTGGACAAATTTTCAAGATCAAGCTTCATTACCATGAAAACTCAGCAACACATATTCCCCCACCTCGGATTTCCACACATGGTGCAGGCTACTACCTCTCTTGTACTATCTAAACTGGATTACGCTAATGGTTTCAACCATGGTTCATCTCTATCTACTATGAAAAAACTAAAACACATTCAGAACTCAGCAGCCAGACAACTTCAACATGTAAAGCCACTAGCCCACGTCTCCCCTTCCTTGAGGGTCCCACACTGTTTACCAGTTGACAGAAGATCCACCTTCAAGCTGCTTTGTATCACACACAAAGCAATACATGGAACAAGACCGCTTCTCATCAGGAATGAAATCACCATTCAACAAAGAAACCTCCGCTCAAGATTGGCACCCCGCCTCAAAACACCACTATACAAGACAAAGACAATAGGTGGTACAGCTTTCTTTGTCCAAGCGGCCAAACTATTGAATTATTTACCCCCAAATATAAGATCCACGGATAACTATCTTATCTTCAGTAGATTACTCAAGAGTTGGCTCATTCCTACATAACATACTCAAACAACAAAGGATTGCATATCCCAGTGTATGTTAACATGTTATAATGTGATTATGTGTATATATCTAGATATGTGTATTTCTTTGTACAAATAAGTATACTAACTATTTTTTCTTAAAATGTATACATACTCTTTAGGCCTGTTGAACAAATGTATAATTTACGTCAATTAAATGTATATATGTATGTATTTGTAAGTGTAGGTGTATGTGTGTATATATATTATTATGTATATGTGCACGTTTCTACATATATGGGTGCATTATTCTACACTTGCCATATTCGTAGGTCATTGCATAGTTTCTATATAAATTACTTGACTAGATACTTATGAGTCTCTATTTTTATTTTATCTATCACAATAGGTAGATATTATCTTAACCATTTATCTACAAGCATTTCACGTTTGAAATATTGAAAAAAGATAAAATAATGTTGTAAAAGTACACAAATTAACTTCAAATACTGTAACTCTTGAAAGCCTGTGTTTATGTGATACAGCATTAAATGTCAATATACTATATTCCTTACACATTAATTCCCTTGATTATGTAATCATGTATCTATATTGTTACTACTCTAAACCTACTGGAGAAGAGAACACAAAAGGCATTTTACTCTCTCGAAAGCTATACTCTGTCTGACCATCACCCTATACCTCTATCAACCTAGCATCTAGATCTACTCTCTGACTCATCCCAAACCCATTCTGCTACTATAATCTCCCCCTCCTGGCTCACCTCAAACCTCAGTTTATGACTATGATCTCCCAAACAACCCTACTAAATTCTCCCTCACTTATCTCTCTTTTGACTCATCCAAAGTCCCATGCAACTGATATGATGCCCCTTATCCCCTTCTACAGGCTCTTCCATCCTCCATCTCTCCTTTACTCATCCCAAACCTCATCTTACTACTAGAATCACCCAATTAAGACTTCTGGATTCTTTCCTCCTCTATCCCTCCATTATTCTATTCAAACCAACTAACAGACTTACATGTCCTCCGCCCAAATTAACTCATACTCCTTTTACTAATACCATACTCACCTTTCCCTATACTTATCCACAACTGATCCTTTTGGGTTCCGGAGTAGTGTGCTACTCACCGAAAAGCAATTTGATTCCTCGTCAGGGGTTGTAAGCGCTGTATAATACAATTACATAAAACTAATTAAAGTTATAACTAAATGGTAACGGAGATCATTCTCCCAGTAGACAAGGTGATCGCCAGAGGCTTCACCAGCTGCTTGGGCTGCGGCCTGTTGCCTCAGACCCTCAATGGTGGGGCATTTGTTCTGTGCCTTGCAGAATTCCACCCTGGTTGGCCCACCTTCTACTTGCCAGCCAGCAAGTTCAGGCAGGTTGCCCAGGTCAGCAATATCTTCTCCGGTTGGCTCATGGGCCTCCTCCTCCGGGACCCCATCCACCACTGTGGGAACATCTGAGGCGGGTTTCCCGCGCCTCTTGCCCTTCCTCTTTGCAGCTGTCTGGGCCATTATTCCAGGCTCCAGATGCCCTTGTCTCCCTTCCCGGGCAGCCATGGACCTTGTGGTCATGCATACCCACTCAGTCAAACCTAACATCTCCAGGTGGGATCTGAGCTCCATCTCTTTCCAGGCAGTATGCTCAAGATCATTGCCTAACAGACAATCTACAGGCATGGCAGGACTCACTGCTACTTTTAGAGAACCAGAGACCCCCCCCCCACACTCAAAGGGAACCAGAGCCCCCAGTAGGTGACTCTCACAATTGTCAGTGACTATTACCTGGTGGAATATGTTAGGGACTATCTGCTCTGCTGACACCAGCTGACTCTTGACAGCAGTCATACTAGCTCCTATGTCACTCCGAGCCTTGAGTCTTTGCCCATCAATGGTGACCCATTGCCTATACTTGAAAGTATTGGCAGACATGTGGGCATTTGGCACCATCTCCTTATCTCCCAGGGATACTAGGGACACCTCTATCTTCCCCCCAAAGCTAACTGGGACTGTCTCCCCCCACCTGAGTGCTATACTAGCCAACCCAGGTGTCTGCCCTCCAGTGGTGGGCTGTGCTCTCTTGGAACACTTGGAGTTGCCCTTAGTGTGTCCATGCTGGTAGCACTCTAAGCATTTGGGGATGAACTTCCCTATCTTCTTATTGAAGTACCCTGGTTTCTTCTTAAACTTAGAAGAGGGATGGTTACCACCCCTCACCCCCTTTGGGAATTGTTTTGGGGGCCTTTTGAGAGTTCCTTATCTTTAAGTTTTTCTCCCCCCTCTTTCTTCTGTTGGGAACCCTGACCACCTTTGTGGGTATTCCCCCCAGATACCTTTTTGGACACTCTGGTGCTAACCCAGAGGTCCGCCTCCTCAGCAAGCTTCCTGGGATCAGTCAGCTTACTGTCTACTAAGTGCTGGAGCAACTCTGTAAAAGAAAAACTGAGCATATGCTCCATCAGAATCAAATCATACAATCCTTTGTAATCATTTACTTTGCTGCCCTGCACCCATTCATTCAGTGTCTTTTTGGAAAAATCAAAACAGTCTACCCAAGTGTGTGTGGAAGGTTTGGTGCTGTCCCTAAACCTCTGATGGTATTTTTCAGGGGTCAGCCCAAACTTGCCCAGTAAAACGGCTTTCATGCGTGCATAGACATTCTGATCATATAGATCTAGTGTAAGGAGTGTGTCCCTCCCCACTACTGGTACATAAAACCACAAGGCCATCCCTTATAGGTCCTCAGAGGTCCCATGAGCCTTTAATGCAACTTCATAGGCAGCCAACCACTTATCAATGTCAAGGGTGTATCTGTCTTTGTCACTTTTTTGATGAAAACTATGAATTTGCACTTTTTCACTATTTGGATCAAAAAAGTATATCTTTCCATCCAATAAGTCAAAATATTCCATTCTGATATGGGAAGTGGCACACATGTCAACTTGGGCAAAAGTTGAAGTATTTTCTAAGTCCCATCTCAGAATGACATGGGATTTAGAAACAATTCAACTTTTGAAAAAAGTCAAAAGTGCTTCCAAGTCCCTTGTCAGAATGGGAATTTGCCACTTCTTTGAAGAAGAAAATTAAATTTGGATGTTTTCACTTTTTGGACAATAAAAGATGTCATTTTTTCTACGTCCCCCTTCAAAATGGGACTTTGTCACTCTTTTGAAGAAAAAAATTGAATTTGGATTTTTTCACTTTTTGGATGAAAAAAGGTGACATTTTTACTAAGTGCCCACTCAGAATGGGACTTTGTCACTTTTTTGAAGAAAAAAAATGAAATTTGATTTTTTCACTTTTGGGACTAAAAAAGATGAAATTAGATTTTTTCACTTTTGGGACTAAAAAAGATGAATTTTTGATTTTTTCACTTTTTGGATAAAAAAAGTTCAATTTTTTTCTAAGTGCCCACTCAGAATGGGACTTTGTCACTTTTTTGAAGACAGAAATTGACGTGTTTGAGTTGGTAGGGGCAGAGGTCCTGTTTAAATACCCAAATGTGACTTTGAAGTGGGGGAGACTGCAAAGAGTGGCTTAGAAGTGCACAAGGTCCGCAATCAGTTCTATCCTGTCTGCCAGGGTCCCAGTAGGGGGTGTGGCTTTCGGGAAACCCAGCCAGATGTGGATTGTAAGGCACACACGGATTTAAATGCAGAGAAATGCTCACTTTCTAAAAGTGGCATTTCTAAAATAGTAATACTAAATCCAACTTAGTCAGTCAGCAGGATTTTGCATCACCATTTTGGCCATACTAAATATGACCTTCCAACCCCCTTCAGATCAGCAGCTACCACTCAAACAGTATATGAGGGTGGCTCCAATGTTAGCCTATGGAGGAAGCAGGCCTCACAGCAGTGTAAAAACAAATGTAGGAGTTTTCCACTACCAGCACATGTAAACTACGCAGGTACATGTCCTGCCTTTTTTCCTACACAGCACCCTTCCCTAGGGGTTACCCAGGGCATACCTTAGGGTGTCTTATATGTAGAAAAAGGGAAGCTTTAGGCTTGGCAAGTACTTTTAAATACCAAGTCGAATTGGCAGTGAAACTGCACACACAGGCCTTGCAATGGCAGGCCTGGGACACGTTGAAGGAGCTACCTAAGTGGGTGGCACAGTCAGTGCTGCAGGCCCACTAGTAGCATTTAATTTACATGCCTTGGGCACATAAAGTGCACTTTACTAGGGATTTATACGTAAATTAAAAATAAATAATCCAATTGGGCATGATCCAATGTTATCATGTTTCAAGGGAGAGAGCATATGCACTGGTTACCAGTGGTAAAATGCACAGAGTCTTAAAACCAGTAAAAACAGTATCTAAAAAAGGGATGGAGGCAGGCAAAAAGTTAAGGGTGACCACCCGAAGGCTGTCAGGTCTAACAATGGATATTCAATAAATAGAGAAATAATTACATACTCCTATTTACTCACCTTGCAGGGGGTTCCTATTTTAGCTTAAATATCCATGTAATTAAAATTTAAAGCACACAATATAAACATGGAAAACAGTGTCCTTCTGACTTCAGAGTCAGTGGTGGCTGCCGCACATGTCAATGGGGGACAGGTGAAATGACAAGTGGGGTGGGGGAAGCACATATAATTTAAAAAACTTACTGTTCTGCTGCCACCTGCCGCCTCTCCACGCGATCCTGGTGCTGCTTTCATGCTACACCTAGCAGAGCAGAGGCAGGACTGCTATGATCAGCTTGGTTTGACGCTTAGACAGTGTTTCAGGGGTCTGTGCAGTTTCTTCAGCCCGGCTGTGCAACATAGCTGGTTTGGAGAAACCTAAGTACGCATCTCAGTTTGGCCAGCCTAAGGTGGCTAGCCAAACTGGCATGTGCACTTAGTGCACTTCACTCCTCCTCCCCATCCCATGGCCCAACCGCACCCCTCCCAGCACATGCTGGCTGAGCCAGCAACTGAAAAATTAAACAATAATGAAATATTGTTTTATTTTTCAGCTGCTGGCTCTTAGCCGGTGGGGCAATGCTCCTCCTCCATTGAGGAGGAGCGGCCCCTGCTCAGAGTGATTGCCATTGCAATGTACACTCAGAACAGCTGGTGCAGCTTTTTACTGAACTGGTATGATAGGGTCATGGGGAAGCAAAACATCAAACATTCAAGCACTGTAGAGTACATGTCTCCCCTGCCAGAAAATCTTAACAGCCGGACAGACTCTGAACTCCATATCTGACACATCACGAAAGGAGGTTCCATGACTGAGCATCACTTGGCTGTAAGAGAAATATGATGTGGAGGCAGTATGAGTATGCTTTTGTGGGTTTCCTCCAACTTTTCTATCAGTGTGCTGTTCCTGCACAGCCGTGAAAAGTCCCAACTGACAAAAAAATAATACATTTAGCTCTCTAAACAGCCTTCAAGAAGCCAATTAACTCTTTTTGTTGCAATGAAGCCACAAGCTAACAAGTGTCATCAGCAATACAGGCAAATCACACACTTTTGGTTTGTTGAATGGAACTCGTGGGCTTTGGCAGTAGTTCTGTTATTATAGGATTCCACATTTTTTATAGCTTTTGTTGAGATTGCTTAAAACCATTACCTTGGAGGCTTTGCCCTCAGCATCCTCCTAAATTCCTACAAATTGAAGATTGGACAGTAGAGCATGTGTCTGTTCAGATTCACGCAACAGCATTGATGTGTTGGTTCTACTCCCACACTAGAGGGTGCATCAGTTCTGCTGGAGCAAACACCTCAGGCCCACCTCCAAGGGTCCAGGAATGGGGTGGCATCACTTAGTAGCACAAATGGCAGAGTTCAGGTGTGGAAGCAGGGTGATTGGAAGATTTTTATGTCCATGAGACTTTAGATCAGGGGGCTATCCAACTAGCCCTTAGAGCTACTTTGGGTTTTGGTGTGGAGAGCTGCAGGTCCAGTCCTTCCCACTCCCAGGCAAGACGGAAACAGGCATAAGTCAGCACAACAAAGCAGGAGTCCAGCAAGCAAAGTGCAGGCCTTCGGCAGCACAGCAGTTCTTCTTCCTGGCAGAGTATCCACGGGTCCAGAAGTGTTCTGAAGTGGTGGTGTCTAAGGTCCAGTATTTATACATTGGTGCTCTGTGTTCTGGAAGGTGGGGTAAGCTTCGAAACAGTGGCTTTGGAGTGTAAGGAATCCCCTTTCCTGGCTCCAAGCTGGCAGGAATGAAAATAATGGGTCTTTAAGCCCTTTGTGTGTGGACAGGACACAGCCTACTCAGGTGCAAGTCATGCTGTGTCCAGGTCCTCCCTCCCATCCTACCCAGGATGACCCATTAAGTCACACTTATGCTTCCATGTTGTGTGGCTGTCTAGGAGGAGTACACAAATCCCAACTACCTACTATACTCAGTCATGTGACCAGAGACAAACTGCATGCACCAAATGGCTAAGGTGAGAAAATGCCAACTTTCTAAAAGTGGCAATTTCAGAATTGCTATTTAAAACTAGGATTGGGTTGAACTTTTGTAGTTTCACTCTGTGGAATTCCACAGAGTAACATAAAAACTCTTCACAGTTCTGTGAAGTTCCCCTATGCCAGACAACTTCTATTAAGGACTCTTTCTTTCCGACATAAATAAGTGAAGACAGGGGAACCAATCAAAAAGCCAGTTTCAAAGTTTAGCATGAAAAGGTGCGTTCACAAGAACATCCTAACGATGACTGTACTGTCTCATAACATAAGTGGTAATACTAACATTAAAAAAGAGCTGCCTTGTAAAAGACAACGCAACTCATCAGAAGAAATCACTTCTGTTTCAGGCTCTGAGTTGGAACTAAACATTCAGCGGTCCACAACACCAGGCAACATGCAGTTTTTGCATGCAGACTTTGACCTCTTCTGCAGCACCGGTAGTGAAGGGTCTACAAGAGCAAATGAGTGTAAACCAGAGGATGCGACTCCGGCAGTCGCGGAACCTCGCAGCCAATAGACAATGTGAATTTTGAACTTCCCTGGTAATCAACTTATTGTAGGCCACTGTCCAATCCTCTGATCCCAAATGCCTATGAGCAAGAGGGTGAGACCTTCCTCCAGCTATTCACATTACTTGACACCCCCCAATCATACCCATATCACCAAACTTAAAGTCTCAGAAGAATATGTTTGCTGCTTTGTCAATGCCCGATTCGTGTGGCAGTCTGCAGTCTCCCACACATATCCTTCCTACACCCCCCCAAATCTCACTGGTGTAGGAAGTACCACCCCATCACAAAGGGAAGATACATGCAAAACACCTTGGGGGTCATTACAACATTGGCGGTAAAAGCCGCTTACCGCCGTGCAGAAGACCGCCAATACACCGCAGCGGCCGCGGAATTCCGCCACAACTATTATGACCCACATCTCGGAAACCGCCGAAATTCAGACACCCACACAACTCCGCCACACCAAAGGTCAGTGATAAACTGGCAAAAACAAAACCTCCACAGTCACGCCAACAGAAACACGCCCATGCTATCACGACCCACGAATCCACGCGGAGGTCTTTCAACCGCGGTATTCCATTGGTGGTACACACCGCCGCGCTCAAAATACACACACATCTCCAAAACACCGCCACATTGGACAATTCGAAATACACACACCTGATACACATACACACACCACTCCCACACACCCAACACAATATAAAACACACACTCACATCACCCACAAACCCCTATGACTAGAAATGTTGAGGAAGCTGAGAGACAGAGAGCACAACAATTGAGAACCCCACCACACAGAGGCACACAACACCATCACCCATACAACAGTCCACGCACAAAACACCACACCACTACAAAGCACCACACACATCAACACATACACCACCCCACACATCACCCACATCACCCCATGTCACGCCAAAGACACCCCAGGTTTTCCGAGGAGGAGCTCAGGGTCATGGTGGAGGAAATCCTCCGGGTAGAGCCACAGCTATTTGGCTCACAGGTGCAGCACACCTCCATAGCCAGGAAGATGGAGGTATGGCGCAGAATCGTGGACAGGGTCACGCTGTGGGACAGCATCCAAGAAATCGGGAGGACATCAGGAAGAGGTGGAATGACCTACGGGGGAAGGTGCGTTCTGTGGTCTCCAGGCACAACATCGCGGTACAGCGGACTGGCGGCAGACCCCCACCTCCTCCCCTACAACTAACAACATGGGAGGAGCAAGTCTTGACCATCATGCATCCAGAGGGCCTCGGAGGAGTTGGTGGAGGAATGGAGACTGGTAAGTCAAATCTTAACTATCATATCCCCCACCCTACCTGCATGCTATCACACACCCCCACCCTCACCCCCTCCCCTATCACTCCAACTCCTCACTAGTGTACTAATAACACAAACCACCCATCCCAACACCAAGCCCTGCAAGACACAACTAAGCATGGTCAACCAGTACTAAAGCATGCTCACTGCACATACCCATAACAACCCCCTAACCATCATCACACAAACCCCCACACAGGAATGCTTGCACTGGGGTACACGCACACCCACCCATTGCACACCATGACACACACACATGCAATAATCATGCTCTTAAACCCCTGCAGGACCACTACGGAACGTCACCACACAGGAGGGTCCAGACATCTCCACTCCACCCACAGAAGAAGCCCACAGTGACGACAGCAGCTCTGGCCAACTGGATCCAGATGACCAGCCCGGACCATCGTGGGCCTCTGGACAGTCGGTTCCCCTCGCACAGGCACAGCCCAACACTGACCTTCCACCCTCTGGTAACACCAGCACAGCACCCACCCAGCGGGCCCATACCTCCGTACCCAGGACACGTCAATCAGCTGTGTGTCCACCACTACAGGGAACCCAGGATAACCCACCATCCCAACAACAACAGGGACCTGGGGGCAGTGGTAGTGGGCACACGGTCCAGGGGACGGAGGCACAGGAACACAGGGGAACTGGGAGGGCTGCTGTGTAACAGGGGGCGGACAGGCCAAGGGAACCCACTCTCCACGAGGCCCTCTCCTCCATCATGGGAGCATACCACCACTCCCAGGAGACGATGGCGACGGTCCTGGCCAAGTTTCAGGAGACCCAGCGCATGCAGGAGGAGCAGTATTTGGGGTTCAGGGAGGAGCTCAGAACCATCAGCTCCACCCTGGGCACCATCTTAGGGGTGCTGAAGGACATACAAAAGACCATGAGGGACACCATGGCACTCCAAGGGGCCCCTGACACTAGCATGGACGATGAACTGCCCACCACCTCCGCCGGCGCTAGTGGACAGGACGCCCTGCCACAGGACCACCACACCAGCACCCCAGCCCCTGCAGACGGACAACCACCCCACAAGCGGTCCCTGAGATCCAGGAACAGGACAGAGCAAGATGGCAAGTCCCCCGCCAGGAAATGAGACCACCCTGATTGTCCTCCCACTGTCCCACTTTGTTACCCTGTCCAGATTGGAACTGCCCTAGCTCCACTTCCTATGCCCATATGGGCAATGCACCTCTGAGACGAATAGACTGGACTCTGCCATGGACATTCCTCCACCATCCCACATCACCATTTTACAACCCCCCTCCATTTATGAGCACTTAAATGACACCGGAGCACGAGGGAGCTGCATCCCACATGGCCATGGAGGGCCACACCACAGACTCTGAATACACCAGTGGGACGGAGGGTGTGGGGAGCTTCACGTTGGTCACCGGATCACCAAACAGCGACACAGACTCGTCCGCCGATGGGAGCTTCCTTGTGGTGGCAGCACCATCTGTGCCCCCCACTTCTACAGGTACAGCCGCTACCCCCCTACCAGCACCGCCCTCCCAGCAGCCCCTCAGCCTTCGCTCCGTGCCCGCTCACCCAGGAGGGTGGGCATCACCTTCACCCCAGGCACCTCAGCCCCTACCCCTGTCACCCCTGCTGCCCTCAGTGAGGAGGCCATTGACCTCCTCAGGTCACGCACTGTTGGGCAGTCTACCATTGTGAATGCCATCCAGGGTGTAGAAAGGGAGTTGCAACACGGTAATGCATTCCTGGAGGGCATTCTTTCTGGTCAGGCTGCCCTTCATCGAACCCTGCAATCTCTGGCCTCAGCACTGATGGCAGCCATTGTCCCTGTGTCTAGCCTCCCCCCTCCAAATCCCTCCACCCAGACCCAGTCCCCTGTACCCCAGCCTATCCCAAGCACACCATCAGACAAGCATGCATACACCTCAAAACATAAAAGTAGCTCAGGCAAACATAAGCACCACACAACCCACAGGCACTCAAACAAGCATCACCCACATACAGACACAACAACATCCACTGCCTCCACTGTGTCCCCCTCCTCGTCGTCTCCCTCCTCCCTCCTAGTGTTGTCTACACTCTCCCCTGCATGCACTACAACTACAGGCACTAGGACTTGCACCAGAACACCCAGCACCACACCCCGCTCACCTGCACTCACCACCACCACTACCATTTACACGTCCCCTGTGTCCACTCCCAGTGTGTCTGTGACACCACCTCCCAAAGTACACAAACGCAGGCACCCACACACCCAAAATCCATCCACCTCACGACAGCCTCCAGTACCTGCACCTACACCCAAATCACCTAAAGTTACACCTCCTACAACCACCTTCTCTTCCTACACTCCCAGACCCCCTCCAGCTACCCATCCCAGTCTCCGTCAGCAACTCTTCCTCAGCAACGTTGACCTCTTTGCCACCACCCCCACCCCTCCAATTCATAGGTCCCGTAGTAGCACCTCAGCCAAAAAAAGGCCAGTACCAGTGGTGCGTGTTCAAGGTGTGTGGAGTGCACCGGCCACCAGGGCAGCCAGTGTGACACAGAGCCAAAGCACTGCCAGTCCACCCCTGTAAAGCACCTAAAGTTGGAAAGTGGCCGACGGGACAGGGTGAAGACTCCTGGCGTCAAAACTGCTCACAAGGGTCCCAGGGGGAGTGCCGAGTCAGCTGTGACTCCTCCAAAGGTGGTGAAGGGCCAGAAGAAGTCTGCACAGTCTGGGAAGAGCAGCACGGCGGACAAGGGCGCCATCCTCCCCGGCGGCCGGGACGCCACCGCCAGCACTGTTGTCACTGGTCCGGAGACCACCGCCAAGTCAGTGCCCAGGAGGGCAGAACTGTCGTCACTGGCCTGGAGACCACCGCCAGAGTCAGTGCCCAGGAGGGCAGCACAATCGTCACTGGTCCGGAGACCACCGTCAGAGTCAGTGCCCAGGAGGGCAGCACATTCGTCACTGGTCCGGAGACCACCGCCAGAGTCAGTGCCCAGGAGGGCAGCACTGTCGTCACTGGTCCGGAGACCACAGCCAGAGTCAGTGCCCAGGAGTTCAGCACTGTCGTCGCTGGTCCATAGACCACCACCAGAGTCAGTGTCCAGTAGGGCCCCGGCAGCCACAGCCCCGCTGGGCAATGAGGGACCGTCATGCCACGCACCAATGCACAAGTCAGAAACTGCAAAGTCAAGCACCGCTGAACAGGGAAAAGACCGCCATGGTGAAGACCGCTGAACAGGGCAAAGCACCGCTGAACAGGTCAGAAACTGCAAAGTCAAGCACCGCTGAACAGGGCACAGACCGCCATGGTGAAGACCGCTGAACAGGGCAAAGCACCGCTGAACAGGTCAGAAACTGCAAAGTCAATTACCGCTGAACAGGGCACAGACCGCCATGGTGAAGACCGCCAAACAGGGCAAAGCACCGCTGAACAGGTCAGAAACTGCAAAGTAAAGCACCACTGAACAGGCCACAGACCGCCATGCCAAACCACCGCTGAACAGGGAAAAGACCGCCATGGTGAAGACTGCTGAACAGGGCAAAGAACCGCTGAACAGATCAGAAACTGCAAAGTCAAGCACCTCTGAACAGGGCACAGACCGCCATGGCAAAGCACCGCTGAACAGGGAAAAGACCGCCATGGTGAAGACCGCTGAACAGGGCAAAGCACCGCTGAACAGGTCAGAAACTGCAAAGTCAAGCACCGCTGAACAGGGCACAGACCGCCATGGCAAAGCACCGCTGAACAGGGAAAAGACCGCCATGGTGAAGACCGCTGAACAGGGCAAAGCACCGCTGAACAGGTCAGAAACTACAAAGTCAAGCACCGCTGAACAGGGCACAGACCACCATGGTGAAAACCGCTGAACAGGGCAAAGCACCGCTGAACAGGTCAGAAACTGCAAAGTCAAGCACCGCTGAACAGGGCACAGACCGCCATGGTGAAGACCTCTGAACAGGGCAAAGCACCGCTGAACAGGTCAGAAACTGCAAAGTCAAGCACCGCTGAACAGGGCACAGACTGCCGTGGCAAAGCACCGCTGAACAGGGAAAAGACCGCCAAATCAAGCATCGTTAGCCCATGTGCAGATGGGACAGTGACGGAACAGGAACTGTCACGGGGAGCCTAATGCAGTCTGGGCACCAGTCCCCCTCCAGAACCAGTGGAGACTGTTATCCACTTGAGAGACTGTGGCTTTGCACTCCCCAGGATGGTACAGTGGGCAAGCCACCCACTGAAGAGACTTGAGAGACTGTGGCTTTGCACTCCCCAGGATGGTACAGTGGGCAAACCACCCACTGTAGAGACTTGAGAGACTGTGGCTTTGCACTCCCCAGGATGTAACAGTGGGCAAACCACCCACTGGAGAGACCTGAGAGACTGTGGCTTTGCACTCCCCAGGATGGTACAGTGGGCAACCCACCCACTGGAGAGACTTGAGAGACTGTGGCTTTGCACTCCCCAGGATGGTACAGTGGGCAAACCACCCACTGGAGAGACTTGAGAGACTGTGGCTTTGCACTCCCCAGGATGGTATAGTGGGCAAACCACCCACCGTAGAGACTTGAGACACTGTGGCTTTGCAATCCCCAGGATGGTACAGTGGGCAACTCACCCACCGTAGAGGCTTGAGAGACTGTGGCTTTGCACTCCCCAGGATGGTACAGTGGGCAACCCACCCACTGTAGCGACTTGAGAGACTGTGGCTTTGCACTCCCCAGGATGTAACAGTGGGCAAACCACCCACTGTAGAGACTTGAGAGACTGTGGCTTCGCACTCCCCAGGATGGTACAGTGGGCAAACCACCCACCGTAGAGACTTGAGAGACTGTGGCTTTGCACTCCCCAGGATGGTACAGTGGGCAACCCACCCACCGTAGAGACTTGAGAGACTGTGGCTTTGCACTCCCCAGGATCATGAAGTGGGCAACCCACCCACTGTAGAGACTTGAGAGACTGTGGCTTTGCACTCCCCAGGATACATCAATGGGCATGGAGCCCTGTCGTGGATCTGGCATGGTGCTGTAATCCGACTGAGGTGCCCCCCCTTCCCTTCCCCCTGAGGTGCCTGTTGTATTTCTATCTGATGCCCCTGCAGTGTTCTCTCCGTTTGTGAACAGGTATCTAGTGTGGGCCTCGCCCATGCATTTTGGGCCCAGTGGTGCACGGACATTGATATGTGCATACCTGCACTACTAATCGTAATGTATCAATTCTGGAATGTGTATATATATCTGTATATATTATCTTACTGTATTTTGATACATTACAATGTTTGAACTGATTTCCTTTTGTCTTTGCATTCTTCCGGGGGGTTTTGGGGTTGTTACTGTGCTGTTTGGAAATGCATTGGTGTGTGTGTTGTAGTGGGTGAGGGTTGGGTTGGGGGTGGGGGTGTTGTGTGTGTGTCCCCCTGACTTTTGCCTCCCCCCCTCCCCTATGTCCTAGGTGCAGTACTCACCGTTGTCTTCGGCGCCTACGTAGATGGTGATCGTAGAGGAGCAGAAAGACAAGCGTAGGGAGTATTTGTAATTCAGGCTCCATGGTGGCCTCCTTCCTCGTGGAGTGTGTTCAGGTGAGCGTTTTCCCATTGCAAAAGCTGTTTCCGCCGTGTTTTTATCCATGGTGAATCCGCCCCGGAAAAGGTGGTGGATTGATAGGTTGTGATACTGTGGGCGGTACTTTGTCTTCCGCCTGTCTGTTGGTGGTGACCGCTGCGCTGTTTGTTTATACCGCCGTGGCGGTCGGAGTGTTAAAGTGGCTGTCTATGTTGGCGGTTTCCGCCACGGTCATAATTCCCTTTTTTTGTCCGCCGGCCTGTTTGCGGTATTACTGCAGCTTTCACACCATCTGCCAGGGTTGTAATGACCCCCCTAGTAACTGAGTAAGTAAATAACATCTTCAGCACTCACTGACCATCGCTTTTTGTTGTCTCTGGATTCCGTGACAACTGTTGGCAAAAGAGAAGGACTCTTTCCATGATTTTCTAATTGTATATTACTAACTCGTTTCAGCAACATGCAAATATGGGGATGATGATTGAAAATGTCATTGAAGATAAGCCCAGACAGCCCCGTAAAAGAAAATAATTTTATTTCAAATATTTTACAACTGTACTAACCATGTTTAGTTGTGACTTCTATTACAGCTATCTATAGCATTTTAAAGTAGTCTACATCACATCTTTTAATTTACATCAGCTCATGCACTGCTGAAATTGCCATGTTACATGTATATTCCTACGGACTCTGGACCAGATTTACAAGGCCCTAGTGCCATCAGAGCATCACTGTTTGTGACGCTCCAGTGGCACTCTGGAGTGCGCCACATTTACAAGACAGCACTAAGCCACTTTTTGAAGCTTAACATCACCTTGTAAATATGGCCCATCAAACCCAATTTTCTGCACCAGAGGGGCGTGCAATGGGTGTAGCAGTGGGCATTCCATTGCAACACCCTTTGCTTTTGATGCTGCCCCAGATTTACAAAAAGACGTAAATATGTGGCAGTGCCAAAAACTAACACCACTGCACGGGTGGCGTTAGCATGGAGCGACGGGGAGGAATACTTCTATTCCTCCTTGTTTTTATTTGTTCCATGTGTGCTGCATTTGCAGCACACATAGAAACAGCAAAAGGCCATGAATGAAATAGGATCAGTTTTTGGTGAAAAAAATGTGCTGCGTTCGCATTGTGTTTTGGGCCTTTCCTGTTGCACCCACTAGGTCTACCCACACCAGTGAGGTACCATTTTTATGGAGAGATTTGGGGGAGTGCCAGGAAGTTTGTAGCTTCCCGCATATTCCAGAACTTTCCATCACAGAAATGTAAGGAAAGTGAGTTTTTTTAGTCAAAGTTTCAGGTTTGTGAAGGATTCTGGGTAAACAAATATGCTTAACGCCATGCAAGTCAAACAACCCTGGATACCCCTAGGTATCTGGTTTTCACAAATGGAACAGTTGGCTAGGTTTCTCTAGGTGCCAGCTGAGCTAGAGTCCAAAATCTAGAGTTACCCGCTTTGGAAAAAGAGGGTCAGTTTTCAGTGAAAAAATGTGCTGCGCCCACATTGGGTTTTGGGCTGTTTCCTGTCACAGCACTAGGTCTACCCACGTAAGAGACGTACCATTTTTATATGGATACTTTGGTAAATGCTGGGTGGAAGGAAGTTTATAGCTCCCCACAGAATCCAGAACTTTCCATCACAGAAATGTGAGGAAAATGTGTTTTTTAATCAAGGTTTGAGGTTTGCAAGGGCTTCTGCGTTAAAGAATGTGATGAAAGGCACCCAAGTGCCCACCTTGGATGCCCCTAAGTGTCTAGTTTTAAAAAATCTGCAGGTTGGCTAGTTTTCCCTACGTGCCAGTAGAGCTCGGGTCCGAAATTCAGAGCTACTCACATTGGAAAAAGTGGATAGTTTTTGGTGGAAAAATGTGATGCATTTGTGTTGAATTGCAGGCCGTTTCTTGTCACTCGCACTAGGCCTACCCACACAAGTGAGGTACCATTTTTATCAGGAGACTTGTGAAAGCATATAACAGTAGAACATTTGTTATTACCAACTGGATTTCGCTGCGTTTGTGCCTTTAAAATGTAAGCCAGTGACATTTTGAATAATACACCCCAAATCATAAGCTAGTAATTCAGAGAAGTAGAGATAACTACTGCTCCTAAACTCTATATTTTGTGCCCATTTCAGAAATACGCAGGTTTCCTCTATAACCATTTTTCACTCTGCCTATTTTGCTATAAGAAGTGATATATACTCAGTACTCAATAAAAAAGCCATTGTATGGTGCAGCTCAGTTGTTTGCTATAGGTATCTTGAGTTTTTGGAACTACAAACTCTATCTGTACTCACTACCAGAAATGTATAGCGGACGTAATGGCATATTGCTTTTGTCAATTAGCCACTGTGACAAAAGGTTACAGAGGAAAAGTCGCCACAAATGTCTGTTTTTTCAGACTCATTTTCAATATTTCTTTATTTCAACAGTTATTTTCCTTTGGAAAACCTTGAGGGGTCTACACATATGATCCCTTGATGAATTAAAAATATTACCTATGTTTCAGAAATCTATAGCTTTTCTGGATTACCCATGGGTTTCATACTGGTTTCCACCACAATCCGGATGTAGGTTAAGAGCACAATAAATAGTGAATCAGGCTGCCTCTTAGAAAAATGTCAAAACCGTAGTAAAAAATCAGTTTTTTTGATTCAACTCTGCATGTTCCTGAAAGCTGGAAAGACGGTGACTTTAGTACAGCAAACCATTTAGGGATGCCATTTTTAGGGAAAAAACCCAGACACTTTTATCTGAAGCATTTTTCCCTATTTCTCTAAAAAAACTCAAACTGTTGCTATATTTTGGCTAATTTCTCAGTCTCCTCCAGGTTAATCCAAAACAATGGGTGCCTTTAGAATCCTCAGGATGTTGGGGAAAAAGGACACAAATGTGGGGTGGATAGCATATGTGGAAATAAATTTATGGAGATCTAAGCACACACTACCCCAAATAGCCAAAAAAGAATTAGCAATGGAGTGGGCAGGGGGTGGGAAGGCCAAGTAGCCCAGGCGTTAAAGGGCTGCTTAAGTGGGTGGCCCAATCAGTTTTGAGGGCCCACTAGTTGCATTTAATGTGCAGTCCCTGGAAACATGTAGTGTACTTTACTGGGAGGGTGGGGGCCTACTAGCCAAATGCCAAAACTGTAGTAAAACACATTGGTTTTTGGTTCAACTCTGCATGTTCCTGAAAGCTGTGAAGATGGCAACTTTAGTACAGAAAAGTGTTTATGGATACCATTTTTTGGGAAAAAGCTGGACACTTTTATCTGGAGAACATTTCCCCTATTTTTCTAAAAAAAAACCTCCGCATTCTGCCGTATTTTGGCTTATTTATCAGTCCCCTCAAGGGAAATCCACGAACCCTGGGTACCTTTAGAATCCCCAGGATGCTAAAAAAAAAGGACACAAATTTGGCGTGGATAGCTTATATGGACATAATGTTGTGGAGGCCTAGGCACAAACTACACCAAATAGCCAAAAAAATGCCTTAGCACGAGGGTAGGGGGAGGGGAAGAGGCCTAGTAGCAAAGGGGTTAAAGGGCTACTTAAGTGGGTGGCACAATCACTGCTGTGGGACCACTAGTAGCATTTAATGCTCAGGACCTGAGAACATGTAGTGCACTTTACTAAGGTCTTATCAGTAAATTAAATATGCCAATTTTGGATAAGCCCACATTACCATGTTTAAGGAGTGAGCATAAGCACTTTAGCACTGGTTATCAGTGGTAACGTGCACAGAGTCCTAAAGCCAATAAAACAAATTCAGCAAAAAGTAAGAGGAAGGCAATCATTTTGTGGATGACCCTGCAGAAAGGGCCAGCTCCAACTCTTGCCATCTTTTCTAAAGATGTTAGGTTTTCATGGACTATTGGGGAACATTTTATTTAACATAGAATATTCCTCTGTGTCCCGATCGTAAAGAGACAGGCTCATCCAGGCATGAAAAATGCAGATGGAAGAGCGGACAAAACATCTTACTGGGTCTGGATGTCCGGGTTTAAGGCTATCGTATTTAATTTTGTTTCCAAGTATTATTCCTGTAGAAACTCACAACAAATTTTGAGGACCCCTCTCTTCCCTTAAACAATGATATTTATCTATTTACACATTTCGTGGTAAGATGATTGCATCCAGCAAGCAGTGGTGAAGGCTAAAGGTGGCATTCGTTTGGAGGCAGTACATATGTTAATCCCCATTTGTTCCTGAGATAGCCTTAACACCCTTTTACTAAAGGCTTATACAATATAACTTTTGTGAGAGTTGAATAAGGTGTAAAGAAACTCAATAGCTCACTGCCTCTTACTCACCAAATGGCATATATCTCTATTGGAGAGCAAAACCCGTGTTTCCAATCAAATGCATTCCTCACTTATAAACAAACCATAGGCAGGCAGAGATGGGAGCCTGCAGAGCAAGACCTCTGACACACACGATAAGGTGCTGTCATGTGTTTCCCACTTCCCATTTATTTCCTGTGAGCAGGGTCAGAGGATGGTGTTCCAGCCTTTCATCGTCCCAATATGGTTATCCTGAACAGGTAAGCCTGAATGGCAGCTTCATACTATAATTGAATTGCTCCAAGAACTGACTAGGGGCCTCATTTCGATTTTGAAGGGAGCTGAAAGCCATCCAGTTTGTGGAGGAATGTAAATGCAGAGTAGAAGCCACAAGCTGAAAGTCCTCTACAACTCTGACCATTAAGGAAATTCAGCCTCTGAGCTCTACCTCGCATTTTATTCTGGGAATGGGGGAAATGGCAGTCCCCTCTGCAGTCTTAATGATGTCCCAGTAATTATGTTGATTCAGCCATTGACACACTTCCCAAAACTATATTTCTCTGTTTCCTTCAAATGGCTCAGAAATCTAAAATCACATAATAAGCCTACATCCTCCATTTAATCAATGTTGCAAACGTTTATTAATATTTTCGCTTTAGAGTGGAGTATATTTTCATTTAACCACTAAGCACCACGCAGTGAGATTTAATCTCGCCATTTCCTTGTTGGTGTTATTCATGGAACAACTACAGCAATGAACATAAACATTGTAAACACAGGCTAAAGCATATCAGCACAGCCCAGCATAATTAGTTGAATCATAGGAAAGATATGAACATTACATTTTGCTGGCGCTCTATTAAAGCAGATATATTTATTATTGAATTATTTCAATTTCTTTTATTAAATTTGGGAACTTTAATCCAAAAGCCATGCTGCTTCCAAAAACGAATTTTGCGATTGTCAGATTTTAAAAGTTAAAATTAAAGGTGGAATATTTTTTGAGAAGAGGCTTAGTTTTGGCATAAACCATACCCAAGCACAATCATCCATGTAACAAAAAAAGGTAACTCTGAACATGAACTGGAAATTTGTGCCATCGCTACTAATAATTCATACCACATAGTAAATAAAGCATGCTGACCTTTTATGCCTCAGATCTTTTTCATGGTTACAGAGGATTCACTGTGAATTAAGGCCAAGATATCCTAAAATGGTGTAAATGTTTCTATGCCTGTTGTTTAGAACTCTGGCTCCAGAAAAAGTGAAAACTTGGCAGTTTAGAAAGCTAAAGCGTTTGCAGGAACACTTGGACAAGTAGAACGCACTACACCTTTGTCCCTGCCTTTTTACTTCTTTGTGCCAAGGCAAAGTGGCTGCCCCTTTCTCTGAACCTTCGTTCTTCCTCCCTCTCTACCTTCTTTTTCCCTCCCTCCTGCACAGAGCAAGTCACGCTTTCCCTCTCTTGAGATGTCACTACTGACGAGTGCTTTTGCTCCCCACCTTGCACCTGATCACCTGCCGTTCCAGTACAGATTTTTGTTTTTTCCACCTTATCTTTCGCTCCTGTCTGTCCCCCTTTTTCTTTTCCTCACAGTCATGGCAAGAAGAGTTCATCCTTTCCGATTATTAGAGGGTTCACTGAAGCACTGTGATGTGTGCTCTACCAAACACTGATACCAGCTTCACCCCACCAACGTGACCATTTTCACCATTTACCATTCCTTTCATTGTGTTCTTCCCTAATTTTACCACAGCCATCCACCTCCTTCCTTTTCGTTCTCAACCATGGCAAATCGAATGAAGCCTCCTTTGACAATACGGATTTCCGTAAATTAAAAAAACATTCTTCACTGATCCGTTTTCTACCTCGGTGCTTTCTACTCCTAAATTCTACCTCTCAAATGGCTCCATTCTCCAACCCATCTCACTTCCCACTGTTAAGTACTGTGGCGAGTTGTCCTTTTATATCTGTTGGAAGGCTCTAAAAAAACAAGCACTGTTTTCCCTATCCCTACGCCTGGCAATCCATACTCTGATCCCCATTTTATATCTTCCTTTCCATCCCCCCTATATGAATCTACTTGCTTTCCCTTCCTTTTCGTTCTGCTTTTTCACTGTAATTTTCCTACTTCTTTCTCATCTTATGATCGTGCAATAGGCGACGTTGCGTCATGGTTATGGACCCAAACCCTCTGTATAGGCAGGCCAGGATCATGGCTATCAATAGTGCTGCAAGTGCTGTGTCATTAGAGCCCAGGGATGCCAGGAGTCCACTTCAACAAAATCATAGCTTTTTTTGCTGACAAATCAAGGGATGGGGGCACATTTTCCTTTGATGCAGGATACTCAAAATGACATCTTCTTTATGTTTGATCAGGTGGCCAAACAAGCTAAGTAAAACACCTGTTCAAATCTTATCTGACCCTAAGGCCTGAGCTCTTACTCCCTTACACTTACTAAATCTCTTACCACACGCTCTCCTTAATTCTTAGTCCAACAATATTGTTCCAAATAACTAATTGTATCCATCCATCAACAGGGGCTTCTTTCAACACGCCACCCCGTTCAACACCCTTATGACCAAAAGAAACTGAAAGTTTGGGGAGTATAATTTTCAACCTTCTATAGAAGTCGGCCCCTGGGTCAATGCCTTCTAACCCCCCAAATATTTTTTTTACATTTACAAAGGGGAAAAGTCCTGAGGTTGTTGGTAATTTTTCAATGGATTACTATCTGATTTTGGTTGCAAAACATTGACTCATAACACATCTCTGTTTAGAAACGCGTTTTGCAACTTAGGAATCTGTTACTAAATCACAAAATGGGCTTTCTAAAAAAAAGAACATTTTGCAGTCACAAGCCCTACTTTACATGAGTTCTCTTCTTCTTAGACAATTGTCCATACATGAAATGGCTAGTGTGATCTGTTTCTCTAAAGGTCCTTCAAGTCCTGAAGTTTATTTTTCCCACATCTTTACCTACTCCAAAATATATCTACTTTGACTATGATGGTGGTAAGGGAGAAGATGTAGTTGGAATTTGACGTCTGGCTCCGATTCAATGGATGAACTCAAATATACAGATAAACCCATTTTTTTTTATTGGAATAGTAGTTCAATGACAATTAAGAAACACTCGGCAATAGCCAGAAACATGGACAGGGTCAGGAATGCAAGGACAAGTAACACAGCAACACTAGAACAGCAAGCAATCTAACACCCGAAAGGGGAAACAAGTACATCACTGCAGTTGGGACAGGGAACTAACTGGAGCATGGAGGATATTGGGGTAGCCAGTATATGGATAGAAGGAGATAGAAATTGAAGCCAAAATTAATGCTCTTATTTGCGTGTTGGACCTTATAAATTTATTGCAATAAGTTCATAAGGGGAAACGTGTATGAGGCTGATGAACCTTTGGACTCATTTAGGACGTTCACACCCTCGAGCCTACACATATCATAAATATAAATAAACCATTAATTTAAATCTTTAGAGACAGTGATTTTCAGACACCATGACCCATTTGGCCATGAATAACCACACCGTTAGTATCAATTAGAAAGTTTAATTCCCTATATCAACAATTTAGTATCATGTAAATTAATCTTAGAACCACATGATATAATTACAGAAACAACACAGGATCTACCTTCTAAAGGATCTAAACTTAATCAAAGCATTTGTGATCGGACCCTTTAAGATCAAAGTACAAAACAACAATACAAGTAATTGTGCAATAGAAAGAACATACATTGAGACAGTCAACAATTGAGCAACATCAAGACAGTAACCTAATCAGTTGGAAAAGTCTTTCTGTCATCCGATCAGCATTAACATGTTGAGCTTCATGCGGAAATTTGGAAAACATCTGTTGGAAAATGGGTTATTGGTAGGGCAGGTAGGTACCTACACCTAGCAACAAGCCACTAACCTCCACATAGGTACAGTTAGGTCTCAGTAAATTAATCCCAGCTCTACCCTTGGTAGCTTGGCATCGAGCGTCAAGGCTTAACTTAGGAGACAAAGTGTAAAGCATTCAAATATCACAAAACAGTAATTAAATAAAACACAGGAAACAGTTTAAAAATCCAAAACCAATTTATGAAAATAGCTTATATTTTTATCTTTAAAATGACACAAAAACGATTAAAATCGGTTCAGGAGAACCGGAGATATGAATTTTTAAAGTATTATTATTTTCTAGCGCTTAGAAACAAAAAGTGCCAATCGGGTCATCTGGTTGCACCAGGACCGGGGCAAAGTCAAACTTTCAGGCCGACTGCGATGGAGCCCTGCTCGGCTACAAGTCGGGGGAGGCCTCGGTTAAAAAGTTACCTTCTGACTTAGTCTCTTTTTTTGATGTTTTTCTTCCCCGGGACGAACCTGCCAGTTGGATCCGACCTCCTGGAGCCCTTGTCCGGATACGCGAAGTCGGTTTCCTCGGTGGTGATTTTTACCTTCGGACTTAGTCGTTTTTTCGAGATGAAAATCCTTCGACCGGGGTAAACCTGGATCTTGATCCGACGTCCGTGGAGCCCTTCTCGGATTCGATGGCTGGGAGGTCCCGGTCAACTTTTTACCTTCGGACTTAGTCTCTTTTTTGGATGTTTTTCTTTACCGGGACGAACCACGAAGTCAGGCCGGGTCGTGCTTGAGGCAAGCCGGCTAGAATTTCCGCGTCGGGTCGGTCACTTTATGGAGCTTTTTTTCAAAAATTCTCCAATCTTTTCCAAACTTCTGGGGCTTCACCCAGATGTTCTTTCAAGGTTCTTTTGGGGTCCACAGCTCACCCCAAGTGTCCAGAAGTTCTGTGATGGTCCTTGGGAAGTGCGGACTTCAACTCCCAGAATGCACCTGGCGCAAACTCCTTTTTGCCCACTGGACAGTGGTCAGCTGGTCACTTTTTCAGGAGTTGGTGCAGGGGACTCTGGTTTAGCAATTTTTCACCTGTAGCAAACAGGGAGTCCCTCCTTGAACCAGTTGAAGCCAGGCAAAGTCCTTCTTGTGGTGAAGCCCAAGTGTGCAGCTGGTGCAGTCCTTCTGAGTGCAGGGTCTAGGTGCAGGCCAGGGGTCCAGCAGGGCAGTCCTTCTTCTTCTTTAGTTCCTTTCTTGTTGAATTCTGGAGGGGATCTGAGGTGTGGGTGCAGGTCTGCCAGTTTTATCCTTGCTCCTGGGTGAAAAGCAGGGGGGCCCTGGTTCTCCAATCAGGGACAGGGTCGTCCCCCTGTGATGACCACTTCCTGGGAAGTGTGGCAAAAATCCATCCCAGAAGGCAACAGTCTCTAAAAATCCAACATGGATGAATCTGATTTTTGGAGGTTACATCTGGCTGAGCCCACCCACTGGTGTGGCTAAAAATCATAAACACACCCCTCTCCTGCCCTCTCCTAATCTAATCAAGGGGGCACCTAGCTGTCTGGGGTTGCAGGATGTGGGGGTGTTGCTGGGTGCTGCAAATGTCCTTCTCTGCCTTTGAAGACCAGTTTGGCAGCCCTCCCCCTTCCTGCCTCACCATCTGCTGAGGGGAGATTCTCTCCCCCAAGCACATTCCTTTGTGTGAAGTCTGGCCACTTCACACCTCATCAAGGCAGCCTGGCAGAAGCTGCTGCAGGCTGGCTAATCAGAGCACAGCAGCAAAAACAATGCAGAGCTGAAATTGGCAACTTTTTAGGTAAAGTCTATACTTTTTACCTGGACAAGTTATATTAAATCCAACAACTGGAAGTTGTGGGATTTATTACAACAATCCATTTGATAACAAATTCTTGGTATGTAACATTTAAGGAGACTTTAAAATTTAAAATAAAGTCTGCCCATTCTAGCCTATGAAGGCCATTTACTTCAATGAGGGAAAAACGAATTTGGCTGTTTTTACCTCACCAGGGCTTATAAATCTATTTTTATAAAGTCCCTGCTTATAGTTACATGGCACCCAGCCCTAGGGGCACATAGGGCACACCTTAGGGGTGACTTATATGTAAAAATAAGGTAGTTTAAGACTTTGGAAGTACCTTTAATTCCAAAGTCGAATTTGCATATAACTTTATTTTAAAAGCAGCCACCAAGGCAGGCTTGCTTTTAAAATGACACTGGGCACCTCAGCAGTGCACCTAGGTGTGCACCACCTATGCTGTGGTCCATAAACCTACATGCCCTACCATATACTAGGGACTTATAGGTAGGTTAACTTAGCCAATTATAATTAGCCTAATTTGCATATCCATTTTACACAGAGCACAGGCCCTGGGACTGGTTAGCAGTACCCAGGGCACCTTTAAAGTCAGGAAAACACCAGCAAAAAGTGGAAAATGGGGGCAAAAAGTTATGGGGCCTCTGCAATCAGCCCTGTTTTCTCACACAACCCCCCCCCAGCCCACACGCCCAGGAGACGCAGCCCAACCCTGGGAGAGTCTTCCTGGCTTGTTAGGCGAGGAAGACAGTGAAGAAAACTGGCTGTCCCTTTGCAGGGCCTACTCTGCCTTACATCCTCCTGTCAGGGTCACTCCCTCTGGGTAGTGAAGCCATCCCAACAGTAAAAGGACCCAACTCAAACTGAAACTTCCCTCTAGGGGGGTCTTCCTCCTTTCTCTCTGCCAACTTGGGTAGTGAGGTGCCCACCTCCCCTACTCCAAACTTTGCTAGGGCAACACCTAGCTTACCCAAAGAGGTCACCCAACACTTGAGCAACCCCACCATGACCAATAGGGTCAGGGGGCCTACTTTGCTATTGGCCCTGGGGTCTGCCTCCCAGGCCAAGTACAGTGCTGCCAGGAAGGCTAGCACCCAGCAGAGGCTACTGACAGCTGTCAGTACCCAGAACCACACCCTAAGCTCTCCACTGACAGGTGGCTGAGCTGCTTTAGGGGCAACTTTGGGGTCCTGGCACCCCTCTTGCTGTCTAGAGTGGGGGGCTACCACCTCCTGTGGCAGACACCCTCCTTCCACTCTCCCTTCTGTCAGTGCAGGGGCAACACCTTGCATCTGGACAGCTGCCTGACTACTCAGGACTTCCTTGGGGTCTGGTGAGGCCTTACCAGTGCCAACTCTGGGCTCCCCCCTTACTGGGGCAGAGGGCCCTTGGCTCCCTGGAACTCTCTTTAAGAGTGGCCTACCCTTCCTTTTCTTCTTTCCTTTTCTTGGGGACCCCTGTCTCCTAACTGTAGGGACTGACTCCCCAGGACTTTGGGTTGGGGGGCACCCTGGGCGACCACCCCATCTGTGACCAGACTCACCTCTGGGAGGTCATTGCCCAGGATACAATCTAGGGGGAGGTCAGCACTGACTACCACCCTAATCCAGTCAAGGATACCCTCCCTCTCTAGGGGCACTATGGCTACAGGTTTGGAGGTGACCTCCCCTGTGGCTATCCTGACTTTCTTTGTCTTTCCTGGGACATACATGTCTGGGGTCACTAACCGGTCACTCACTATAGTGTGACTGGCACCGGTGTCTCTCAGGCCAGTGGTAGGGATCCCATTCACTTGAATGTGGTGGAAGTGCCTACTCCCACCCTCAGGGATCACCAGCTTACCATCTGGTCCTGTCTCCCAGCACAATGCTAGGAGGACTTCATCATCTGAGGAATCCTCCTCTATGGCTACACTGGACAGCCCAGTGCTAACCACCTTCCTTGGACAGGCTGCATCTCCTCTGAAGTGACCTGTCTGCTGACAGTCAAAGCAAGCCCTACTGTCCAAGAGTTTTTTTAACCCTCGGTCTCCCTGTCTCTGCTTGTCAGAGGGGGAGTGGGATTTACTCTCCTCCTTCTTAGGGTTCTGGGGTACAGAGGGAGTCTCTGTGGTGGGCTTACCACCTCCCTCCTTAGGTTTTTGGGGACCTGTCCCCCCCTTCTTGGAGTCTCCCCCCTGGGACTTGACAACCACCCTGGTTCTCAACCACTCATCAGCTGCCTCCCCTAGCTCTCTAGGGTTGGTCTGCTTAGAGTCCACTAGATGCTGGCGTAACCTTTCTTGGATACAATTGGTCAAGATGTGCTCTCTCATGATCAGATTGTATAACCCCTCATAAGTATCTACTTTGTTACCAATAATCCAGCCCTCTAGTGCCTTTAGTGAAATGTCCACAAAGTCAACCTAAGACTGGGTACTGACCTTCTGGGTGTCCCTGAACTTCATTCTATATTGCTCTGGGGTCAGACCAAACTTCTTGGCTAAGCACCTCTTCATACTAGGGTATTAATCTGCCTCTTCCCCCCTTAAGGTCAGAAGCCTATCCCTCCCTGAGTTGGGGACCAACTCCCACAAAAGGGAACCCCAGTATTGAGGCCTAACCCTTCTCATTTGGAGTGCCCTCTCAAAGGCCCCTAGCCACTTATCTATGTCATCCCCCTCTACATAAGCAGGAACCACCCCCTTGGGTAATCTGGGGCAAACTCCCCCACCCATGGACACCTCAGCTTCTTTATCGCTGCCTCCATCTCTTTTCTCTTTGTATGCCCACTTTTTCTTTTCTAGGGCCAGCTTCTCTGCTTCCAAAGCTATGTATGCTAGCTGGGCCTCCAGCTCTCTTTCTCTGATGGATGGGTTCTCTCCCCCTGAAAGGACCCCCTTCCCACCACTAGCTTTGGGTCTGCCCCTAGTGACTGTATTTACTGAGGACCGTTCTTCCTCATCCTCACTTGGGCTCAGATGCCTTCCCTCCCCTGAGTGGTTAGAGCTTGCATCCTCCCTTCTTTCTCCCTCCTCTGGAGCTTCTTCTGACTCTACCTCTTGGGCCTCAGCCCATGCTGTCAGGGAAGTGATCAGGATTTGCTTCCTGAGATCAGTGGTTGCAGGCAACCCTCTCTCAATACACAACCCCCTAAGCTGGACTACTGTCAGTGTGGGTAGGCTAGCCAGATCAAGCTCCATGGTTCCCTAGTTTTATGTCAACAAAAACTTTTTGCAAAAATTGGTAACAAGAATTTAGAAAAATTACAAAAATTCAATAATTTAAATTAATCCAAATTAATAAAAAAAAATTAAAATTAAAAATTAAAAAAAACATTTGCACTAGGACAATTTAAAGGATTTTTTATTTGTTTTATCTAAAACTGTAACGTGATATTGAACACAAGTACAGGATCCCGTCGCTGCTTCCAATTATGTTGGAAAATGGGTTATTGGTAGGGCAGGTAGGTACCTACACCTAGCAACAAGCCACTAACCTCCACATAGGTACAGTTAGGTCTCAGTAAATTAATCCCAGCTCTACCCTTGGTAGCTTGGCATCGAGCGTCAAGGCTTAACTTAGGAGACAAAGTGTAAAGCATTCAAATATCACAAAACAGTAATTAAATAAAACACAGGAAACAGTTTAAAAATCCAAAACCAATTTATAAAAATAGCTTATATTTTTATCTTTAAAATGACACAAAAACGATTAAAATCGGTTCAGGAGAACCGGAGATATGAATTGTTAAAGTATTATTATTTTCTAGCGCTTAGAAACAAAAAGCGCCAATCGGGTCATCTGGTTCCACCAGGACCGGGGCAGAGTCAAACTTTCAGGCCGACCGCGATGGAGCCCTGCTCGGCTACAAGTCGCGGGAGGCCTCGGTTAAAAAGTTACCTTCTGACTTAGTCTCTTTTTTTGATGTTTTTCTTCCCCGGGACGAACCTGCCAGTTGGATCCGACCTCCTGGAGCCCTTGTCCGGATACGCGAAGTCGGTTTCCTCGGTGGTGATTTTTACCTTCGGACTTAGTCGTTTTTTTGAGATGAAAATCCTTCGACCGGGGTAAACCTGGATCTTGATCCGACGTCCGTGGAGCCCTTCTCGGATTCGATGGCTGGGAGGTCCCGGTCAACTTTTGACCTTCGGACTTAGTCTCTTTTTTGGATGTTTTTCTTTACCGGGACGAACCACGAAGTCAGGCCGGGTCGCGGTTGAGGCAAGCCGGCTAGAATTTCCGCTTCGGGTCGGACACTTTATGGAGCTTTTTTTCAAAAATTCTCCAATCTTTTCCAAACTTCTGGGGCTTCACCCAGATGTTCTTTCAAGGTTCTTTTGGGGTCCACAGCTCACCCCAAGGGTCCAGAAGTTCTGTGATGGTCCTTGGGAAGTGCGGACTTCAACTCCCAGAATGCACCTGGCGCAAACTCCTTTTTGGCCACTGGACAGTGGTCAGCTGGTCACTTTTTCAGGAGTTGGTGCAGGGGACTCTGGTTTAGCAATTTTTCACCTGTAGCAAACAGGGAGTCCCTCCTTGAACCAGTTGAAGCCAGGCAAAGTCCTTCTTGTGGTGAAGCCCAAGTGTGCAGCTGGTGCAGTCCTTCTGAGTGCAGGGTCCAGGTGCAGGCCAGGGGTCCAGCAGGGCAGTCCTTCTTCTTCTTTAGTTCCTTTCTTGTTGAATTCTGGAGGGGATCTGAGGTGTGGGTGCAGGTCTGCCAGTTTTATCCTTGCTCCTGGGTGAAAAGCAGGGGGGCCCTGGTTCTCCAATCAGGGACAGGGTCGTCCCCCTGTGATGACCACTTCCTGGGAAGTGTGGCAAAAATCCATCCCAGAAGGCAACAGTCTCTAAAAATCCAACATGGATGAATCTGATTTTTGGAGGTTACATATGGCTGAGCCCACCCACTGGTGTGGCTAAAAATCATAAACACACCCCTCTCCTGCCCTCTCCTAATCTAATCAAGGGGGCACCTAGCTGTCTGGGGTTGCAGGATGTGGGGGTGTTGCTGGGTGCTGCAAATGTCCTTCTCTGCCTTTGAAGACCAGTTTAGCAGCCCTCCCCCTTCCTGCCTCACCATCTGCTGAGGGGAGATTCTCTCCCCCAAGCACATTCCTTTGTGTGAAGTCTGGCCACTTCACACCTCATCAAGGCAGCCTGGCAGAAGCTGCTGCAGGCTGGCCAATCAGAGCACAGCAGCAAAAACAATGCAGAGCTGAAATTGGCAACTTTTTAGGTAAAGTCTAAACTTTTTACCTGGACAAGTTATATTAAATCCAACAACTGGAAGTTGTGGGATTTATTACAACAATCAATTTGATACCAAATTCTTGGTATGTAACATTTAAGGAGACTTTAAAATTTAAAATAAAGTCTGCCCATTCTAGCCTATGAAGGCCATTTACTTCAATGAGGGAAAAACGAATTTGGCTGTTTTTACCTCACCAGGGCTTATAAATCTATTTTTATAAAGTCCCTGCTTATAGTTACATGGCACCCAGCCCTAGGGGCACATAGGGCACACCTTAGGGGTGACTTATATGTAAAAATAAGGTAGTTTAAGACTTTGGAAGTACCTTTAATTCCAAAGTCGAATTTGCATTTAACTTTATTTTAAAAGCAGCCAGCAAGGCAGGCTTGCTTTTAAAATGACACTGGGCACCTCAGCAGTGCACCTAGGTGTGCACCACCTATGCTGTGGTCCCTAAACCTACATGCCCTACCATATACTAGGGACTTATAGGTAGGTTAACTTAGCCAATTATAATTAGCCTAATTTGCATATCCATTTTACACAGAGCACAGGCCCTGGGACTGGTTAGCAGTACCCAGGGCACCTTTAAAGTCAGGAAAACACCAGCAAAAAGTGGAAAATGGGGGCAAAAAGTTATGGGGCCTCTGCAATCAGCCCTGTTTTCTCACAACATCTAACTATGGCTCTATCAAAACACAGCAATTGGTATCTAGAAACAAAAGGCAAATCATTAAAGACATTTACAGTATGTATAATTTTCCTAGTTATGGATCAGCAAACAGTGATTATTCTTCATCTGGCTGGCATCAGTTCAGGAAGCATCAGCAACATACCTTGACAGGCGTAATGGTTCAGAATTATGGACTGTAAGTTCTCAAAGCCATTAAGAGGAATTTCAAAAGCAGACAGCAAAGACACATTATGCACTAAGCATCAAACGCAAAGGTGAACGCTAGCATTTAAGTATGGAGCACACAAGTAGAAGAGTAAGGTCTCATCAGAAAGGCATCAAGGAAGTGGCATCACGAAAGAGTTCAGGAAAGTGGTCACAAGTTCTTAGTGCAGTGCGGTTAAATTAAAGTTGTCCCACATTGTCATTGGTCAGAAAATCATACGAGAGCTTATCAATCCAATGGGAATAATATTTCAAATCAGAGATACAACTAGACTGTCTTTCACACGTTGATGATTGGTTCATTTCCCTTCATGCACGTTTGTCAAGTTGTCAAGATGCAACGTTTCATGTTTCTTCTGCTCCTTCTGTCAGTACATCCATTGTTAGTTCCGCTGAGCATTAGTTTTTCATACATTTAAACTATCAAAATTGTAGAAATAGTGGTGCATTGACATTTCTACACACATTACCTAATATGTACTATATTATGAGGACAGGAAAAACATTTGCTTATTTGCAGGATTTGGTCAACCTTCAAGACTGATAAAATTAGTTAACTTTTATTCAGCAAGTATGAGATCACATTTTATTGTAACATTGCAATTTCAGCAAATGGCAGACATTCATTTTCAAGCCTAGGCCTTGATAACTTGAGGCCTACAGTTAATATAAGCTAACACATAGCATTTAATCGTGAGTATGATATATTAATGCATTTTATTATTAATATAGACTCTAAATACACAGTATTATTTCATTAATACAACATTTTATATTAGATAGCGGCCAATCAAGTGGGCACATTTTACGAGTTACATGTATTTTCTATGTTATATAATTTTCTAAGCATATTCAGAATATGAAATACATTAAATATTTATTAGTAAAGTTTCAGCGCTCACAATCCCTCCTCTGATGACTGTATATGTCATCACACAAATTTTTAACCCCACAAATTTTCTTTCAAAATTTAGTTTCTTTCATTTTCTTATTGTTCTTTTCACATTTGAATTTTTCCTAAACCAATTTTCCATTTCAATTTTCACCCTCCTCTGATCCTTTTTCAACCTTTTTGTTTTAATCAAATTATACAATTTTCTCATTCTCCATATTAGTATTTAGCAAATCACAATAGCTTAAATCACTTGTATTATTTTTGTTATAAGTCCATTACCTAGGTTGCCAATTCCCCACAGAAGCAATGCCTTTGCCAACATTTTCCCACTCATTAGGTTCTGTTAGTTCTTTTACATCAGCTTTATCTTTGGTTAGATTGTTAATAAGGCCTATAATTTTTCTAGTATTGTCCGGTATGTATGAGCAACAATGTTGCGGACTAAGCAATTTGCAAACTCTTTTGCTAAAAGGATGTCTAACGCAAGGCGGTTCTGAAGAGTCATAGCTCTTAACGCAGCCATCTCAGTATCCACTAGGATAATTGCCCCTGAAAAATCTGTCAGCATGTTATCCACAATGGTAGACAACTTTTGTATCTGAATAGAATTCAGAATAACTCCTATTGAAGGACTTATTGCTCCAAATATGTCTCCAACAATGCCAGAAACTTGTCTTTCATGATGTAATTCAGTCATTTTCAGTAACCTGTTTAAGTTTTTAAGATGATACATCATTGGGAAAATTATCCCTAAGTAACATGTGCCATACCATCCTCTAGGAAGACAGTAAAATGCATTTTGTTCACAGATATAGTACACACCTGGAACTGCCGGGTCTTGACCATTCAGCATAAATGTCCATTTATACTGAAACAAAAACACATGTCTGCACTCACTCTTTCCCACAAACACCATATCAACTCTAGATTTTGGTCTATATATGCAAAGGTTCCCTACATGTAGGGCATCTAAAGCTACTTGCTTGCGTTGTTGTGTGAATAAATGCATGATCATTTCCTGGTGTCCTTATCACTAACCCTTTATCTACCTGTGCCTTTAATGCTCTTCTTCTATCTTCTGTGTCATCTAAACAGTTGTTTTCTACTGCTGTAAGCAAACATTTCAAGTTATTCCTGTGTGCATAAGCAGATCCAAACGTTAATGTAGGCTCAAAGAATCCTCTCGCTATTTCTATGTTATTATCTTTAGCTACTCTATTAGGTATTTTATTATAGGGACAAACGAAAACACTATGTAGTAATTAGAATAGAGATATTGGATATACTCCTGGTAATAAAGTCTTGTTGGTAAAAGACTACAACTAATGCTATAGGTTAGAGACAGACTATGATATATTACTCCTTCCTCGACTGAGGCAGGAATATGTGTACAAACACTTTTTCACATCCATTGTATCAATATACTCAGGCAATAAGCGATAGAAGACACTAGAAGAAAGTTCTCTGTGTGCGTTATCTACATGTAGATGTTTTGCATCTAACCTAAACTTATCTATTTTTGAGAGTGTAGTAGTCTCTACAGCTGTGGTATGGCTGGCTTCATCCTTATCAAGAACAGATCGACTTACAATCACCATCAGGCACACTATCACAAATACAATCATCAAATCAATACCCATGTATTTACAGCTTCTATTCTTCCTACCCTGCTGGTTAGGATTAGCCATGGTCGGTAAAGGATCAGAAAGTAGAAGTAATAGAAATGTAAAGCTATGCAGCAAAAATCAAAAACAAAAACAATAATCTTCTTCAGCAATTATTTACAGCTTTCAGTCTTTCATCCGAGGCCCTTGTCAAAATCAGTAACTTTGTCAAAATCAGTTTAGCAGCTTGTCACATCAGGCTATCAAAAATGTATCTTCCGGTAAATTTAAAACAGTCTCTTTTCTTGGCACTTTCTCAATTTCAGAATTTTCAACAGGCTAAATTCATCAGTTCTCTTCACATGCCAAAGTATTGACCTGGAATATCTCGATCAAAACAAAAAAGACAAAAATTCTTTCTGCCACTCTCTGGTAGATACTAAAGCCCATTCAGGCCCAGAGTACCTTCGATTTGCAATTTTCTTTCTTTTCAGCTTTCAATCACCACCTAGCTCTCCTTCACTTAGGTCATCTTTTTTAGTGGTATCAACTTCCTCCTCGATTGTCATCACTTTGATCTCTTTCTTTGCTTTCGAATGCGATTCTGGCTAACTGTCTCCTTTCAATGGCTTCCCTGTCAGTGCTTGTATTGGACATGCAATATCATCTTTTGACATTCCCGCACCCGATTCAGGAGGAGTCAGATCTATGTTGCTTTGATCCGCCTCAACTCCTTCCAGATTGGGGTCAGTCGCATGTTCTGTTTGCCTTTCAAGATCTTTTGCTTCAGGGAAAACCCTCCTCTGGTCAGGTTCTTCTATTGTTTCAGTAGAAGTCGGTTCACCATCACTTTCCTGTATTCCTTCCACTTTGTCTCTTACAGGAGTGTTCACGTTGGATGTGGTTTGCTCAGATACAGTCTCCTGCTCACTTTCTCCTCTTCCCAAGCCTGGAGGTTGTCTGGCTATTGTTGGTAATCTCAACAACTCCGCTTCTTCATCTGAAGGATTGTACATTTACTGAGTGTGGCTGGCATGAATCCATTTCGGAAGACCAGCGCACTTTACAGCGGTAGTTGTGATCAGCATTATATGGTAGGGGCCATCCACCTAGGCTTCAAGCACAACTTCCTCACGTGCTTTCAGACCACAACCCAGTCATCTGTTTTCAGGCTGTGTCCTTGATCTTGAGATGGTTGCAGTGTGGTAGCTTTCACCTGATGAGAGAAAGAGCGAACCACATCAGCCAGGCCTTTGCAGTACACCATATCATCTGTATTCTTCACAAGAGCAGTTGCAGGGAATGCTAGCAGCCTCATCGCTCTGCCCAAGAAGATCTTGTGAGGAGACAGTCCTATTTTCTTGTCAAGTTTACTTCTCATTGACATTAAGACTAACAGTAGTGCGCCAGGCCATTTCAGATTCATGGATGAACACATCTTAGCCAATCTTGATTTCAAGGTACCATCCATTTGTTCCACAGGACCTGATGCTTCAGGGCTGTAACTACATTGCAGTTTCTGCTCAATGTTTAACGCTGAACATAGCAATTTGATTACTTCGTTGTTGAAGTGACTTCCTCTATCTGATTCTAAAGAGACCAGAAACCCAAACTGTAGTATCAGTTCCCTAAGCAATAACTTTGCTACTGTAGGGCTGTCATTTCTTCGTGTAAGGTAAGCCTCATTCCAATAACTAAAGATGCACACAATCACTAACACATATCTCAAACCTCCACATACAGGCACCTCAATTAAATCCATCTGCATTCTGCTGAATGGACCTCCGGCTTTTCCAATGTGGCCCATGATGACTATTGTTCCTCTCCCCATGTTCATTTGCTGGCAGACAATGCATCAATGGCACATTGCTTTGGCACCCTGTCTAAACTTTGGCTTGAACCAGCTTTGCTTGAAGGTGTGAACCATCGAATCCCTCCCAATATGTGCTTGGCTATGGTAATATCTCACCATTTGAGTCGATAGACTATTCGGCAAGACTACTTTTCCTTCTTCTGACACCCAAACATCATCTTTCCTCTGAATGCATTTCTTCTTAACACTCTCCCTCTTCTCTCCTTTGATGCGTTGTCCTGTAAAGCTTTTAATTCTTCCAGAGTATCTATGACATGCAAAGCATAATTTGTAAGTACTTCATTGTCATCAGGTAACAGTTCCCATTGTCTTTAAACCATATACAGTTCAATGCACAAAACCTTGCGACTTGACCCGCATATCCGTTTCCCATTGAAAACAAATCTTGCGTTTTCTGATGTCTTTGTCTTGGAAACAATCAACAAATCATAAATGTACTGTGCCAATGTTGACTGGTAAGGCATTTCCAGTGACTCTAAATCCTTTTTTAAAATCTGGCTAAAGATGGAAGGTGACTCTGAAAACCCTTGTGGAATCCTACAGCAACAATAGGCTGAATATAACAATTTGAAACAAAAGATAAATTGGTTATCCACCTGAAGAGGAACAGAAAAGAATGCTTGTGACAGGTTCACTACTTTGAACCATTCAGTGTTGCATGGAATTTGGAACATGATCACTGCATGATTAGGTACCACTGGGCAACATTTAACTACAATGTCATTCACTTTTCTCAAATACTGAACAATTCGAACCTTCCTACATAGCTTTCGCAATCCCATTATTGGTGAATTACAATGACTGCTCAGCACTTCTTTTAGCCCACCTTTGCCTACAAACTCTTCAATTATGCGTGCTTCACTGTCAATCGTTTCCTTTCTCATGTGGAATTGCGGAATTTGGTGAAAAACTGCATTTGGCTTAATCGTAACTTTGACTGGCTCATCCTCTTTTATCAGACAAATGTCTTTCCCTGAAAAATCCCACACCTTTGTTACAAAAGATTCCTGAAAATTGGAAGGAAGATCTCTCACAGTAAAAACTAGAAAGAAGCTAATCACAGGATACTCTTCAGTCACCGTTTTATTGTTTGTCTTAATCTCAATTCCATCATTTGAGCAAGTAATCAAGCATTTTGTTTTGCGCAACAAATCTCTTCACAGTAGGGACACAGGACTCGAATCACAAACTACAAATTTGTGTAATCCTCTAAAATTGCTAATTTTAACTGGGACCGGTTCCGTAATTGGATTCGTCAAGTATTGGTTGGCAACTCCCACAATCTGAACTGTTCACCCTGAAAGGGGCAGGTCTGGAACTTCTGCAGTTCTCACTGTAGAGCGTGTAGCTCCAGTATTAACCAAAAATGAGACTTTGTGACCATTCACCATTCCTTTAACATAGGGACCCTTCTGATCTACCTCTAGTGAAGCAGCCAACACACATTCTTCCTCATCTGAACATTCGCTCACCCAATCATCGTTTATTCCATTCTCACTGTGTAAGTGGAATTGGTGTACAATAATATTACTCTGGTTAAACCCTTGACCTGTGACCACCTGAGAAAGCATCATTTGCTGCTGTTCAATTGGGGCTTGAGGTATTTGGATTTGTTGTCTAGGCACCATTTGCACCTGTGGTTGCATTTGCTGTACTTGGGGCATCTGTAATTGTTGTGGCTGCATGAGCTGCATAGGGTGAAAACCTTGCATCAGGTTCACATTATTCTGAAAAATTGGATTTGGACCTCTCATTTTTGTTCCTCTCATGTTTTGAAAAGAATTGACATCACTCACTTGCTGAACAACACCTCCCTGATTCACCATTGCGGGGACTCCCATTTCCAATGCCTGAGGCCTCCTCAATTGTGACATGGCAACATGCTATTCATCCCTTGTGCTCCACCTTGCACCGCCACTGTACTCAAATCTGGGTCATGATTCACACTTCCCACTCCTCCGTGGCCTCTACCTCTAGCTTGATTTTGAAACAACATGTTTCCTTGCTGAGGTTGCGGCAGAAAGCTTCCTTAATCCCAGTCTGTGCCTCTCTAATCTGCATCACCATTACCTTTTCCTTCAGTTTCCTCTGTTTCAACTCAATCTCGTCACTACAGTATTTCACATATTACAACACCTCATCAATTGGTTTGGCTTGCCAGCAAATCAAATGACTCTTAATCATCGGGCTATTTTCAGGTTTCAGTCCTTCAACAAATCTAAACCTAAAATGAATCATGTCTTTCGGCTTGATTGTTTCTATACCACTGAAATGCTTAAATACCTGCAACAATCTCTCATAGTATGCATGAATCGATTATTTGGCTTCCTGGGCTGTCCTTTCTATGTGCTGCAAATCAACGTTCTTAGGTGAAATTCTTGTCTTAATAAATTCAATCACTTTATAGTAATGTTTCATTACCTCAGGAGATGGTGCACCTGTCTCTGGATCTCTCGCTGGTTCCCTTGTTGGCCAATCTAGGCTCCTCTTGCATTCTATCCATAAGTCTTCCAGAACTACTATCTCTACAGAGTGTTTAAGTCTTCCCATAGGCATTTTGCAGGTTTCACAAACCTGTCTGTTGGTACCATTCTACAGGCTTTTCCCTCAGGCTGGGGTAATCATTTGTGAATCATAGAAAGTCACTTCTGCTCCATGGAATGTGAACAAAGTTCCCTCCTGGAATTCTTCTCATCTGCAGTATTTTTATGGCTTCCTCAGTCTGAAGCCTGTTTGCAGGGGGAAGGTCAGAATCTCTCTTTCTCTTTTCTTGTTTCTTCACCCATCTGCCGTCCCATTTGTCTAATGCTCTCCATGTCTGAATGCTTTTAAGTAATTACCTAAGGTGTGTTTTCTTTCCTGCAGTTCTCATGTGTTCAAAATCTTTTGCATCAAATTCCAACCTTTAACTTCTCTTTTAAGTGTTTAGTTTTCTCAAGGTCTATGTCGTAATTGCCTGCAACTTCTGTCAATTTCTGATGTACAGTTCCTGCTCTCTTAGTAACTATTGGGCACAATTATCTCAATTCATCTTCTGTGTATGATTCAAGTCTATTTACTCCCTTTACTCCCATTGTCCCTTCAATCAGTTCCTCTGCTTCCATCACAAGTCTAGTATAATTTATGTAGTTCCCTCCAGTGGAAACATTTTGCGGACTATTCAATTTTTCCAGCCATCCAGTCAATGGTGGAGCTGTCAAACCTTGCAGTGAAATATTATTAGGCTGTGTACTTGGCATCTGTTGCACTGTCAGCTTGGGAGGTTGAGAAGTCATTAACTTTAGATTAGAACTAATGTGTGACCCTGCTTCAGTATTTGGTGGAACTCTGTAAGGACTCAAGTCTAATAATGATCCTGTTTCATCAAGGGTCTGTCTCATGCGAGATGTTCTTCCTGTATTTCCATCTATTCTTTCTCCCATTGTATTTTGACTCAGGATTCCCTGATTATTGGTTCCGTTATTTCCGTGGGCAAACATTGGTATGACTGGACCAACAGTAACTGGTACTGACACTGCGACTGGACTTGATCTGACATTTGGATTTTGAGGTGCATTATTCCCGTATTCTGGCTTATTAGTACAGACATCTCTGTCTGTGTTCCTGTCACAGGGGTGAACTTCGGAATTGTTTGTGGCAGCATTTGAGGCAATAAGTGTAGAGTTGACTTTGTCTGAACCAATGTATGTCTCTGGTAAACCTGTCCAGCCAGCACCGTTAAGTTTGTGGCAGTATTTACAATAGGCACATCTGGATAACCTCTCTGAATACTCGTCTGCGGCATTGGGTTCTGAGCTGCCAATGTACTAGGTATACTTGGACCACTCTGTATCAGACCCTGTGTCAAGTTTACTTGGGTTGGAGCTGTAGGATTTACATAAGTGCTCGGACCACTTCCTTGTGCTGAATATGGTGGAGGACGGTTTCTCAACAACTGCATTATGAACTCATCATCGTCTGACTCTTCATCAAGTGTTAAAGACTTTCTAGTCTCTTTTGATTTCTGCCCTCTAACCTCGGAAGGACTTCTGTTTGCCTTCTTGGTAGCTTTTCTCCCTTCTTTCTCAGTTGCTGTCTAGCCACTAGTTCCGAGATCGCTAATGCTTGGAACCTTGCTGGTCTCGAGAGGGGTTTTAGTCATACATCACCCTCCTCACTTTCTATAGAATTGTCAAATTAAATGTACAATGATAAGGAAACACAAAACTCCCATCTTTCTCTGTCGCTTTGCACCACTGTATTAACCAAATGCATGGCGCAGCACCCTGCTCCTCAAAAACTACAAATGCGGGTGTACCTTCTGGAGGAGTAACTTCCCCTACTGTTGCTGGAATATATACGGTTCTCCTCTCAGAGCACTCTTTAGAGCTTTGAAAAACTTCATCTTTGCAATTTTACGCTACTCAAATCATTTCAGGAAGTGACTTTTAATCCCAGAATCCTCTTCACCTAGCTTCTCGACCAATTGCGCTACATGGCTGCTAGCCAATTAGTGCATCACCCTTCTCACTAACCAACCTATCCCAGCGCAACTCCAATGATGTCACACTCACACGTACAGCAGCTGACAAAGTCTTGCGGCTTTCCCTCTGCTGTTCAGATTGACGCTAAACTAATGCAAAATATTGCGAGCACCTCATCAAAAACAGAAAACAAAATGTGTCTGTTTACTACAGGTAGGATAACACAATCGCTTCAGAAACCTTATGGATTTTCACTGATGGATTTCACTCTAGCAGCTACTCTTTCTTTCTCAGTATCCCCAAATCGCAAGCAATATTCGACCCGCAAATTTTACTCTCAGTTGATCAATTGGTCTGTCCTAGTGCACATTGACTTATCAAATCTCAGTCGAAAATGTATTTCACTCACTTTTGACACATACCGACTTGTTGAACACGGTCGATTGACCTAGTAAACAGACAACTTACAACAAAAAACCAAGTGTCACACACACTTTTCAATATCTTCGAGAGTCTACGACCTCGCAGGGCATGCATACCAACAACCAGGTGGACAATTTCTGAGCACCAAGTGTCACACACATGTGATGTTCAAAGACTTCCCTACTCTCACACTTCGGAGTACGCAAACCCCTTCTACAACATCATTTGGAGTACGCAAACTCCCCTAATTCTCACAGACATCACAATTCACCTGCGTTATGCTTAAGCTGTGCAAGCGCAAAGCCTATTTCAATCACTCTCCACTAGAACTCTGGGAATATTTCAAACTCCGAGAACCTGGGAAAGTCATCCTAGGCTTTTAGGAACACATCTTCTCTCTATTTTGCATCATCTGGAAAAAAATGTCAACCAAACCAATTTTTGATCTCTTAATTATCAATTGGACTTTATAGCGATCTCTTACACAGATAAACAATGAACTATACTTAAGGATGAGCTCTTAAAGAGACAAACCATCCTACCCTGGTACCATTTCTGTTTGTGCAACGGACCTTATTAGTTTATTGCAATAAGTTGATAAGGGGACGCGTGTATGAGGGCGATTAACCTTTGGACTTGTTTTTTTTTTTTTTTTTTTTTTTCTTTTTATATTTTAAATATTTTTATTGATTTTATATTTCAATATATAATACAAATTGTCCAATTTGCAACCTCAGGATAAATCAATACAATAACTAATTCTAAATCATGTAACAATCACACACACCCCCCAAAATGCACTACACGGGACACTTCTAGTTTTGCATTATCATTTCTGGCTGCACCCTCCATGGGTTTATCCTTTATTGTTTATTTTATAAAGGCATACGCTTGAGACCAGTGTGGGCCTTATTTACATGCATGGGTTCCCTTGGTGCCCGACGAGGGCATCATCCGAATTATTATATGAAGACATCTACCCTAATTCTCCACTCCTCCCATGGCACTGAAGCTATGATGAAGAAGATCTAAGGGCAGCTATTCCTAAAGAGATAGGAAGAATTTATGTGTACGCACTCTGGTACCTAGGTGCCCTGTGAGTTTATTTCGGATTGGGAGATGCAGGGGAGTTTATGCTGTGTTTATCACGTTAATGTGTGCCCCTTTTCAGGGAGGCTTCTCGTCGTTTTTAGCCTCCAGTTTTGTTACCAAATCCTCCCAAGTAGAGCATCCTGTGTGTTGCAGCCCCTCACGCACCATTCTTTTAAGTACCTGGTATTCAGTGCGAGCCCAGCGGATAATTAAAGGGTACCAGGATTTCAGCTCGGGAGCTTTAGGGGCCTTCCAGTGCATTGCTATTAATCTTTTATACATTAAAAAGGCCAAATCTACAAATTTGTGCAGGTGTCTTTGTTTCTTTGGTCTCTTCCTCAATCCCAGCAGGCAAGACCCGGGTTCTGCCACCAATAGAAGTCCCGTTAGCCCAGATACCTCCCCCACCACCTCCGCCCAGGCCATTTGTATATTGGGGCAATCCCATACCATGTGGTAAAAGGGTGCTGACGGTGTTCTGCATCTAGGGCATGTTGGTGCTGAGTCAGGAAACATGCGCTTTATTCTGGCTGGAGAAAGATATGTTTGGTGCGTGTAATTAAATTGGGTATATCTAAATCTTGGATTCCTTGACACGCCTCTGATATGGGACAAGGCCTTGGACCAGTCCTCCAATGGGATAGGGTTGGGGAGTACTGCATTCCATCTACCCCATGCTTTCCCTGCCTGTGTATCAGGAGCCTTGTTGAGGATTCTATATAAATTGGATATTATTTTTGTTTGATCGCTGTGTTGTAGAAGTTGATGAATTACTGGGGAGATCTCTGGTTCCGAGGAGCCTGTTCCCCATATTTTCCTGATTTCATGGCATACGGCATGATATGTCAGGAACTGGCCCGGATTTATCTCCGTGAGGGCCTGGAGAGCCTCGAACGTCATTAATTTGCCGTCTTCAAAACAGTCTCCTACTACTTGTATTCCTGCTTCATTCCACAGCTTCCCAACTTGCATGCCAGCAACAGTCCCTGCCAATAGATAATTTAGTGGTACATGTGGGGAGTAGGGGAGCGTATCCGCTCCTTTTTGCACATATTTAACCCAGCACGCGTGTGCAGTTGCAAGTAATGGATTAACCAGAACCAGCTTGGAGGGTTTTGACGTCAGCCAATTTAAAAGAGGGGTCCCGTTCAGCTGGTGCTCTAGGCTCATAGGTTCCGCTTGTTCTGGACTATGGATCCAATATTGGACCCACTGTAGTTGTGCAGCAGCATAATATCTTTCAAAATTCGGGGTTCCTAGGCCACCGTTGTCTAGCGGACATTGCATCGTGGATAGCGCCACTCGCGCTCTACCACCTCCCCAGATAAGCCGCACTAATGCTGAGTTTAAGTTGCCAAAGAAGCTTTTGGGAATGGTTATCGGCAAGGCCGCAAAGTAATATAAGAGCCTAGGTAGAATCAACATATTAGCAATCGCCACCATGCCGGGTGGCGAGAGCGGAAGCCTGTTCCAGAATTGTAGTGAGCCTTTTATGGAAGTTAGCGCCTTCCCCAGGTTCCCATCCCTTAAGTCCTCTGTGGCATGATATATGTTTATCCCAAGATATTTAAACGTTGTCGGGCACCACTTTAGGCGCCCTACCTTTGGGGGGTCTTGGTTATTGGGAGCCCTTTCTACCAGGGGGAACACACAGGACTTCTCCCAGTTTACCACAAGGCCAGATAAGCCTCCGAATTCAGCCAATAGTGATATTACAGGCGGGATAACTGCGCAGCCATTCCTAACATATATCAAAGCATCATCTGCATATAATGAAATCGCATGGTGCCTCCCATTTCTAATAATTCCCCATTCTTGCTCCATAAGGCGTACTTTTGCTGCTAACGGCTCCATTGCTATAGCAAACAGTAGTGGGGATAAAGGACATCCCTGCCGCGTACCCCTGGATATCTGGAAACCATCGGAAATCACCCCACCTGATTTCACCCTTGCACTTGGATTAGAATACAATGTCCGGACCCACCGAATATAGTTAGGGCCTATCCCCATGCGGGCCATCGTGACCATCAAGAAGTCCCATTCCAGCGTGTCAAAAGCCTTCTCTATGTCTAGTGAGAGCACCATTTCCTCCTGTGCATTCTTGGGGGTGTCACCCATTATGCTCAACAATCTGCGAATATTTAGGAAGGTGTTACGCTTTGGAATGAAGCCATTTTGGTCTGCATGAATTAATAAGTGCATGAGGGGGGCTAGCCTGTTAGCCAATATTTTGCCTAATATTTTGCAATCTGTGTTTAATAATGACAGTGGTCTGTAAGATTTAACATCCGTGTGGTCTCGGCCCTGCTTGGGGAGTACCACTATCATAGCTTCCCTTTGAGACATAGGTAAGCTCTCTTTAATCCAGGCCTCCTGGAACACTCCTAGCAAATGGGATTTTAGACTGGGCAAATAGGCTTTATAATACTCCGACGGGAGGCCGTCCGTACCAGGCGCTTTGTTCCTAGGCAGCTGCGCAAGAGCTATCTCTATTTCTTCTGTTGTTATGGGGATTTCCATTCCATCTCTATCATTTTGTGGTAGTTGGGGCAAAGAGGAGTCCGCCAGGAAATCCTCGAGTTGAGTAGCTGTGCACGATGTACGTTTAGTATATAAGTTTAAATAATAATTCCTAAACGCTTCATTTATTTCTAGTTGTGTGGTAGCCATCTCGTGCGTGCCCACCCTAATGGCACCTATCGGAGCTTGCTGTCTATCCTCGCGAAGTAGCCACGCTAGCATTCTACTTGATCTATCTCCTTCCGTTTGCAGCCTGGTTAAGTAATAGTTGTAGTCATGACAGCGGAGCCTGCCATCCACCTCATTATACTTTGAGCGCATTTCTTTGAGGGCAGTACTAGCGAGTTCCCCCCGTGCCACCGCTTTTTCCACATTCCTTAGCTCCTTCTCTAGCTTGCTAATTTCCGCTTGCAAAGAGCGTCTCACTCCCCACGTGGTGGATATGCATACTCCGCGCGTCACTACCTTGTGTGCATCCCACTCTATCGCCCGGGCTGTTGTAGACATAGCATTTGCTTCCCAATATTGGTTTATAGATTCTCTCAGTGATGTGGCAAATGCTTGATCTTGTAGAGCCTCCGCCTGGAATCTCCAAGTGGGAATTGCCTGACGTGTCCTGCCCCAATTCAGTGTTACTCTCAGAGGCGCATGGTCCGAGAGTGTTTTTGCTAAATATTCAGATTCAGTAATCAGCGTCCCTATCTCTCGGGTGCCCCACATTATGTCTATTCTGGTGTGGGTGTTGTGTGGGACCGAATAAAATGAATATTCTTTTTGCTCTGGATGTCCTAATCGCCATACATCATATAGACCCATAACATTTGCCCATCCTTGTAGGGGACTTACGGGCTTCCCACCGGTTGAAGCACCTGGGTGAGCTCTGGATCTGTCCAATGTTGCTGATGGGGTACTATTAAAATCCCCTCCCCAGATGGCTAGGGGCATGAGGTGGGACAACAACGCTGGGGTGAGAGTGGTGAGAAAGCCCGAGATGCCACTGTTGGGGGCGTATACCCCAATCACAGCCATTTGTCTGCCGTCTAGCCTGCCCTCCACAACTACGTACCTCCCTCCCTGATCTATTTTGTGTGCGGACATGAGGAATGGGACACCAGCCGCTATCCAGATCAACACCCCTCTAGCAAAGGCCGAGTATGTTGTGCCTATCAACTGGCCCCCCCACTTCATGCGCAGGTCTCGCAAGTCCCCCTCTAGCATATGCGTCTCTTGTAGAATTGCAATATGCACTCCTAATCTTTTAAGTCGAGCATGCACTCTAGCCCGTTTGCTCAGCTTCCCCAGGCCCCTGATGTTCCATGTTATTATACTATACTGGTTTTTCGTGTTAGTTCGGGAAGGCATCACCTGTGTCGCTGTGGATATATTGCTGTGCTATGACTCTGGGCCTTAGTGTTAGCCCACCTGGTCTCTGCCTTACTGTTGCTGGTATTTGAATATAGCGGGTGCAGGTCTATGTTATGTGCGTTAAGTAATTCCGATTCTTGCATTTCTACTAAACTATAGATCCCTCCCCCCCTAATTAAACCCCCTTTACTACTTACAACTATGGTGAAACTACCAAACTTAAAAGTGTGTAACATAAATCTTATCCTGTTGGATTTGCTTTGTGGGATTCTCATATCGTGCAGATGTGGCTCTTGTAAGGGGCTCACATCTTGCCGCAGACCAAGTCTGCCAGTATCTTCAGGCGCCCCCCTTGGCATAAGTCCGTTCTCCCTGGTCCCGCCACCCGCCACATACCACCTACTTATGCCTCCAGTCACTTAGCTTAGTGTTTGTAATAAAGATGCATGTTATTTAAGGCAATTTATCCCCACGTCTCGGCAGAGTCGCAGAACATCAGCAAATTATCGTGTTCCAGTCATCGTTTCTGATAGTCTATCTGGGCCTGGATAAATGGATTATAACTCGTCAGCAGTCCTTGGGGTGATCTTCGGCCCACCTAATTCTCCTGTTATCGTGGAGACAGAGCTGGCTGTGTCTGAGTCCGATCCCGGCTCCTCGAGGCCGCTGGCCGTTGTGCTGCAGCTTTGCGTATGCAGCGGTGTCTCTTTTAGCACTTTTGCTCTTTCCTCCGCTGCTTGCCAGACATTGGGCTGGCCTCTGGTGCGCCTTTTGGGTCGCTTCCTTACGACAGATTTTTGCCATTTCCCGTCCTCCTCTGCATCTTCCCGGGGGTGCGCAAGGCCCTTAGCGTGGAGCCACGTCCAGGCATCCTCGGGGTTGGTGAACATGTGGGTTCGGTCCTCCATCACAACCCTTAGCTTGGCTGGGAATAGCAAGGCATATTTTATGTTCTGTTCTCGTAAGCGTTGCTTGACTTTTAAAAAAGAATTACGTTGGTTCTGCACCTCCTGTGTAAAGTCTGGGTAAGCGTTAATATTCGCATCTTCGTATTTGAACGGGCCCTTATTGCGGAATTGTTGCAATATTACGTCTCGGTCTCTATAGTTCAAGAACCTAGCGATCAATGGCCTGGGGGACTGGCCGGGAGCTGGGGGTCTGCCCGGGATTCTGTAAGCCCTTTCAACTGAAAAAAACTTAGATGGAGCCCCATTTAACACCTCCTTGATTAACCACTGCTCTAGGGTGATTTCTGATTCCGATTGACGCATACTTTCCGGAAAGCCCAAGAATCTTACATTGTTCCGGCGAGCCCTACTCTCCGTTTCCTCCGATCTTCTCCAAAGTATCTTCAGCTCCTCTTCCATGCGCTGAATCTGTTTTTGATTTCCTTGCGCTATTGGAGTTAGATCAGATATTTCTGCTTCGGCTGTTTTCACTTTTCCAGCTAGGCTCTGGTGATCCACTCGTAAGAGATTCAAATCCTGCGCAACTGCATCAATTCTACCTTCCAAGGATGACTTAGTATCCAATATTGCCTGTAAAACTTTCTCGAACTGAGCGGAATGTGCTAGGAGTGTGCTTTCCAATGACTGTAGGGATGGGCCGGACTGTTGATCTGTAGGCGTTATTGCTTGGGTGGTTCGGTCTGGGTTTTTAGTTGTCTTGACTCTGCCGGCCATTTTGGCTGTTCTGAGATTGCCTTCCAGCCTGCAACGATTACGCACTGTTGATCCTCCTGGTTCGTTTGTTCTGAGCTTTTACTGAGTTGCCTGAGCGTGAAGCGCACATCCGGCGTTGATAGCGCTAAATTATGCAGCAAAGCAAAGGGACTTAGTCTTATTTTGGCTTTTTATAGCATGGATGCTCAACTACAAATGCTGCATACTGCGCCGAGTGCAATACTCTAGCTGCTAGTTCCTGCAGGGCTGACCCCCGGGTCTATTGGAGTGTGCGGAGGATGTACGCACTGGAGGAGAACCCTCGTTGCTTCTGGTGTGGCGGGGGGGCCTGGCGCCAGAGGTTCCCTCAGGAGAAAGGGGAGAAATGCTGGGCAGTCGGAGAAAGGCGTCGGCGCAGGGGAGAAATCACAAGCCGGGGCGATTGCGGTGCGCCACAAACGAAGCACGCGCAGCTAAAGACAGCTGCGGCAGGGGCCCATTACAGGGAAGTCCAAGGCAGGCCGCATATCCACCGTCCAACCTAGCCATCCACTCTTCAACAGTCCGAGCCCCCAGTGGCACACGTTCCCTGTTTATTTTGCCCTTGTGCGTGGAGGGAAAGGTGAGGTGAAGAGGGGGGAGGGTGCTTGCCTTATCAGGGGTTCCCCCCCTCTACTTGATTGTAATGGTCTCCCCCCTCATGGATGCCCTCCTCACCTCGTTTTTTTTTTTTTTTTTTTCCTTCCTTTTTCTTTTCCTTTCCTTCCTTCCTCTCTTTTGTTTTCAATGGAGAGATTTCTCCTGCTCCGGGGGTCCTTGCCGACTATTGGGCTGCCGCTGCCTCCTCTGCTTGTCTTCCTTGTGCTTCCCTGGAAGCGAGCCACAAAATGGCGCCCCAGCGCCTCAGGCCGTCCCCGCTCGGCCCCAGGCGCCACTCACCACCAGTCGCGCGGTCCGCTTTCGCCTAGCGGACGCGCGTGTACGGCCCCCTTGGCCCCAATCAGGCCCAATTTCGGGGGCGGCCGCGCCCGGCGAGAGCGCGGCCGGGACTGCCGTCGCAGGTCCACTCGGTCCGCGCCCCGCACGGGCCGGACACTGCACCGCCCCTCTCCCGATCCGAGGGACGCCCGCGGCACGAGCCGGCCGCCCCGGTCGCCCCCAGCTAAATTGCCGCTCCGGCTGCCGCTCCCAGGCCGCGGGGGGCACCTGCCAGGATGTTCTGATGGAGCCGGGAGCGGAGCGCACTGATCAAGCGACCGTCCCGGCCGCCATCTTGGCTCCTCCCACCTTTGGACTTGTTTAAGACTTTCACACCCTTGGGTCTACACCTATCATAATTATCAATAAACAATCAATATAAACTTTAGAGACAGTGAATTTCACACACCATGACCCATTTGGCCATGAATAACCACACCTTTAGTATCAATTAGAAAGTTTATTTCCCTATATTAACAATGCTAGAATCACATAAACTAGTCTCAAAACCACATGATATGTGTACAGAAACAACACAGGTTGACCAAACCTTCTAAAGAATCTCAACTTAATCAAAGCATTTACGATCAGACCCTCTAAGATCAAAGTACAAAACAACAATAAGAGTACTTGCGAAATAGAAATATCATACACTGAGACAGTCAGCAATTGAGCAACATCATGTCAGTATCCTAGTCATTTGGAAAAGTCTCTCTGTCATCTGAGCAGCATTAGCATGTTGGGCTTCATGCGAAAAGTTTTAGTCAACATTATTTGGAAAACATCTAACTATGGCTCTATCAAAAAGCAGCAGTTGGTACCTAGAAACAAAAGACAAATTATTAAAGACATTTACAGTATGTATACCTTTCCTAGGTATGGATCAGCAAACAGTGATTATTCTTCGTCTGGTGGGTATCAGTTCAGGAAGCATCAGCAACATGACATGAAAGGGGTAATGGTTCAGAATCGGAGACTCTAAGGCCCATATTTATACTTTTTAGCGCCGGATTAGCATCATTTTTTGAAGCGAAAGGGGCGCAAACTTACAAAATACAGTTGTATTTTGTAAGTTTGCATTGCTTTTGTATTCAAAAGCGGAACAAATGCAGTGCTAAAAAAGTATAAATATGGGTCTAAGTTCTCCAAACATTTAAAAGAAATTTCTAAGGCACACAGCAAAGACACATCAAGCTCTGTGCATAGAGCGCAAAGGTGAGCACAGGCATTTAAGCATGGAGCACGCAAATAGTAGAGTAAGGTCTTATCAGAGAGGCATCAAAGAAGTGGCATCAAAAGAGAGTTCAGGAAAGTGGCCACAAGTTCTAAGTGCAGTGCGGTTAAATTAAAGTTGTCTACGTTGTCATTGATCAGAAAATCATATGAGAGCTTATCAATCCAATGAGAACAATATTTCAAATCAGAGATGTAACTAGACAGTCTTTCACACATGATTGGTTCTTTTCCCTTTAAGCACATTTGTCAAGTTGTCAAGATGCAACATTTGTTCTGTCAGTACATCCATTGTTAGTTCCTGGGAGAATTAGTGTCTCATACATTTAAACTATCATAATTGTAGCAATAGCGGTACATTGACACTTCTACACACATTACCTAATACGCAGTAGCTTATGAAGACAGGAAAAACTTCTGCTTATTTGCAGGATTTGTCAAACCTTCATGACTGATAAAATTAGTTAACTATTATTCAGCAAGCATGAGATCATATTTTATTCTAACATTGCAATTTTAATAATTGGCAGACATTAATTTTTAAGCCTAGGCCTTGCTAACTTGAGGCTTACAGTTAATATAAGCTAACACATAACATTTAATAGTGAGTATGACATATGACTGCATTTTATTACAAATATAGACTCTAAATACACATTATTATTTCATTAATACAACATTTTATATTAGATGACGGGCAATCAAGTGGGCACATTTTACGAGTTACATATTGGTTTCTATATTGAATCATATTCTATGCACATTCAGAATACGAAATACATAAAATATTTATTAGTAAAGTTTCAGCACTCACACTCTTCACCCAGTCTCCCTAGCACCAGAAGTGGGAAGTATCTGCTGGACACATCCAAGTATTTCTTGTGAAATTTGCAGTAGAAGATGCAATAGAAAATGCAATTTTTGGCCCTCCTCGACCCTCTTTCCTTGACCAATCTGAATGCATCTTTTAGGGTCAAGATTTTAGACAGACTTAGGGGGTCATAAAGACCGTGGCAGTAAAATCCACCATGGCAACGGCCGCCAAAAGACCATCACCGCGGCTACCAGCCGTCCGCCGGATTATGACCACAGCCAGATGTCCGCCAGAAGGATGACGGAAATCCGGCTGTGGCATTATGACAATAATATAGCCTAGCGGTGTTCTGCTGGTGGATGCTGCTGCTGGCAGCAGTTCCCCATCCCGTCTCTTGCCAGAAGACCCCCTGACTACAGGTAAGTCGGATGCTCCGACAGGGGACAGGGGAAGGGGTGTGTGTAAAGAAATGGCTCCCTGTTGCAGTTACCCCCCACTTTTTGCCTGATACTGATGCTGACTTGACTGAGAAGTGTGCTGGGACCCTGCTAACCAGGCCCCAGCACCAGTGTTCTTTCACCTAAAATGTACCATTGTTTCCACAATTGGCACAACCCTGGCACCTAGGTAAGTCCCTTGTAACTGGTACCCCTGGTACCAAGGGCCCTGATGCCAGGGAAGGTCTCTAAGGGCTGCAGCATGTCTTATGCCACCCTAGGGACCCCTCACTCAGCACAGACACACTGCTTGCCAGCTTGTGTGTGCTGGTGGGGAGAAAATGACTAAGTCGACATGGCACTCCCTTCAGGGTGCCATGCCAACCTCACACTGCCTGTGGCATAGGTAAGTCACCCCTCTAGCAGGCCTTATAGCCCTAAGGCAGGGTGCACTATACCACAGGTGAGGGCATATGTGCATGAGCACTATGCCCCTACAGTGTCTAAGCAAAACCTTAGATATTGTAAGTGCAGGGTAGCCATAAGAGTATATGGACTGGGAGTCTGTCAAAAACAAACTCCACAGCTCCATAATGGCTACACTGAATACTGGGAAGTTTAGTATCAAACTTCTCAGAATAATAAACCCACACTGATGCCAGTGTTGGATGTATTAAAAAATGCACACAGAGGGCATCTTAGAGATGCCCCCTGTATTTTACCCAATTGTTCAGTGCAGGACTGACTGGTCTCTGCCAGTCAGCTGCTGAGAGACGAGTTTCTGACCCCATGCGGTGAGAGCCTTTGTGCTCTCTGAGGACAGAAACAAAGCCTGCTCTGGGTGGAGGTGCTTCACACCTCCCCCCTGCAGGAACTGTAACACCTAGCAGTGAGCTTCAAAGGCTCAAGCTTCGTGTTACAATGCCCCAGGGCACTCCAGATAGTGGAGATGCCAACCCCCTGGACACAGCCCCCACTTTTGGCGGCAAGTCCAGGAGAGATAATGAGAAAAACAAGGAGGAGTCACTGGCCAGTCAGGACAGCCCCTAAGGTGTCCTGAGCTGAGGTGACTCTGACTTTTAGAAATCCTCCATCTTGTAGAAGGAGGATTCCCCCAATAGGGATAGGAATGTGACCCCCACCCCTTGGGAGGAGGCTCAAAGAGGGTGTACCCACCCTCAGGGCTAGTAGCCATTGGCTACTAACCCCCCAGACCTAAACACGGCCTTAAATTTAGTATTTAAGGGCTCCCCTGAACCTAAGAATTTAGATTCCTGCAACTTACAAGAAGAAGAGGACTGCTGAGGTGAAAACCCCTGCAGAAGAAGAAAGAAGACACCAACTGCTTTGGCCCCAGTCCTACCGGCCTGTCTCCTGCCTTCCAAAGAAACCTGCTCCAGCGACGCTTTCCCAAGGACCAGCGACCCCTGAATCCTAAGAGGACTGCCCTGCTTCAAGAAAGACAAGAAACTCCCGAGGACAGCGGCACTGCTCCAAAAGAACTGCAACTTTGTTACAGAGGAGCAGATTTAAAGACCCCTACAAATCCCCGCAAGAAGCGTGAGACTTGCAACACTGCACCCGGCGACCCCGACTCGACTGGTGGAGAACCAACACCTCAGGGAGGACCCTCCGGCGACTCCAAGACCGTGAGTAACCAAAGTTGTCCCCCCTGAGCCCCCACAGCGACGCCTGCAGAGGGAATCCCGAGGCTCCCCCTGACTGCGACTGCCTGAACCTAAAGTCCCGACGGCTGGAAAAGACTCTGCACCCCCAGCCCCCAGCACCTGAAGGAACGGAACTTCTGTGCAGGAGTGACCCCCAGGAGGCCCTCTCCCTTGCCCAGGTGGTGGCTACCCCGAGGAGCCCCCCCCCCTTGCCTGCCTGCACCGCTGAAGAGACCCCTTGGTCTCCCATTGACTCCCATTGGAAACCCGACGCTTGTTTCTACACTGCACCCGGCTGCCCCCGCGCTGCTGAGGGTGTACTTTTCGTGTGAGCTTGTGTCCCCCCCGGTGCCCTACAAAACCCCCCTGGTCTGCCCTCCGAAGACGCAGGTACTTACCTGCTGGCAGACTGGAACCGGGGCACCCCCTTCTCTCCATTGAAGCCTATGTGTTTTGGGCACCTCTTTGACCTCTGCACCTGACCGGCCCTGAGCTGCTGGTGTGGTAACTTTGGGGTTGCTCTGAACCCCCAACGGTGGGCTACCTTGGACCCAAAACTGAGACCTGTAAGTGATTTACTTACCTACTAAAAATAACAATACTTTACCTCCCCCAGGAACTGTGAAAATTGCAGTGTCCACTTTTAAAACAGCTTTTTGTGTTTTATGTGAAAAGTATATATGCTACTGTAATTATTCAAAGTCCCTAAAGTACTTACCTGCAATACCTTTCAAATGAGATATTACATGTAGAATTTGAACCTGTGGTTCTTAAAATAAACTAAGAAAATATATTTTTCTATAACAAAACCTATTGGCTGGGTTTGTCTCTGAGTGTGTGTTCCTCATTTATTGCCTGTGTGTATGTACAACAAATGCTTAACACTACTCCTTTGATAAGCCTACTGCTCGACCACACTACCACAAAATAGAGCATTAGTATTATCTCATTTTTGCCACTATCTTACCTCTAAGGGGAACCCTTTGACTCTGTGCATGCTATTCCTTACTTTGAAATAGCACATACAGAGCCAACTTCCTACATTGGTGGATCAGCGGTGGGGTACAAGACTTTGCATTTGCTGGACTACTCAGCCAATACCTGATCATACGACAAATTCCAAAAATTGTCATTAGAAATTGATTTTTGCAATTTGAAATGTTTCTAAATTCTTAAAAGTCCTGCTAGGGCCTTGTGTTAGTCCCTGTTTAGCATTTCTTTTAGTGTTTAAAAGTTTGGTAAAAGTTTGAATTAGATTCTAGAACTAGTTTTTAGATTCTTAAAAAGTATTCCAACTTTTAGAAACATAATGTCTAGTACAGATGTGAATGTGGTGGAACTCGACACCACACCTTACCTCCATCTGAAGATGAGGGAGCTAAGGTCACTCTGTAAAATAAAGAAAATAGCAATGGGCCCCAGACCTTCCAAACTACAGCTCCAGGAGCTATTGGCAGAGTTTGAAAAGGCCAACCCCTCTGAGGATGGCAACACAGAGGATGATGATAGTGACTTGGAGGGTGATTCCCCCCTACCAGTCCTATTTAGGGAGAACAGGGCCTCTCAAGCCCTGTCTCAAAACATAATAGTCAGAGATGCTGTTTCCCTCACAGGAGGGACCAACCTCTCTGAAATCACTGAGGATAATCCCAGTGAAGAGGACATCCAGTTAGCCAGGATGGCCAAAAGATTGGCTTTGGAAAAGCAGATCCTAGCCATAGAAAGGGAAAGACAAGAGATGGGCCTAGGACCCATCAATGGTGGCAGCAACTTAAATAGGGTCAGAGATTCTCCTGACATGTTGAAAATCCCTAAAGGGATTGTAACTAAATATGAAGATGGTGATGACATCACCAAATGGTTCACAGCTTTTGAGAGGGCTTGTGTAACCAGAAAAGTGAACAAATCTCACTGGGGTGCTCTCCTTTGGGAAATGTTCACAGGAAAGTGTAGGGATAGACTCCTCACACTCTCTGGAAAAGATGCAGAATCTTATGACCTCATGAACGGTACCCTGATTGAGGGCTTTGGATTCTCCACTGAGGAGTATAGGATTAGATTCAGGGGGGCTCAAAAATCCTCGAGCCAGACCTGGGTTGATTTTGTAGACTACTCAGTGAAAACACTGGATGGTTGGGTAACTGGAAATGAAGTGCATGACTATGTTGGGCTTTATAATTTGTTTATGAAAGAACACATTTTAATTAACTGCTTCAATGAAAAGTTGCATCAGTATCTGTTAGACCTAGGTCCAATTTCTCCCCAAGAATTGGGAAAGAAGGCAGACCACTGGGTCAAGACTAGGGTAACCAAAACTTCCACTGGGGGTGACCAAAAGAAAGGGGTTACAAAGCCTCCCCAGGAGAAAGTGGGTGACACTAGAAACAAAGAAAAAGAGTCCTCTGTAGGCCCCCAAAAACCAGAACAGGTGGGTGGGCCCCAAGACACAACCCAAAACAAAGGTGGGTACCAAGGTAAGAACTGGGATGCCACTAAGGCATGGTGCCATAACTGTAGACAGACAGGGCACCACACCAAGGACACTTCTTGTCCCAAAAACAAACCCCCTAGCAAAATCCCAGGGGTAACCAGTGTAGCCATTGGGGATGACTCCTCAGATGAGGAGGTCTTCATAGCCTTCAAATGGAAAAAGGGCCCAACAGGTGAGTTGGAGATTCCAGAGGGAAGTAGACACTTCCACCACCTACTGGTGAATGGAATCCCAGCCACTGCCCTGAGAGACACTTGTGCTAGTTACACTATTGTGCATGACAGGCTGGTGTTCTCAAACCAGTACATCCCAGGTGAGACAGCCAGAGTAAGAGTTAGCCCAGACAGGGTCACTGATAGGCCTGTGGCTTTTGTGCCCATAGAAGTGGGTGGGACTTTTAGCTGGAGAAGGGTGGTAGTCAGTACAGACCTCCCCCTTGATTGTCTCCTTGGAAATGACTACCTAGAGGTTAGTCAGAGCCCAAGAGAGGAACTGGTCCAGTGCCAGTCCTCTCCCAAGGAGTCTGGAGGTGCAGCCCCTGCAGTAACTGCAAGCAGGCCCCAGAAGAAAAAGAAAAAAAAACAGTGTAGGGAGGGTGGACAACCTTTAGCCAAGGTTCCAGCAAGCCAAGGAGATTCTTCTCCAGTAGTGGAGAACTCCAAAAGTGGCACTGGTAAAGTCCAACCTGTCCCACAAGAAGTCCTGGCTAGTCAGGCAACTGTTAAGCCTGAGTGGGTGGCTCCTCAGCTAACAGAAGAAAGAGTGGAAGAAGGGTGTTTACTACAAGATGTGGTAACCCCCACTCTAATACAGCAGACAGGCACCCTGAACCTAAAGAAGCCTGTAACTTAGCCCCTTCCCTTGTAGGTGAAGAGCTAAAGGTATGGTTCTGGGCACTGACAGCTGTCAGTGGCCTCTGCTGGGTGTTAGCCTTTATGGCTGCACTATCCTTGGCATGGTGGTCTGACCCCATGCCAAATAGCAAGTTAGGCCCCCTGACCCTGTTGGTCATGGTGGGGTTACTCCAGCTCTGGGTAACCTCTTTGGGTAAGCTAGGGGTGACCCTGGCTAAGATAAGATTAGCAGAGGTGGATACCTCTAACCCCAAAATAGAGAGAATGGGTGAAGACATTAAAGATACAGACAAGAGGCAATTCAGACTAGGTCCTATCACTGTGGAAGTGGGTCAGTACCCCAGAGGGAATGACCTGAACAGAAGGATGTAAGGCAGAGTAGGCCCTGCAACAAACCAGCCTATTTCCTCTACTCTTCCTCGCCTGACAGACTAGGAAGACTCTCCCAGCTTTGGCTGAGTCTCCTGGCCTGTGGGCTGGGGGGGGCTTGTGTAAAGAAATGGCTCCCTGTTGCAGTTACCCCCCACTTTTTGCCTGATACTGATGCTGACTTGACTGAGAAGTGTGCTGGGACCCTGCTAACCAGGCCCCAGCACCAGTGTTCTTTCACCTAAAATGTACCATTGTTTCCACAATTGGCACAACCCTGGCACCTAGGTAAGTCCCTTGTAACTGGTACCCCTGGTACCAAGGGCCCTGATGCCAGGGAAGGTCTCTAAGGGCTGCAGCATGTCTTATGCCACCCTAGGGACCCCTCACTCAGCACAGACACACTGCTTGCCAGCTTGTGTGTGCTGGTGGGGAGAAAATGACTAAGTCGACATGGCACTCCCTTCAGGGTGCCATGCCAACCTCACACTGCCTGTGGCATAGGGAAGTCACCCCTCTAGCAGGCCTTACAGCCCTAAGGCAGGGTGCACTATACCACAGGTGAGGGCATATGTGCATGAGCACTATGCCCCTACAGTGTCTAAGCAAAACCTTAGACATTGTAAGTGCAGGGTAGCCATAAGAGTATATGGACTGGGAGTCTGTCAAAAACAAACTCTACAGCTCCATAATGGCTACACTGAATACTGGGAAGTTTAGTATCAAACTTCTCAGAATAATAAACCCACACTGATGCCAGTGTTGGATTTATTAAAAAATGCACACAGAGGGCATCTTAGAGATGCCCCCTGTATTTTACCCAATTGTTCAGTGCAGGACTGACTGGTCTCTGCCAGCCTGCTGCTGAGAGACGAGTTTCTGACCCCATGTGGTGAGAGCCTTTGTGCTCTCTGAGGACAGAAACAAAGCCTGCTCTTGGTGGAGGTGCTTCACACCTCCCCCTGCAGGAACTGTAACACCTAGCAGTGAGCTTCAAAGGCTCAAGCTTCGTGTTACAATGCCCCAGGGCACTCCAGCTAGTGGAGATGCCCGCCCCCTGGACACAGCCCCCACTTTTGGCGGCAGGTCCAGGAGAGATAATGAGAAAAACAAGGAGGAGTCACTGGCCAGTCAGGACAGCCCCTAAGGTGTCCTGAGCTGAGGTGACTCTGACTTTTAGAAATCTTCCATCTTGTAGAAGGAGGATTCCCCCAGTAGGGATAGGAATGTGACCCCCTCCCCTTGGGAGGAGGCACAAAGAGGGTGTACCCACCCTCAGGGCTAGTAGCCATTGGCTACTAACCCCCCAGACCTAAACACGCCCTTAATTTTAGTATTTAAGGGCTCTCCTGAACCTAAGAATTTAGATTCCTGCAACTTACAAGAAGAAGAGGACTGCTGAGCTGGAAACCCCTGCAGAAGAAGAAAGAAGACACCAACTGCTTTGGCCCCAGTCCTACCGGCCTGTCTCCTGCCTTCCAAAGAAACCTGCTCCTGCAACGCTTTCCCAAGGACCAGCGACCCCTGAATCCTCAGAGGACTGCTGTGCTTCAAGAAAGACAAGAAACTCCCGAGGACAGCGGCACTGCTCCAAAAGAACTACAACTTTGTTACAGAGGAGCAGATTTAAAGACCCCTGCAAATCCCCGCAAGAAGCATGAGACTTGCAACACTGCACCCGGCGACCCCGACTCGACTGGTGGAGAACCAACACCTCAGGGAGGACCCTCCGGCGACTCCAAGACTGTGAGTAACCAAAGTTGTCCCCCCTGAGCCCCCACAGCGACGCCTGCAGAGGGAATCCCAAGGCTCCCCCTGACCGCGACTGCCTGAACCTAAAGTCCAGACGGCTGGAAATGACCCTGCACCCGCAGCCCCCAGCACCTGAAGGAACGGAACTTCTGTGCAGGAGTGACCCCCAGGAGGCCCTCTTCCTTGCCCAGGTGGTGGCTACCCCGAGGAGCCCCCCCCTTGCCTGCCTGCACCGCTGAAGAGACCCCTTGGTCTCCCATTGACTCCCATTGGAAACCCAACGCTTGTTTCTACACTGCACCCGGCTGCCCCCGCGCTGCTGAGGGTGTACTTTTTGTGTGAGCTTGTGTCCCCCCCGGTGCCCTACAAAACCCCCCTGGTCTGCCCTCCGAAGACGCAGGTACTTACCTGCTGGCAGACTGGAACCGGGGCACCCCCTTCTCTCCATTGAAGCCTATGTGTTTTAGGCACCTCTTTGACCTCTGCACCTGACCGGCCCTGAGCTGCTGGTGTGGTAACTTTGGGGTTGCTCTGAACCCCCAACGGTGGGCTACCTTGGACCCAAAACTGAGACCTGTAAGTGATTTACTTACCTGCTAAAAATAACAATACTTTACCTCCCCCAGGAACTGTGAAAATTGCACTGTGTCCACTTTTAAAACAGCTATTTGTGTTTTATGTGAAAAGTATATCTGCTACTGTAATTATTCAAAGTTCATAAAGTACTTACCTGCAATACCTTTCAAATGAGATATTACATGTAGAATTTGAACCTGTGGTTCTTAAAATAAACTAAGAAAAGATATTTTTCTATAACAAAACCTATTGGCTGGATTTGTCTCTGAGTGTGTGTTCCTCATTTATTGCCTGTGTGTATGTACAACAAATGCTTAACACTACTCCTTTGATAAGCCTACTGCTCGACCACACTACCACAAAATAGAGCATTAGTATTATCTCCTTTTTGCCACTATCTTACCTCTAAGGGGAACCCTTGGACTCTGTGCATGCTATTCCTTACTTTGAAATAGCACATACAGAGCCAACTTCCTACAGGTGCTGTGTGTGGGGGGGGTGTATGTCTGTGCGTGCGTGTATGCGGTGTGTGTTTCGTGTTGTGTGTGTGTGTGCATGTATGGATGTGTGAGTGTGTGTATGTTGAGTTGTGTGAATGCGTGTGTGCATGTATGTATGTAAGTGTGTATGAACGTGTTTGTGAATGGATTTATGCATGTGTGGATGAATGTTGCATGGGTGTGTGTGTGTGTGTGTGTGAAGGGAGGGGCGTATTTGGGGGGTCTGGAGAGGGTTGTGGGTGGGGGAAACCTGGGAAGGGGGAGACCCCATCAGTGACACAGGAGGGATTGTTTGTCATTGATAGCGCCTACCGCCATGGTTTTCGTGACGGGAGGGATGCCAAAAAAACCATGGTGGTAGGTGGGGTCATAATCCCGCAGGTAGACAAGTGACGGCTGCTGGGCTAGAGAGTGAAGTCTCCAGCCCGGCGGTCATTACGGCCGTGGAGGTCGGTGTGGTACATTAGCAGTTTGGTTTTAGCCAAACCGCCAATGTCATAATATGGAGATAAGTACTGCCAGCCTGTTGGCAGTACTTTCCTCCACATTAACTCTGACCGCCAAGATCATAATGGCTCCCAAAGAATTTGAAATGCTTAGTGCAGAATCATCATGCAGACGCTTAAGTTAGAAACAACTTAAACAAACACTTTTGTACTGCAGTTCACTCTACCAAAATTCATATGCTTAGGATGGATTGGTGCATGGGACATACTGTACCAACACCGAGCTGTACTTAGGTTTAGAGGTATGGGTAGGTGTAGCTGTTTGATTATGGCTAGGAGTATAGGTTAGAACTACCTTAATTCTGCATCACTAGTTGCCTTGAAAGGAAAAAAAAGGGACAGTGAACATTGAATTGGGGAAAAAGATATTTAAACTCTTCTGAGATGTCCCTTCCCTCTTCCACAAAACATATAGAATGGTTTGACTAGTGTGTGACCACACTGTGCACCTCCTAACAAATGCCAGACCAAGGATCCCATGCTATCCTCTCATTCACATCAATGTGGTTCCTGTAGTAGCTGGAATGGTTCACAAAACAATAAACGTCCTAGAAGAATAAACCTTTGATCAAATCAGAGTTTATTATTCATACACATCTCAGTGTGTGAAATAGTTCACGATCAAAACATTCATGATATTTCTACTTTTACTTTCCAATTTAATTAATAAAAAAATACTTAACAACTTTACACCAACTCAAAAGCACTCTATTCTGGTCCAAGCTCTTTTTTATGCTATGTTATGTGTAAATCTGTCCAACATTTTTAATGGTGTGTATAACAGATAAGAAGCATTCTCATGGAAGCTTGAATAGGCTGTGGCGGCGGCCACTGGATGGGGTAGTGGGGCGAGCAGTTAAAAAAATAATAATAAATAGAAAAAACACTTGCCGGCCCTTGGAGAGACACGTTTGTCTCTCCTCCGTCCTCGCCCTCTTCCAGGCAGCACACAGACTCCCAGCCAATCACAACGCTGCTGTAACCAGCATAACAGCAGCGTCATGATTGGTGTGAGCAGCCTGGTTCGGATCTCACACAGGAAGTGAAGGCCTGTGTATTTCTCCTAGCATTTACGCTCAACACGGCCAGTCAAACATTCATGAGCACTTATGGTGCGCATACCCCTCCTCCTCCTCCAGCCCTCCTCGGGCCTTCGCCAGCCCAGCCCCGCCGTGCCCTAACCTGGTTCCCAGTAAAAATAAAATGATAATAACATAGCGTTATTATAATTTTTTATTTCTTGTACTGAATGCAGTGAGGTAGCGTGCCTTAGCGGAGGTGCTGCATCTGTGAATAAAGGTTTTAAATTCCACCCACCCTTCCCCATAGAACAACATTGTCCCTGTGGCTCATAAGCACATCATGTTAGAGGATAATTTTGAGGCGAAAGGTGTAAATTCCTACAAATGTTTTTTCTGCTATAGCAAGTAGGGTCAAATATTTTTGCAACAAAAAACCTTTCCTATGAAAATAGGTTAAATACACTTTTAGGGTGATATTACCAACTTGACCCATTGTAGAAGAGACCCCTTTGACTTTTACATTTTGTCATGGATTGCATGGGGATATTCCTTGCCATGGGTACGGTATGAACTAAGTAGCCATCGTTAGAACCAAGATTAACTCAAAGTTAAATGACATTTAGTTTGTCTTTCAAATTAAGCTATTGTGCATAAACCCGACAAAAATACTTCCACTAAACATCACACAACTGTAGTTAAAATAGAAAGTGTTTCCATATTTTAATATTTTGGACGACTGGGTTGTGTTTGGTATCCATCCCCTAGCTTGAATATTTGCACAGAATTTCTGGATTGTTCCTTTATTTTTAAGAGGGAACAATATGTGTAATCAATCCAGTATCAAATAAATCACACACCACTTTACCCTTTCACCTGAAACTGGGTTTTCAAGCTTAAAAGGCCTACCTGAATATGAAGAACCAACACAATCAGTAAATCAACCATGGATGTGCTTTTCACTCACAAGAATGACACACAAGTTAAAGTTGACACTCTTCCAATAGCATATTTTTATGTTTTACTATGAATGAAATTGATGTGATTTTTTTTTTCTAAGCTTTTATTATAATTCATCATTTGATGAATCCATTTAATTTAGAGATTTTCACTTAGAGCTGTCAATTATACTGTATTCCTTTTGGAGGTTGGTTGTGACCTCTATCAGAAGAATCACTTACGTTAATCTGAAACAGTCTGAAATAATCAATTGCATGCAATCAGAATTTACAGTGTTTAATTACTTATTTTAACTTAGTTTTAAATTTGTACTTTAATTACAAATACCTAATGTTTTCTCTCAGTGCTCACCTTCTCATTTCTGCAGTGTCATTCACTTCAAATAGTCCTCTCGATGCTGTCAGTTGGTGCCCTCTCCTTCATTTGCACTCAAGTAGTACGGCTTTGTCCTCTTGTTTTTTCCTTACTGGTATATAACTGTCCCCTCATTCTGATGAATACGTGAAAAGATAGAATGACAAGTTATACTTGCAGACTGTAGTAACATTCTCAGAGTATTACTGAAATGTTTAACTTTTAAACTATTTATTGTGCATGTATATCCACCAACAGTCACATATCATTTCTGAAAAAAATCTAATTTTGATTAATACCTAAGGCATGTTATGCTTTTGTTCTAAAAAACAAACCTTTTGTTAACTTTGAATGAACTTCTTGTGTCCTTATCATTGGCTTTTAATTTCACATGATGTTTCCCTACATGTCTATTTTAAAAAAGTCATTCATAAACAGAGGTCATGTTAGTAGCTTCACATGTTGCAACATGTAGGAGCCTCATATACAAGCTACTCTGCAGTCACTAGGCTTCAAATTCCCAAAATCACAAAGTTCACGACTGCAATTGTTTCTTAATGTGCTAAACACGTTTTACAATTAGGTAACAGGTCAAAAGATCACAAAATTAGTTTACAAATGTGTAACATATGCTTACTTGGAATGGGTGTGTTTAGGGTGTCACTTTTGAATAGTTATTTTTTGCAGTTTCTATCAATGTTTTGCAATCAAACTCAAGTTGCAATATATTAAAATGTTATTGACAATGAGTTGTGGTGGTAAAAAATTCACAAAGGGGAAGAGGTTCCTGGGGACCCTTTTCCCATTATGAATATAAAAATAAGGGCCTGATTTAAGGAAAGTGGCACTGCACCCAGTGCAGTACCACTTTCCTTGCACACCTTAGCACCCCCTCTAATGCCACCATGTGTGTGCCGTATCTAAGATACGGCGCACTATGGTGGTAGTTAGGGGAACTAGAGTCAACATTTTTTACGCTAGTTCAGAGCTTTGCAGGATTAGCATCAAAAATGTTGATGCTAATCCTGCAAAACTCATTGAGGCACATTGAAAACAATGGTGCGCCTCCTTTTAAGGCCTGTTCTGAGTAGGCGTTAAAAGTGCAGAAAAAATGAAGCTAGGACATCTCTGAGATTTCTTTGCACCATTTGTTCTCCCCCCCAATGGGGGAACACCCCCTTTGCATACATTATGCCTGGTGCAGGCATAATTTAGCACAAAGGGTTACACAGTGGCACAATGTATGCACTGCAGCACTTTACAAGTTTTGTGCAGCGATTTTTGCATCATTGGGCCACATTAGCATAAACAATTACGCTAATGTGGCACAAGGAGGCAATAGGGGCTCTTAAATCAGCCCCTAAGTGTTTTGGTGATTAGGCAGTGGTCCAGCACAAGGTGGGAGAGTTTTGGAGACAACTACACTGTTGTCAACTAAAGCTTCTGTGACCCAACATAATTTCCGCTCTGGAAGGGACTGTTCTGCTACCCAAGCCAGAGAAAACAACTACTAAGATGATCTCACTATATCCACATTAGCATACACATTTCCCTAGTAAACATTGCACTTTGATGTCTGCATTCTGGCTCGAAAAAAGCACTGGCCTCTCTTTACAGAAACATTTAGAGAGCGTTTCAGTCTTACGTCCCCCAAATCTCTCATATGATTGTGAAGTAACATGATATCACACAAGGTCAATAAATGCACGAAAGACAAAAACAGTGTGATCTACCATCTTCGCTGTCTCACATTTATCAATCCTAAGAAAGTTAAACTTACTTTGTCTCTGACTGTCACCAGCACATCAGTATGCCCCCTATGAAACACTGACCTTGCCATTGTTGCATTTGTCACAAAATACTGAAAGGAAAGTCAACTTTGTAATGTGATGGTGTTATATGATGATATTCCAGGCAACACATTATCTTTGAAGTCTCTTAAACTGTATGGTTTGTAAAACGTACACTGTAACATAATTGCCATACTTATCATAGTTATCATGTAATTGTCATTCATGAACTAAAGTAACAGCAGAATTTCATGGGTCAGTGTACGCATGAAAATGATAGCAGTCAAGCAGCCCGTTCTAAACCCTAAAACTTACCCTGTCCTAAAAACAACCCCACCCTGTCCTACAAACTACCACAATCCCCTACCCTAAACCATAAAACATACCCTGCCCTGTACCCACTTGCCAGGCCCAAACCTTCCTTTTTATCACATATAAGTTACCCCTCGGGCAGGCCCTAGTTAGCCCCGAGGGCAGGGTGCCGTCTTACACTTCTCAGCTTAACATGTCCAGATAGTGAAAAACTCTGAAATTTGCTTTTCACTATTGCAAGGTCTATCTCTCTCGTAGGATAGCATTGAGATTACCTTAAACAATCTTTTATGTGTAATTTCCAAATGGGACAAGATAGAAATATGGGGTTGGTGTCCTTGGACTCACAATTTAAAATCACAACTTATGGTGAAATCGGATTTTAAATTGTAAGTCTGAAAATGCCACTTTTAGAAACTCTGCATTTCCTTACTTCAACCATTCTGTCCCTCTGCCTGTCTCTGAATACACGTCTGGGGTAGATGACAGCTGGGCTTTTAGCATTACCTCCAGAGAGTTACACAATGGGAGTTTAGGTCCAATTTAATGGCCTTGGTGGCCCATTACCTGGCTTGATGGGGTGTGGAGCTCAGCACTGCCTCACTTACACCTCAATAGGGCTGTGCCTTTCCCCACACAAAGGGCTGCACAGACACCTGTAGAGTGTCTGGAGCTAGGGAGGGCATGACAGGGACCTTGTGGACTTCAAATAAATGCCTGGAAGTTTCTCCTACCTTCAAGAACCAGGGCACCACAGTATAAATACTGGACACCAACCCCCATCAAATCAGATCTCTACTGGAACCAAGGATACTCTGCCAGGAAGGACTACTGTTCTGCCAGGAGGGATTACCATGCTGCAACTGCTGTGTGGCACTGTTGCTTGCTGTGCTGTAGGAGGGACTACATCTTTGCTACTTGCTTCGCTGTGTTAGCCTGCTGTCTGCTACATCTGTCTTACAGTAAGTGAGGATGAACTTGCTCTCTACATCCTTGAGTCCAAGAATCTCCAAGGGTCTGTTTTTGCCCCCTGATCTTCTGCAGTCTCAAGGACATCAAAGACTCTCTGCAACTCAACTGGTACAGCACCTGCACTCTGCCATCTGAGAGTCCACCCTCCCAAGTGGTACCACCCCAGTCTGGGACCCTTGAAGTGGGCCTAAGATGCTCTGTCTTCTGTGGTTTTCTACAGAACCGCTGCAAAGCAACATTGTGCAGACTGCGCACCAGGATTTAAGGTACTGTGTTAAGCGGGCCCTATTGGGACCCTGAAGCTGACCCATGTTCCATCGCAGTCAGCCTGAACTTGCGACTTTGTCCCAGTGCAGTGTGCCCAGATAACTACCATTGGCGCTTTACGCTTCTATGCACTATTTTCACCTAAATCTTTAAAATTGCATATCTCATGATCTACCTATTGAACTGTTTTCATCTTGTTTCAATCTGATAAATATCATCTATTTTTCTAAACCGAGGTTAAGTATTTTTGTGGAGTCTTTCACTGTGTTACTGTAATTTAGTGTTGCACAAAAACTTTACACATTGGCTTCTAAATTAAGCCTTACTGCTCTGTGCCAAGCTTCCAGAGGTTGAACACAGGCTAATTGAGGTTGTGTATCTGACTTACCCTGACTAGGACTGTGATTCCTATTTGGACAGGGTGCATACCTCTGCCAACTAGAGACCCAACTTCTAACACATATGTTGCACAGTTGAAGTCCTATGAAAGAAATTATATTACATGTAAGAATAGCATGAAGTTCCTGCATGGTATGCTGTCAAACATCTAAGATGGACCCTCTGCCATCAAGTGTAATGTATTCTTAACCAACCTATAATGTGCTTAAAAAACCATCACATGCCAAACAAAATAATCATCTTGTTCACCAGCACAAGTCCCATAGTGCTTCCTTTTGGGGTCCAAAAATATGCATTTTTTTTTCCGGTGCACCATCCATCAACTTTGACAAATTGACCATGGTGGATGGTGTACACGGCAATCATTAGATAATGGAGCGCTCAGTGATGGCGTTTGCCTGCTAGGTTACCAATTTATGCTTCAAATGTGGTATCTGTTGTCCACAGTGTTGTGCTCTACCATTCATTCTGTTGCTTTCAGCATTGTGATCAGTCTCTGTAAATGTGACTAGTGCTGTGTAAATTGACACACAGGGCATTTCCTGCTGTGGCCTACTCTTCCATGATGTCATCATCACAGTGAGTTTTTTCAGTAGCTGCAGGTGTGCTTCGTCATTGTTGAAAAGAGTGATTGACTGGAGAAAGTTCATCTGACCACTTCATGTTCATTAACAGAATTCCAATACATATAAATTCTCGAACGTTCTGCAAGAAAAGTTGATTTGCCTTGCCATCACCTTCCACATCACACCTCCTTCAGTGCTGTAGCCCACTTGCACTGTTTAGCCACATGATGGCTAAGCATGGAAGTGACAGGGCCTCCATCTCCTCTCTATATGAACTTGAGATCGTACCTCATGGGGCCCTGATCAAATACCATGATGTGTCTGGCCCAGCAGGCAGGCAGATGTGTACAGATTCATGTGTTTGACATATGGCCATAACTCAGCATGCGCTTGTGTATTGATGTTACCTAAAGGATTAATTGATTATTATTTCCTAATCGTAAAGATCAGGTATGCGGAGGCCAGGGATTCTGCCCACCTTGTGGATGAACCAAACCCCTGAACAACTATTCAACTCCTGTCTGACTGGGAAGTCTGTTGATTGTTCTAGTGAATGTACTGTATAAACAGGCAGATATTCCATTTGCCTTCTAAAGTAACTAAACTCAGTATACAAGTTTATAAGAAACACATTATTTACGCCTACAAGCTCTCTCAATCTGAGAATATCAGTGCGAGCTACACATTCCAACTGTCACTTGGAGACAACCCATTTGCAGGAAAGGAGAAGAAGGAGGGGTAAACCACATGGAGAAAGGAAAATACTGACAAGGAAAATAGAGAATAATATCTAATCATATTGTACAAACATAGCATAAACCAGATTGCAACACATCTTCTCATATGATGGATAGTTGAAGACTAGGTGATATGCCAATAGAAATCACATCAGTCATTCTGCCAGCAAGGAGTGTATCTGCTTCTGTTGGTAATGCTACAAACGTGCCCATTGGTGAACTGAACCATGGCCCATATTCATACTTTTTTTGCACTGCATTTGCGCCATTTTTTGACGCAAAAGCGGCACAAACGTACAAAATATAATTGTATTTTGTAAGTTTGCGCCGCATTTGCATCCAAAAATGACGCAATACCGCCGCAAAAAGAGTATAAATATGGGCTCATGTTTTTTAACTTAAACATATTTTAACAGCTTTGAGAATTTGCTCACATTGCTTCAAGCATCACGTGGCCCAGTGTACGGAACCCATTCACCAACATTGTTTCTCCTCAGCATCATGTTTAGCCTCCTAACAACTGTTATATGTACTTTGGTGAGACAAAACCTTTTTCCTTACACCTTTTAGCGTTCAAACTTAACCATTTATTCACATCTACAGGCTCTCTCAATCTGAGGAGATCAGCTCGAGCTACATACTCAAACAGCCATATAGGAAGAAACCATGTGGAGTGATGGAGAAAATGGAGGGGCTACTCTTGTGAAATAATGACAAGGGGAAATAGAGGATAGTTTCTAAACCTATTCCCCAAGCTTAGCATAAACCATGATTGCAATATAGCCACATATATGGTCCACATGGGTTGGATTGGACAATGTGACATTTCTTGGAGATGTCTTGCATCCACAAAACCCTAAGACGGTTATGTAGTGTTTGGCTGATTGTTATGCACATCAATGAGCTGATGAATCTTGCAGCCACAGTATTAGGGGTGAATTAATGTCAATGGCACTTAAAATACAACCAAAAACATACCCACCTCTTTTCGGCAGGTACTAATCTGCAAAACTCTAACTTAGGCCCTGATTTATAATTTTTGGTGCAAAACTGTACTAACGTAGTTTTGCACCGAAAAGTTTAGCAACAGCTTGCACCATTTCTGTGCACCAGCCGGGCACCATCTCATCATCATGATCACTTTATTCGGTACAGAGAGACCATAAAAGACATCCAATAAATAAAACATAAAGGGTTTCTTAATCATAAAATTACTAAAATACGTTATTAATACATATTTCGAATTCCATAAGCAGCATATTTAAAATTTAACACTGCTTGAATTATATCATCATTTCCCAGGTTATGTAAGTATAAATAAGCAAGCTGACTAGTTCTAATACTTTTAAATAAAAATAGCGGAAGTAAAAACCTTTTTCTCGGAACAGCATAAAAAGTGCAAAAGAGCATAAAGTGCAATGTACTCTGGGGTGTCTTTCCATCACAGCAACAAGGAGGAAGATTCTTGAAGCAAGTTCCACGTACTGGAAATGCTACCAAGTAATGTAATGTATTTAAACGTTACTAAAAAAGGTGGTGGTTGATGCTAATCGTTGCACATCTGAAAACATGGCGCTCAAGAGTATTATATCATCTGTAAAGTAATGCACAGGGTGCCAACCTGGTACGGAAACCCAACCACCCAGGGTTTTAGAAGTACACAGGAACACAAGCGGAAAAGAAAGAACCACCTATGTCACGTGCTGTAGGTACAAAATGCAAGAAAAAAGGCAAACCAGGGCACTCCAAAAATAATAAGTCCATGAGAGTCAAGTTGCAGGAGATATTTTAATCCTTAGTGATGGGAGAAACGAAATGGTATTCAAAGGTATTCATGTCCATATATAAGAAAAGGGCATGTGAGAGATCAGAAAACAGCCAACACGTGTTTCGTCCTCTCTGACTTTTTCTGGATCTTGACCTGATCTCTGATATGGAGTTCAAATATCTGTATAACAACTCACCTACCGTACCATGCATATACATCTTACCAAAGATACACAAAACGGGCACCTTTCCCCCTGGCAGACCTATTATCTCTGGCATCGGTTCCCCGATGGAGAAACTGTCAGAATACATAAACATCTTTCTACAGCCTCTTGTCCAAAACCTACCCTCTCACATCAGGGACACCAAAGACTTACTTTGTAAGATATCGGACTATGACTGGACAGAGGGCCACTACCTAGCCACGTTGGATGTTACTTCTTTATACACTAGCATCCCGAGAATAGAGGGTCTTTCTGCCATCCAACATTACCTAGACACCAGAGATGCCTCCTTATTAGATCATACAAATATGCTGATGGACCTGTTAAGCTTGGTGCTAGACAATAACATTTTCATGCACAATGGATGTTGGTATCGCCAGATACAAGGCGTGGCCATGGGGGCTAAGTTCTCTCCATCTTATGCCAATCTCTATATGGGATACCTGGAAGAAACGCATGTGTGGCGCACGTGCCCTCCGTTTCTGACGCAGCACATCTTATACTGGGGCAGATACATTGATGATATCCTAGTTTTTTGGTCAGGTGATGCAACTTCACTTACACTTCTCACAGAACATCTAAACAATAATACTTTCAATATCAAGTTTACCCATGAGGCCAGCCAATCTTCCATTAACTTTTTGGATCTTACCATTTACATCAAGTATGGTAAAATCTGTACCAAACTGTTTAGGAAACCAACAGCATGCAATGCTGTTCTACATGCCACTAGCTCACACCCTAAGCCCCAAATCGATGCCATTCCGTATGGGGAAAGTACTAGGATACGCCGTAACTGTAGTGAGGATCAGGTGTTCCGAGAAGAATTGCACAACATGGAACTACGTTTCAGGCATAGAGGCTATCACCCACAGACCCTCCAAAAAGCGTGCAATAAGATCCTATGAACAGCTCACACGAACACATATCTCTTGTCATAAAACATAGTGCACTGAGCTCCCAAGTTTTCAAAACTGTACGTAAACATTGGTCAGTGCTCTTAACAGACAATATACTGAAAAGGGGTATTGCTGAAAAACAGAGCATCATCTATAAGAGGGGCACTACCCTAGGGGACCAGTTATGTCATAGTTTCATGCCGCCTGAGAGTAGGGATACCTGGTTACCTAAACCACCACCAGGCACTTATAGATGTGGCCACTGCAACATCTGTGGGTACATCAAAGACAAGATAGTGAAATTTCAGTACAATACTCAGGTCACACACCAACTCAAACACTTTATCAATTGTAACACAAGCTTTGTGGTGTATTGCATTGTCTGTAGATGTGGACTTATTTATGTTGGAAGTACCATCCGACCATTAGAAGAGAGAATTCAAGAACACCTGAGAGCTATTCGAACATCAAACATCAACTATCCGTTTGCTACTCATTACAATGAGGCACATGGACAAAGAGAAGTTTTGGACATCTCCATACATGGGATTGACTCCTTGAAAAGAATGCCACTAGGAGGCAACTGCACTTTGGCCCTGAGACGCCTAGAGAGTAGGTGGATCATAAAACTGCGAGCGGTAGAACGGGGCCTTAACATCCATAAGGACCTCCATGTATTTCTCTAATACTTGATGCTTGTTAACTTCTTATGCTCCTAAAGAAATTTCTTTTTCACTACTGTGCTTTTGGGACATCTTCTTCTACGACATGTAATTTGGGGTTGTAGCACCCGTTCGCCTCCTCTCACATAGGACAACACTATAACATGTATGTACACAATATACTTTTTTTCTGCCATGGGAATAAAAAAAATCTTTTATCCATGGAACGACTTTGTTCTTCCCTATCTCTCCTATGTATACTGTATATATCAAATATCATGCATTGAGTTACTGTCTATAAGTATGTACCATACGAAAATTTAACAATCCTTTTTTTATGTATTATTTCATACTGTTTGGTATGTCATCTCTATCATGCCTAATACCAGCACCATGCATACATGACAAGTTTATATTCGAGGCAAAAGTTTATATTTTTTTAATTTTTACTTGATCCATAAATATCTCTATGTCATTTGATCGTCACTCACTGTATAACCATCTTTAAATGTACAGGAACTACAATCTCTGTCTCTAGGATCACCCTCTTTGTCTTCATTTTCAATAACTCTTTTCTACACTCCGGTCATGGGATCTCTTTGTTTCTGTGTAAAATGCACATTTCACTATTGGGGAAGGATTAACTCCAACCCATTCTTCACGTTACTATCCTGTTTCCTTCATGCGTTCTTGGTGCATACTCAAAACTGCCCTGGCACACGTCTTATAATACATCCAATATGGCGCCCGTGGAATGCCCTGTATTTCGAGTGCACGGTCCTCGGTAAATGCTGCATGATGGCATAGTCCTTTTTTTATCTCTGAGTGCGCGTATTTAGACGCTGACACTCCATTGGGAAGGTGTTGCACTTACCACGGCAGCGTTATCATGCGCTGCGTGTGACCGTAGTACACGGAGTTTCCGTTCCTGATTGCTGGACGGTTGAATAGCACAGGTATGGGATTTTGCTGACTGGCGTTACTTGCAGGTTTATGCTTTTGGGGCAATGGGAGAGGATATTACGGAGGGTTTTCTCAGTTTACTGTTGATGTTACTATAAGTAACTTTCTTAGTCTATTATATGTACGGAGTTGTGTTACCTGATAACCTGGACGGATACATTTTTGGCATTTTTGCTCCTTATTCATTAGCCTATTTAAGACTTTAGCTAGTAGGATTTATACCCGGACACCGCCCTTATGGCTTTTTGTAGTTGCGCGTTTGGATAGTTTTTTAACATTCACCACGATTTTCTTTTGCCGCATGAGGCTACGTTACCTGTTCTTGCGGTTTGTCTGGAGATTTAAGCCCAAACAGGTGGATGTTTGTCCTATTATAGCTAACATTAGGTTTAATTTTTCCTACTTCCAAAGAAGGTTGTCTTTTATTACTCGGTCTCTTAGCACTGTTGTTTCCTTTTTCATTATGTGGTATGATTTATAGGGTTCTTTCCTTTGTTTCTTATTATTTACAGGCTTTGGTCCAATTTAGATCTCCATGCTATTTGGTTTCTAACATTACGGACACACTCCACGTTACATTTCTTCTGTAATGGAAGCTTACATTTCTCTCTAACATAACGGACTACCGTACAATTTACTGGATTATTCATCATAATTGGTAGGTTTACTTCTGCCTGCTTTCTCCCCGCTCATTCGTTCCTTTCTTTTTTGTTTTCACTTTCTTAATCAGGAATTTCTGAATTACAGTCCAATTTTTTCTGGGGGCTTCTCCCCTAGATATAGGACTACATTTGAGACCTAACGGAAGCATCTTTCGAACACTCTTTCTTTCAACTTCAGTTTCTGAGGTAAAATCAATGTTTTCCACGGGCACCAATCTATCCCACTCGTGTATTTAGCATGTGCATTACACCATCGGTCTTATTTTCTTATGTACCAGCAACCGCCTCCTAATACACTTATTTCTCACGTGGTGACTTTTTACATCTTTATCAACCATTTTTTATTTCTATCTTACTTCTCTCATCTACCCACCAATTCTGTACAAGGTGGCATGTCTTTATGTTAAATTTTTTATCAATGGGTATATTTCTGTTGTAAATTATCTGTGCACACCTAAGGGTTTTGCATTTTTTCCAGTATTCCTCTATCTTAAATTCAATTGTAATTTTGATGTATTACTGTCTATTGCACATACCGGTTGGTAGCGATATTATTTGTGAATAGTTCCCATCTGTTTTGTTTCAGCCTTGAAAAAGTCTGAGAGGACGAAACATGTGTTGGCTGTTTTCTGATCTCTCATATGCCCTTTTCTTATATATGGACATGAATACCTTTGAATACCATTTAGTTTCTCCCATCACTAAGGATTAAAATATCTCCTGCAACTTGACTCTCATGGACTTATTATTTTTGGAGTGCCCTGGTTTGCCTTTTTTTCTTGCATAATGTATTTAAACGTAGTCTCGTGAGTAAAAACCTTTGTCACTCGTGGCTAGTGGTAGTCAAATATAGCTTTGGTTGCAGTTGTTGTATCGCGTTCCTCACTAGTAATCTATTTGCGCCAGAGGCTAGCTCCATGTCCTGGCTTTTTTGCCAATACATATCGTTCACCTTTTTAATGTCCTGTTTTGTTAAAATATCCGGTTTAAGAAAAAATTCTCCTAATCCTAAAGATAGTAGGGGGAGATGAACATATCTAAGCCAGGGTATATCCAGAGATCGTGATAAAAGGAGGCAATCCTGTATCACCTTTCTGCATAGGGACGCTTCTGGCTTAGTCCAAATTTGTAACCATAATAATACAGGTTGAAGCTTTATATAACTAGATATGTATCTCAAGCCTACTTCTTCATGACAGAACATTACTGATGTAGATTGGGGGACTGCTAGTAGCCTTCTTAAAAATTTATTTTCTACAATCTGGAGGCCCGAACATTCTGCATATCCCCAAACCCCGGCTCCAAATGTCGCAATAGAAAGACATTTGGAGGAAAAAACAGTCATCATTTCTTTAACAGGTTTGTGTCGCAGTCTTTTCCCAAACCTAAAAACTGCTTCTATGGCTTTTTGAAATTGTATTGAACGTATATTTACTAAAAATTTCCAATTGAAATCTACGTCAATGGGGACCCCCAGATACGTAAAATGTGGGACCTTGAGTATCTCATGCCCATCTAGAGCAAATGTTTTCGTTTTTGCTAATTTGGGCCCGGTCTTCATCACAAATGACTTAGTTCTATTAATTTTAATTCCGAGGTTCCCCATAAAAGTGTTAAAAGCATTCAATAAAATCTGGAGGCCATTTGCTGTCCTTGAAATGAGTACAGCGTCGTCCACATACAATAGTACAGGAATTGGGGAATTATTAATGACTGGAGAATCCTTCCCCGATTCACAGAGGAATTTCTGTAACCCATTTATATATAAAAGAAAAAGAAAAAGGGCCAGCACGCAACCCTGTATAACTCCCTTTAATGAGGGAAAATTCTTTGTCAGGCCACCCTCCTGAGAATGGCGGACCCAAGCCTCTGTGCAGGCGTGGAGTTTACTAAGTAAAATGATTATGTCTTTATCCACACCCATATTCAACATGACCATCCACAGTTTCTCCCTGTTAACTGTGTCAAAAGCGCAGGACAGATCCATAAATGCTAGGTGTATACACACCCTTTTAACTTTGGTATATTTTTGTACTGTGAGGATCAAATTAAGAGTTTGTTCTACTGTGCCCACACCGGGCCGAAAGCCAAATTGAACTTCTGAAAGGGAATGAAGATTCAGTCGCCCAATTTTCCAACTTGTTTAGGATCACTCGGTCTAAGATTTTAACCGAGCTATCCAATAAACAAAATTGGACGATAGCATAAAGGATCTGCCCTGTCCCCCTTCTTAAAAATCGGGACAATGATCGCCTCTTTCCAAGTATCTACTAAAGGACCTGTCACAGCCGATCTCAGGACATTAGTAAGCAGTGGCCCCCAGAAATCTGGAAGCGCTTTATATAAATCAGCAGGGATTCTGTCTGGGCCAGGATCTTTCTGAGAGGGGGCAATCTTGAATAGCTTGTTCTAGATCATCCACGTTTATGGTATTACTGAAAGCCAAACTTGACTGATCATTTCCTCTTAACTTCAAACAATTTATCTTTTCTAGTTGAACATTAGTCTCTATTGCAAAAGTTTTTTTTAAATAGTCCACCCAAATTTGGGCTGGAATAAGAGTATCCATGGACATCTCATATTTGTCATTCAGCAATGAAGAATTAACCACACGCCAGAACGCAGTTGTATCTTTAGTTTTGCTTGCTTCCATCAATTCCTCCCAGGCAGACTCACTTAATTCGGCTTTCCTATTGGCAAGTGCTTCCTTATAATTTTTCCTAGCAACTTCAACTGCTTGTCGGTCTTGGGGAGATGTGCTGGTTATTTTCTTTAGGTTACTTAAGGATATGGTACATGTGTGGTTAAACCATCTCGGGCCATGTACTTTATTAGTGCCAGAGGGCTGTAATTTCTCAGCCATATACTTTGTCAGAGAGGAAAATGCACAGATAATTTCGTGGGGGGCCCTGTCTTCACCCAAGGATATCATAACATCTGACCGTTTATTCAACATTAAGGGGGTTATTACAACTTTGGAGGAGGTGTTAATCCGTCCCAAAATTGACGGTAAAGTGACGGATGTACCACCAGCCGTATTACGAGTCCGTTATATCCTATGGAACTCGTAATATGGCTAGTGGTATAGCAGTCACTTTACCGTCACTTTTGGGACGGATTAACACCTCCTCCAAAGTTGTAATAACCCCCTAAATCTTTAAAGAAGCTATTACTATCTATCTTTCCCCATTTGGTTGTAAGTCATTTTTGGGCTGAAAACTTCATATCGGGGTGTCGCTTCTCTCTTCTCGAGTCACTCATCAAGTCCAAATTAATTACAATGGATAAAGGGTTGTGATCGCTAATACAGGTCCGGGTCACCCTGAACTGCCCAACAAGAGAGGATAGTTCTCTAGAGTAGATAATATAGTCAATAATAGTATGAGAATCTCCTCTTAGAAACGTTGGTACCCCTCTAATAGCTGGTATGGGGAAAAGTAGAGAATTAGCTTTTATCAAAGAATTAAGAGCATTCCATTATGGAGAGTGTTTAAAATGCTGATTTTCGTCCAAAAGTCCGCAGCAGTCCAAATACTCTGGCTCACACAAATGAGCATTAAAGTCGCCGACCCAAATTATTCTTAAGTCCTTTCTACTAATGTTTGTTGCCTTATATATTAACATCTCCAAGCTACCAACCACACTGGTGTCTGAGTTATCAAAGATATGATTATAATAATTAATCAGTAGTATATCAAATGGCTCTGCTAATTTCAGAAATAAAGCCAAAAAGAAAGGGGATTTGCCCACAACACGTGCATCCATCCCCCCGGCCTTTACTGATAAGAAAGTAACCAGACCACCCTTAGCCCTACCTGCAGAGGCCTTAATTGCAGGTGCACTATATGTGGTGTAGCCATTAATATGCGGGGGTTCTACAAGCCAAGTCTCCTGGCAGCAGATCAAAAGATTTTCCGTCACTAGTTTTAACCAGTCGGGGTTTCCAGTTTTTGATTTTAAGCCTCCCACGTTCCAAGAAATGATCCCTAAGGCTGTCGTACCCTGTGTGTCATGTATGTCAAAAACTCCCTAAGACTGCGAGAGGGGCTATTGCGGTATGTTTATCTCCAAAGGGCCTTGCAAAGAGTGCCCAATTGCTGTTGGTCAATCTAGCTGCTCCAGTGAGGCCAGGGGCTCAAATCTATTAGACAGTGTCAGGACAGTATCAGAGGAATTGGAAACACCAGGATTGCCAAAGTTCTGTTTCCCAGGATGAATTAAATCAGAGTGACATAGATGAAATGTCGGGGGAATAAACATAGATAGACGTTGTACTCTTATAGACCCTACAGATAGTCTTATAGTTGAAAAATGGTGATACAAAGCATTGACAATCCAGGGGCTCCTAAAGTTTATAATAATGCAATCCCCTTGTGATGCTTTAGGGGATGGGCCGACCCAGGGGACCCTTCTTACAGTTAAAATGTCCCTGTAGAAATCTACCCTCCGTCCCGAATGCTTTCCTACCTAATGCGCCACTTTGTTTAACAGTGATGCATGGGACTCATAGTGAGTATTTTCTAATGTAGGAGCTTTTTCCAGGATTAAAATATAGGGAGCGCATGCCAGCGGGATCCTTGGGCAGGCTATTTGAGTTCTTGTAGTCACCTGACCCACTAAGCCTTCCCGCTTGGTTATGCCCCACTGAGGCTGTAAATTTATAGAATTCTGAAATACATCTAAGTTCAGGGATTTTGGGGCTGGGTTCTGAGCAGGAATCGGCCTGTAGTTTTGGTGCTGATGGATGGTCAGGACAGGTGAGCGTGCAGGGGCGGGAAGATTGTTCTGGGGTTCAGCCCTCAGTAGTATGGAATTCATTGTCGTTGTGTTTGACATAAGTTCAACCTTCTCCTCAAGGACAGCCACTATCTCCAGAACCAGAGAACACAGCTTTTTTTATATCCCTGAGTTGATCTTCAATCTGGGAGAGACAATCATTAAGGGGATCCGAGTTCTTTCTGTCTATTGGCTGTTTTCCTGTAATTATTTTTAAAGGGTTAGATAAACATTTCCCATTTTTCTTCTCTGTTCCTGCTAAGTACTTTCTGAGCTCATGACTGTTTGTGGGAGATCGGGCTGAGTCTGAAGGAGTTAATACAATGTGGGGGGATTACTTGCCTACTTTCTTTGGGGGGTGGACTCTCTGGAGTTATGGGAGTAATTAAATCAATTTCCGTTGTTACACAAGGATTTCCTGTCTTTGTCTTGCCTAGTGAAGATATTACAAGCGGAATCCTTCCCCCCCCACCCTTCCCTATTTTCTCAAAGGATGACTCTAAGGTAGCTTCTACTCTCCCTATCTCTGACTCAATGGCACCCATTACTGAGGTTAAGTAGCTAGTTATCAACCTGGGGGGGGAGCCTCCTGAATGGGATCCCTTCTTCCACAGTCTCCTTTGCGTTTAGTCCTTTATCAAAGGAGAAAACGCTGTGTGTTTCTTTACGAGTTCCGGTGCCCAGAACTAGGGAAGAGTGAAACTAAGTTATGCTCGACTTCTATCTTAGGGAAATTATCCGGTCACAACTTCCTGCCACAAGGGCCCTAGAATTACAACACAATAGTCCTTGCTGTCACTTTACGCGTATATGAGTCAACAGGGCATGGAGTGGCTGAATTGAGATATTTTAAATACCCAAAATGGCGAGAGCTCCTCTCTTCCTCCCTTGCTTCAGCAGCTCTCCATGAATCAGGCTCCTCCACCGAGCCTCCAATAGCAGAATTGAAAGGGGGGGGGCCAGCCCAGTCTCTTCCTGGCGATGACGGGTGAAGGACGGGAGCGCAGTAATGATTTTAAAGGGCTCCTGCCCCTCCTCCAGCCGCCGCCGCCAACAACAAGCGCGTCCTCGGGCACCATATTTATGGAACGGTGCAAGCCAGTGCAAAGGGTAGGCTGCATAAAAGAAAACAATGACGTTAATCGGGTGGGGCTGGCGGTATGTAAGAAGGGAGTTTTGCACCAAAAAATGACATTAGGCAGTCTCAGAAAAGACAGGAGTCATGCCCACCCCTGCCAATGGCCAGCACAGGGGACCAGGGTCCTCTGGGCATGACCATTGCACCCAGTATCATGTAGGGGGCCCCCCATTACTTACCTGTACTTACCTATACTTACCTGGGATGGGTCCCCCATCCTCCGCTGTCCCTCTGGTGTGGGTGGGGGTGTCCCTGGGGCCTGGGGAGTGCACATGTGGGCTTATTCCATGGTGTTCCACCATGGAAATAGGCCCACAGGTCCCCCAACGCCTGCCCTGACCCAGGCATTAAAAAATGGTGCTAAGCAAGCTTTGCACCATGTTTTGACCCCTCCTACCTCCCGTGCGTGATTTTAGCACAGGGGATAAATATGGCGCTAAGGCCATAGAGTCATTTTTTGCACTGGAATGCCTACTTTGCATCTCATTGATTCAAAGTAGGTTTCCACATCCAAAAACCGACTTTAACTCAATAAATTTGGCGCTAGACAGGTCTAGGGCCAAAATATAAATATGGAATACGTTTTGTACTGAATTTTCGTAAAAAAATGATGCAAATTCAGCACAAAACAAGCATAAATATGCCCCCTAATACCTAGATCGCATCTTATTAAAGTACGATAGACTGAGGAGTATACACAGGTAACATCGCACCTGCTCTGAAAACTTGACTTATATTAATTAAGTAGGCACAATGAAAGTATATTTCACCAAGCGCCCCAATAGCTAGATAGTTAAGTTCGAATATGATGGGCTTTTTTGAACCAGTCTTCTGAAAGCTATATGCTATGAGCACTGTAACATAAAGAAAAATACATTTGTCAACATATAAATGAATTGAAGCACATTTTGTAGGTTTGTTGGTCACTTTTTCTTCATGTGAAATGAGAGTGGTGACTGCTCACACTTTGACACCGCATGTGTGTCTGGCTTGTTTTGATTATTTATAAGTTACTTACAAGCTATGACGGTCATGCCTCATGCAAAAAAAAATTGTCTAGTCATCATTAAGGAAGTCTGCATCAAGGGCATCAACAGGCAGCCTAACCTCCATGAGTTGGCAGATCTTTGCGGTGGCCTCTATAGAGGTGGCGAAGGATCTAACGGCCAAGGAGCAGCAAGGTAGTAAGTGTACCAAATTAGCATGATGACATTACTTATGTGCCAGGTGTAGGCGTGATAAATGATCCTTCAATTAGCTCATTTGATGTCATGGGCATCAAATGCCTAGCATGGAGTTAACAACTCTATAGTGCTTAATTATATTTGTTTGATGTGCCATTTTATGACTCATCTTTTTTACCTTAATTTGGAGATGGGTGGATGTAGTTCATCCACTAAAAAGGCAGCATTGGCCTACTACCTGTATTTAGTATGCCGCTGACATCAATGCATATCACAGACAAGATATCTATCTCTGTGTGGCGGATGTCCCATATGTGGCATACTCTAAAAATGCCCCTTTATTGTATATCCTAAAACAGTGTCATCAATTGTACATTGATAACGATATTTAGGCAGTTATTGATCGATACACATTTCGTATATTGCTGCATATGTTAAAAGGAGGATGTACGTAGCAGAACATTTGCAGACAGTTTTCGATGCCCAGTGGCATGTTCTATCAGGCAATTAACTTTCCTCATGTTAGTTATTCTATTTGGAAATGGTTATACACCTACTATGTTTTTATGTGTGATGCGAATGGCATTTTAACTTTTGTAGGTTCCACTTGTGTTTGCCATTAGGGCGTTTGTTTTGGAGAAGAGAAATATGATGCGCTTGCTTTGCATTTCAACAAAGATATCATGATTTCATAATGTCATTATTGTCATGGCTGTCAGGTCAACATAAGCACGGACTGGCCGCGTTTCTGTTTGTCTAAGATCTTCCAGCTTGGGAGTAGGGTTCGACTGGCTATAAAACCATGCAAACCCTGCAGGAAGTTGCCTGCCATTACAGCTGACTTCTTCCGGCTTGCACGCTTCAGTACTCCACCAGCGTTCCTTGTTGGTGCCCTCGCCTCTGCTCCTGGAATTCTCCAGCTTTGCTGGTGTCCTCTTGTCCTCAGGGCTTCGTCGTAGCTGGGGCAATAGCTTGGAACCACACTGCTCAACCTTTCACTTATTTTGTCATTGGGCAAAAGAAAAACAGACATTAATTCAACAAGTGGCAAAACGTGCAGCACTTGCAAAAACAATACTTATCTAACTATTGGGCAATAGAGCAATGAACAGGGGATTGGAAATTCTCATTTATTCAACAACCTGTTTAGAAAAAACAAAGCAGAAGACCATGCTCTGCTGAACCTTTGTAATGGACTTTCGCGGAAGAGACTGATACATATGAAATATGATTATGTTATGGTATAACGCAAAAGTTCTTGGCATGATGCAATGCTTACCCAATGTTGTGGGGGATGTTGTTTATATTTACCTCTGCATTAGTTGGCTTGTGTTTTCCCCTTTTTAGGTCGATCATAGCGTTCAACGTTTTGTATACTTTAAATATACTTACAAAATGGGTTCAAGCAAATTCAAAGGATTTCATTAGTTTTGTTCCAGAGTCCTTTAAAAATACTTTCTTGCTAGTGGTCAGTTCTGCCTCTTTGTCCTGCCTTTTTCTCTTTGGGAGCAGCACAAAGTACCGTAGAATTACGCTATGTCCCGTTTAGCTCTTCTGTAAGGGACTTTAGTATTTGCCTGTTTGTCTTACACTGTGGGTGTGTGTTCAGTCCCTCCTCCCCACCAGCTCCCTCTGTAAACATAAACCAACATCAGAGGGGGGCTTTTCCAGGGCCAGCTTGCCCTCGCTCTCTTTCTCTTGTTATTTTCAGTCTGTGGGGCAAGAAATGTCCAGTCAGTAATTTACAACGCTAAGAACTCTAACTCGAGCAAACACAAGACCATTGCATTCCAAAATGCATCAGAGGGGGGCTTTTCCAGAGCCAGCTCGCACTCGCTCTCTTTTTTTAAATGGCGCTTAAGAAAGAGATTGCCACGTTTCAATGTCTCCCACTCATTGCATTTCTCTGTACCTTGTAGTTTTAATCTGAAAGTAATGTATAGACCGAATGACTCAAAGGAGGTCATTTAGGCCCATATTTATAATTTTTTAGTGCCGCATTTGTGCCGCTTTTTGACGCAAAAGCGGCGCAAACTTACAAAATACAATTGTATTTTGTAAGTTTGCGCCGCTTTTGTGTAAAAAAATTATGCAAATGCGGCGCTAAAACAGTATAAATATGGGCCTTAGTGCTTTATTCAAAATAGCCCACATTAACCTCACATGGTGGCAATGGCCACGTGTGAGTTTAAAGAATGTGCGAAGTACAAACACACACCATTCGTCTCCCACAAATACACACACACACTTTCTGGTGCAAGCTGGGTCATGCATGCACACATGCACACACACACGCACTTTATGGCACATGCTGGCTCATGTACACACACACGCACACACATGCACGCACACATGCAGACACACTTTATGGCACACACTGACTCGTACACACACACACACACATGCAAACACACTTTATGCACACGCCGACTCATACACACACACACGTGCACACACTTTATGGTACACCCTGACTTTTACACACACAAGCATTTACACACACTTTATGGCACACGCTGACTCGTACACACACACATGCACACACACTGTATGGAACACGCTGACTCATGTACACACACACGCACGCACGCACACATGCGGACACACTTTATGGCACAATCTGACTCATACACACACACACACACACAAACACATGCACGCATGCACACACACTTTATGCACATGCTGACTCATACACACACACGTGCACACACTTTATGGCACACCCTGACTTGTACACACACACGCACGTGCACACACTTTATGGCACACGCTGACTGGTACACACACACACGCGCACACACTGTATGGCCCCCCCTACTCATGTACACACACACACATTTAAACAGACAAGGACGCATACAGAAACCGATACGTGGTGCAACTTGTGGGAAACGAAGGGTTCCCATGAACATCATGATGCCAACCATAAGGATGTGGAGGAGGAGGGGACATCTTCCAAATGAAAACAGACTACAATATGTATTTATAACCTCGTAAATTAAAGAAAAATATGCACCATGTAGCATTACTGATGAGTAGGACTGTTATTTAGTTTAATTACTGTGAAAGTAATTTCAGAATATTTCAATAACTCCAAACACAGCAAGGATGATGGTTTGCAGACCGACTTATCACATAAGCGGTTTTTACTCTTTCAAATTGGCTGCGTATGTTTCACTTACAAAGGGGACCTGCAGTTCGATGTCTTGTTGGCCTGCTTTCTGTTCCATTGCTTTGAAACCTAAAGTTGTGCGATGTTAGTTCCTCACGATCGGCACCACAATGCAATGTTATGAGGTAAAACACGGGGCGTCCAAAAACAGCAGGGTTTCTGTGCTGAAAGTGGGTTGGTAGCGATTTGTGCGCTTCATTTCTGTTAAGAGGTTTGCATACACTTGAGCGTGTGTACCCCAAAACATTTTAAATCATGGGACACAGCTGCCAAGTTTTGAGATTGCTTATGTGTGACATATCCATGTGTATATGGCGCTTAGGTGTGAGGTTTCAATTCCTATTCAGTACTCTAGCACCCATAAGTGTTTCCTGATTCAAGCATGTATTCCTGAATCAAACTGCATAACCTAGTGTGTAGTCATTGTTTGTGCCACTTCATGGCCACCACTATTCTTGTTGGCATTGGCACTCTTTCTCCTCTTCTGTCTCTCGTTCATTCATCACTTCCTAAAGAAACTATTATCCCATTGTATCTTTCTTTTATCTATTCCGTGCAGCTCTAACCCCTATCTACCCACCATGCCACACACTTCCAGCACACAAATACACCCCACACAACCCAATTCCACGCCATATATTTCCACAACTAACAATTCTAATACAACCCCCATAAATCCACTCCACACCACATACATCCACTGCACTTCAAACCAAAACACATGAGTAAAAGACATTCTCATTTCCAGAGCCTATAGTTCAAACATGTTGCATTGCCAATGCTTGTTAACAATTAGTGCTTAATACATCCCTTCGCGCTGGAGCGCATGTTTGAAACATGCTAGCTCTTATTTCATGTGTGCAGGTTCCAGTTTAATAACGCTGCGTTTTCGCTTCTTTGAGGCGCCCATTGATGTATACGCTCACTACTCATGCACCGGCTTGCTATTAACAAAAGCCATTTTTCGGGTTGAGCGCACAAATGCTCTAGCCTACTGTAATCTCTTTGTGGGCTTTTAACCATGTCACACCCATCACTATCATTGGTTCGTGGGCTTGTTTTTAATGTAATGTGCATCTCGTCCAAGATTTTCCTTCTGTCAAGTAGATTCACGTAGGGCTTTTTCCAGTGTTTTGTATTCATAGGTGTGGTGGCTGAATTATTAAATACTCTCACATATTGCGTGAAATCAGAAGAATTTTTTAATTCTTTAGAATATAAACCAGACCATACGTTGCATTTAGCACCTTAGTAAATATTTCCAATTTAATGTAAAAAGATGTTTTTGGATATTTGTTTTTAAAAATACAAGCCCACAAGTTGTACAGCAAGACAGTAGTTGCTAAACTGTCTATTGCAGGCATTAAACAGACTGCAAACCAAGGAAATGTGAATATGCAGGTCTGCCCAACTGCCTAACAAATAGCATGAGGTAGTCAAGGAACATGAAACCCGGACCAAAAATAGATGTGGAAGAAGCAGAAAATCACTCTTTCTCTTGCACTTTCTCACGCTTTCTTGCTCTCCCTCGCTAGCTCTTTCTCCCTCATGCTCTCTCTCTCTCTCTAATAAACACCCCCCACACACAAACACACAGTAGCACTATTCATTATCTTTTAAGGTTTTCTAGGGGCTGTTTTGAGCATTATAATCTAATGCCAAAAGTTTATTTCTGATAAAGGTTTATATGAAAATTGTATATGTTTTAATAATCTCTTCTTATCACAATTAGAACCATAATTCAGGCCAACTTAACATCCTTATTACACTATGCCTGTTTCAACACTCTTGATATGTTTGAGTGACCCTTCTAGATTATTTCTCCTATGTGGCTGTCTTGTGTCTTTTTGGGGGGAATTCTGATAGCCAGCCACCAGCTCTGATGGTGGGGGGGTGAAAGTGGTATTGTACTGCAATTAGCATGGCAGATTTAAATTAGGATGCTAAATGGCAACATTTTTGCTGCAGATAGGGGAAGAAGGTAAATGGAAGTGCTTTAGTTATATTTAGGGCCACTGGAATTATATGGCAGGAAAAGACAAAATTATGAGGCAGGGTTGGCCAATTTATGTGGCAAGAAAAGTCCAGCTATGAATTTACAATGCCAGTAGCTCTAACTCAAGCAAATGCAAGACCAATTGCATTGCAAATGCTTGTTTTCTATTTATCATGTGCATGTTCTTGTAGTTTTGAACTTCTTCTGGTTGCAAGTTATGCCATAAATGAGTCTCCTGTTCCATTGCATTTTGGAAGGGGCGTGTTTAGGGCATCCTTTCCAAATACAGATTCACAGTGGTATGTATGAATGTTTTGCAACTGAATTATGGTTGAAAAACATCATATTTGACTGACATCTCAAAGGAGGTGGTACCCATTTACAAATGGGAAGGGCTGCCCAGGGGCAAATGTTGAAACACAAAATCTTCAAGAGCAGACAGTAGTCCCTTGGACCACTGCTTTCTTAAAAAAAATGAAACAAATCATCCATTTTATTTTTTAAATACATTCCACATTCCTTTAAGGAAAACAGGTTAAATAAAAAAAAAACGTTTTTTTTATTGAAAAGCAATTACATGCAGGTGCAGACTCCCATTCCTATGATGTTTGCAATTCCTAATGGGTCACAAATTGCAATCTACCTCATAATATTTATGAGTTCGTAGGCCAATTTGTGAACCCATTAGGGCTCGCTATTTAGGAAATTATTATTTTGCACATTTGGAATTGCGATTTGGTCTCATTAGGAAATCACAATTCGTACTTTATGTACATATGGCTCTTGGAGCTCAAAGGGGGGAGAACACAAACATTTAGCATGTTTTCTCAAGTTCTGAGGTGTGCAAACAGTGCTATTTGCTATCCTGATTTCTCAAAAGTTTTACTGGAAAATTCAGGGCCATATTTATACTTTTTGACGCAAAACTGCGCTATCGCAGTTTTGCGCCAAAAAGATTAGCGCCGGCTAACGCCATTCTGAAGCACCATGCGGGCGCCGTATTTATTGAATGGCGTTAGCCGGCGCTAGCAGACCGGCGCTGCCTGGTGTGCGTGGAAAAAAACCACGTACACCAGGCAGCGCCGGCGTAGGGAAAAATGGCGTTAGGGCGTCTTAAAATGGGGCAAGTCAGGTTGAGGCAAATAAATCGCCTCCACCCGATTTGCGCCATTTTTAACGAAGCCCAGACCCCATTTACATGACTCCTGTCTTAGTAAAGACAGGAGTCATGCCCCCTTGCCCAATGGCCATGCCCAGGGGACTTATGTCCCCTGGGCATGGTCATTGGGCATTGTGGCATGTAGGGGGGCACAAATCAGGCCCCCCTATGCCAAAAAAAAATATTAAAAAAAATAATAATTATACTTACCTGAACTTACCTGAATGTCCCTGGGATGGGTCCCTCCATCCTTGGGTGTCCTCCTGGGGTGGGCAAGGGTGGCAGGGGGGGTCCCTGGGGGCATGGGAGGGCAGCTGTGGGCTCATTTTGAGCCCACAGGTCCCTTAACGGCTGCCCTGACCCAGGCGTTAAAAAGAGGCGCAAATGCGGGGTTTTTTGCCCCGCCCACTCCCGGGCGTGATTTTTGCCCGGGAGTATAAATACGACGCATTTGCGTCGCAGTCATTTTTTTAGACGGGAACGCCTACCTTGCATCTCATTAACGCAAGGAAGGCGTTCACGCAAAAAAATGATGCTCATTCCTCATACTTTGGCGCTAGACGCGTCTAACGCCAAAGTATAAATATGGCGTTAGTTTTGCACCGAATTTGCGTCGAAAAAACGACGCAAATTTGGCGCAAACGGAGTATAAATATGCCCCTCAGTATGGAAAACACCCTACGGTTGTGTGTGATACACACCTGTGCTGTACTTATATTGCAGGCGCAGGCCCTGTTTGCATCTGAAACAGGATGAACACAGGAGACATGATAAGTGCTTTAGAGTCCTGTTTAATTTCTGTTTCTGCTGCTACATTCAAAGCCCTGAGAAATGAGGCGTATGAAATGCAGCTCCACAGGTGCCAGATGGCAAGCCAAGTTTAGAAGTTGCTTCTCAAGGTAACTGGGGTTTTTCAGATTAATTTATGGCCCTAGGACCTTGTTCAAGGAAAGAATTTACTCCCCACTGGGTGTTGTGAAAATTGCAAAATACATCAACAATCAGGGTTCGGTTGGTAACTCATACCTCTGTTCTCTGGTGCCACTGCACCTGATGCACCAATGGAAGCTTTTACGATAAGAGTTTGCTTTGTTGTTCTGTAGCCCAGTAAAGTATCAAAGAGAAATAGTGTACTAAAATATATAAGTTAGTTAGGTGTTGATTGTAAGGAAGAAGCATTGTTCTGAACAGACTATAATCTTCATCTGCTTTTCAGAACACAGTCAGTAATAACAAATATTAAAAGAAAACAGAATGCTGGAAAGCAAACCTGAAATGCAAAGCATGTGATGTGATAGGAATCAATTAACAAGAGCTATGAGACCCAACAGGTTGCCACTTGCCAGTGTTATGGCAATTTCGTGAAAATGAACACTTTCCCACCCTTGGGTTACTGCAGCATTTTCTGTGATTACAGAACTCCGTCATCATTCTTTGAGAGGAACACCCAGGCTGTTTGCTTCTATTTGTCACTGGAAGGTCTGTTGTTGTCCCTGGGGGCACACTCTATGTCAACATTTCTAGACTGAGTAATAAGCTAAACGCACTGGCTGTATACAGCGCAAAATTCCCAACAGTTGCAAAACTTTATTTTTTGCTAGCCCCTGCTTTTATGCGGTCCACCAACAGAGAATCATCATTTTGCCAGGAGGTGTAGCTGATATTTCAGCACCCCAGACCCCCAGTCTCCTCTACTTCCTCTACTCTCAATACCACTACCTATCTAGACAACTCCAATCAACACAGAATTCCACCTAGTTCCTTGACTCATTCCAAGCACCACACCACATAAAGCGTACACCAGCTAACAGGAGCAATATTCCATCCATAACCAATGAAACTTGCCATACCATACACCAAATAAGTTCCCTTAGCTTTATGCTGCATGCGCAACAATTGCAGATCTTCAATGAAACACAAAGTGGACATTTTGAACACCATCACATACTACAACCTCTAGCTCTTAATTCTAACAGAGACCAAGAGGCATATTTAAGAGCCCCTACTACCACCAGAATGTCACTTTTTGTGACACTCCGGTGGCGCAATGCCGTGCGCCATAATTACAAGGTGGAGCTAAGCCACATTTTTTTGGCTTAACGCCACCTTGTAAATACGGCCCCTTCACACACAGCACTTGCGTGAAAGGGGCGTGCAATAGGTGTTGCTGGGGTGTGCCACAGCAACACACATTGCATTTTGAAGCTGCCTCAGATTTACGAGTTTTCGTGAACCTGAGGCAGTGACAAAATCTAACACCACACCAAGCGTGGCATTAGCATGGCGCAAAGAGGAGAAATGCCTTCATTTCTGCTCGGTTTTTGCTCCTTCTATGTGTGCTGCATTGCGCAGCACACATAGAAAGAGCAAATCACCATTTAAGATTGTTTTTGTGCTAGAAGGTGTTCCTTCCTCCACAAAAACAATCTCCCCCTCAACACAGCCATCCTTGCACTCGGTGCAACCATTGCTGCGTTGGCACAAGGCAGCAAATTTAGCGCCGGCGCAGGGGGAAACACAGGGGTGCGCCGTATTCTAGTAAATACGGCTCATCCCTGTGTTTTGAAAAAGACGGTGCTCGATGCTGTCAAATTTGGCACAGAGCCACGCACCATCACCTTCTATTAAATCTGGTCCCTAGTTCAGTGACACATCCCACAACACTTTTGAGCTTTTACTTCCTCCAAATTACTCCATGACCAGAAAGGACCAGGTAGGCAGAGTCAGAAGTGGTACTGCAGCCATCTTTCAGACATGCACCGCAATGCAGGGAGATACCTAATGGCTCTTCTTCCCCATTCCAATGCCTCACTCCGTATCTACATGCTCAAAACAATTCTCCTTCCAGAATAAATGCAATCTACCACACCACAGGTGATAATACAGCTTTTTTCGAGGAATGCATGTTCATCTTAAATGACCAAACAACACTAAGCAACAAACTGATCTTTCTGGGAGACTTTAATCTTCACTAGGGGACCACAGAAGGCTCTGCAGTGAACCAGTTCACCGTCTCTCTCTTTGGCATTGATCTGAACCAATATAACCTAAAACCAACACACACAAAAGGCTCCATATGTGAATGAACCCATAACACTAGACTGACATGATCATTTCCCTGTTCCCGTCACCTTATGACTGTCATACTGTGACAATGGACCAACTGAAAACAGTAATTACCTGGTTTTGAGACACCAGAAACATGGCAATCAGTATACTTAGCAACATTGCTCAGAAGAGGCTACCAACCCATTGACCCCATCACAAATGTTAATTATTTGACCATCCACAGTCTTAAATGTCTTTCTGATCTGCTTGATGATGTATCTCTACTCCAAAGCAAAAGGAAATTACCTCAACCATGAGGCTCAAGGCTCACTAATGCTTTATATGAGAAAACGAAAGCCTAAAGCAGGGGTCTCCAAACTTTTCTGTAATAGAAGCTACATATGTTTAATGAAACACATCGTGAGCTACTATTATTAGTGTTCTAATAGTGGCCACAAATGACAAGATTACATTAGTGGCCCCCATATGCATTATTACTAGCCGTGATCACCTCAGTGCATCAGGCATGTTTGCCAGCAGGAATGTGAAAAAGTACTTGTCAATACGGAATGCCTCTATATGGGTAAATACATCATAGCCATATCTACAATCCCTCTGGCACCAAGGTAATACCATTTGTAAAAAGTCTCTCCAATGTCACATGATTTATCACTCAAATATAAGCTTTAAATATATTTTGAAAATTCAGCCATTGTTCTCCAAATATCATCCTATGAGTCTGAAAATAAACACATTTTCCTATGAAATATGCATTCCCTTTTATATATATATATATAAAAGATAAAAGGGAATGTATCTCATATATATATATATATATATATATATATATATATATATATATTCCAAAATAAAAGGGAATGTAAAAATTTATGTTTAATAGGAAAAGCTGTTTATTATCAAACTTATAAGATGATATTTGGAGAACAATGGCTGAATTTCCAAAATAAATTTAAAGCTGATATTTCAAATTGGTTCACAATGTATATTTGTATTAATTTATATATTAAATTGACCCAAGCAAGAGCTTCTAATTTAGTAAGTTGGTCTGGTCTGCACACAGCAGAGCTACTTCCTGGTAGCTGGAGAGCTACCAGTTGCTCACGAGCTGCTCGTTGGAGAAGCGTTGCCTAACAAATTCTAGAGAAGAAATAGAGACAGTTGCCTTCCACCACTAACCTCAAATGTCTCCGAAATGCAAGGTCCCTATACAGAAGACATCTCTTGTGTGAGGAATCTAGGGCCAGATGTATGACTCATTTGATCGGTCTGGGCCATTTGCGACCTGTAAAAGGCATGTTCCTATGTACCAACCCTCTTTTGCGAGTTGGTAACCTATTACCAACTTGCAAAATAGGGTTTGTGATTCACTATTAGGAAGGGGCATGTAAAGGGCGTCCCTTCCTAATAGCGAGTCGCACTGGTATGTTTGAATGTTTTGAGACCTAGAATGTGGTCCAAAAACATTTATACCTTACAGACTCAGTGAAGGAGATGGTAACCCATTCACAAAGGGGAATGGGTTCCTTTGTGAATTGAAGTGCTAAACTTTTTTCAGGAGCAGGCAGTGGTCCCACAGACCACTGCCTAGTCTAAAAAAAAAGAGAATAAAACTTTTCATTTTTATTTTTGAAAACAATGCAGTTTTCCTTCAATGAAATCAGGTGGCATTTTAAGAAAAAAGCTGCTTTATTTAAAAAGCAGTCACAGACATGGTAGTCTGCTGACACCAGCAGGCCACCATCCCTGTGAGTCCCAGCCATTCCCAATGGGTCACAAATTGTGACCTGCCTCATGAATATTAATGAGGCAGGTCGCTTGTGACCCATTTGGGAATTGCAAACAGTGTCTCAGACACTGTTCCACATCAGTGTTTGTGACTCGCAATACCAGAGTCGCTAAAAATCACCAATTGTGAGTCGCAAACACTGAGGGTTGTACATCTGTCCCCTAATCACTTTAGATCTCTTTTGGGCACAGCCAAAAACTGACTGAAGCAAATCTTTGACCTTGTCAAATTTGCCAACAGCCCCTCTACACCCACATTCATCAACTTTGATGACCCATCGATGAAAGCAGACAAGTTTTTACCACTATTTGACGTCAAAGTAAAATTGCTTCAATGTCCAGGCATCTATCCTACCAATCCTTAATGTGCAAATCCAAAGACATTTGGCAAATATTTACAACCATCATCAAAGAAGACTTATTAACAATTATCATGAAAATAAAACCCTCAAACCACTTGGTGAAGCCAATCAAAAGCAACATTGCCAAATATCTTTATACTCACATGCTCCCCTACTGGATAATATTGCTGAATCTCTCCCTCACCCAAGGAACATTTCCTAACTGCCTCAAGACTGGACAAGTCACTGTACAAATGAACTCTGATTTCAAGAGGTTCAAGCTTCTCTAAGCTTGCTAACGTGAGCGAGAACCCATTGATGTCTTCCACGCTTGCCTCAGAGAACTTGCTAGTACATGTACAAACGACGATCCACAGCAGGAGGTGAGGGCTAAAATAATCCAGGAGTGCGTTTACAGCTGATTTTCTTTGGGACTACATTTACCAGCACGCTCAGGGCCCCAGGAGGTGGTCCCTTTCGTTCTCGACACCTGGCCACCTGCACATCGCTATATAGCGCAATCTCGAGACCTGTGGCAGGGGAGTGTGTTTACTGCTGATTTTCCTTGGGACTACATTTACCGGCATGCCCAGGGCCCCAGGGGGTGGTTACTATCATCCTCAACCCCTGGAATATGCACAGCGCTATATAATGCATTCACGACCCCCGCTGTGTGGGAGTGTGTTTACTGCTGATTTTCTTTAGGACTACATTTACTGTCATGCTCAGTGCCCGTGAGGCTGTCCCTGTCATTCTCGACACCAGGCCACCTGCACAGGGCTATATAGTGCATTTTTGAGCCCGCGATGTGGGATGCAAGCCAGATGCACCTGGGCCATGCCCGGGAAAAGGGCAGGCCCATCTATGCCCATTTGCGCCTATCTAAGGCTGGGCCACCCCTATGAGCATCCAATTTGTTCGATTAGAGCGCTTCTTGGTCCTTGGGCAAAGGTAAGCTGTGATGGCTAGAAGAAAATGTGCTCTGCATACCTCTAAGGATCGCCCCTTATCTATACAATCACAAGCTTTCCTACTAACACAATGTGTGTTATCAATAACGAAATTGATCTGGTTGGAGAAGGACTAGGCACCATAAAAAAAAGTTCTAGAACGAGCTCAGTGTACTGTTACTGTGGAGCCCTCTAAAGAGCCTACTCAATCCCCAAATACTGAGTCAACCTCTGCTCACATAAATCCTTGTGTGTATAAGGGGGATTTGGGTCTCAAGATTAATTAACATTTTGACTGAAATGAGATAGTTAACTCCCCTGGCAAAAAAAAGACTGAAGGCTCCATCATAAGTTTTGCTAAAGTGGCCTCAAATTGACCCAGAAAAACTGCTACCTTTGATAAAGCAGCTTCTGCTAAAGCCACAAGTGAACGTTAGTTTAGTCTGGGGGGAGGAAGGCACATGTGGGGATTTTTCCTCTGTGGACACACTGACAGTCTGATTTGAAGCAGCCCTCACAAAGGACTTTGCAACGCTATTATCGGATTTGAATAGCATTGACAGTGCTTTAAAAACACTGTTTACTCAAAGGCATCAATCTGCCTGAGTTATTACTGCACCTTCTCTGAGCAGTGCAGGTGTATTGAACAAAATCTCTTTCACTTTTGAGCCAACAGCTAGGAATAAAGGAGTTATGCGTACACAAGAAACCAACCCTTGCCCGCCAAACGAGCAAAGGAGCACTGGCCCCATTCCCTCTTCTACTACTATAGCAAATTTTTTGTCTCCTCCTACAAGCACATCTTGCCTGAATGCCAGGGAGTTTAATAAAACAGGAACACTATATATAACACTATATATAGACAAAAGACACGGGAAGCATTGCTCTAATATGGAAAGAGTATTTCAACTCCCTCCGGCAGCTACCCCTCTGATTGTAGTTTTCAAAAATGTCCTGATTCTCACTTAGGGTCAGGAGGAGGCCTGTGCTCAGCTGAAAATTAAGGAGGTTCACTTGTTCATCAGAAATTCAGAGCTCTTTAGCTATGACTATCTTTATAATATCATCAATGTGGAGCGGGTTTAAGGAGTTGGCCCTCAGACCAAAAATAACCCGGGGATTGTGTAGTGTTAGAAATGGGGTCTTTGGTCGGCAGTCAGGTTGCCCCTTGTCCAAGCAAGGACCCTCACTCTAGTCAGGGCAAAAGAAAAACACACCTGGTTAACCCCCGCTAGCCCCTTGGTAGCTTGGCACGAGCAGAAAGGCTTAACCCAGAAGAAATGTATGAAGCATTTGTACCAACAAACACAGTAATACAGTGAAACACTACAAAAATAGTAAATATTTATTTAAGTAAACAAGACCAAATACAATAAAAATCTACGCTACGCCATTAAAAATATGATTTTAGCAATTAAAAACACAAAAATAATGCCTCGAAGCACCAATGCTGCAATTTGATGTTAAGCAACACACGGACCCCCTGGTACAGTACCTTAGCAAAGATTATGGAAAACAGCTGGTGCACAGATTCGGGGATCGTGGTGTTGCTGGATCCGATGTGGTGTTGGTTTCTGTGCTGAGGAGCGGAGGCGTCACAAAGAGGCATCGAGTCCTTGCTGCAAAGTGGTGGAGGTGAGGCAACATCAGTTGCGAGGAGTCGGTCGCAGGGCACCTCCAGTGAAGTCACAATGCTGTGGGGCGACCTCATGGGGTTGCAGTCAGATCACAGGGTCACAGGCGCTGTACCAGAGTCGGGTGTTATGCACGCCGGGGCTACAACACTCCGATCTTGCAAATTCATGGGACATCAGTGGTGTCAGTGACACGGGCCCATGAGGTTGGTTGGGTCGTTGCGCTTCTGCGAGGTCCACGGCTTCAGGTGCAGGCGGCATCACATGTTCCATGCAGCAGCGTCCTTACGAAGTCGCATGGCATGGTTTCACAGGATTTCACTAGAAATTCACTCTCAGTGGCACAGGAACTAGAATGGCACCCTCTGACAAGCTACAGTCCACAACATGCAGACTCAGAGACTTGTTGGTGAAGCCTTTGCTGCCCCTGAGGCTTCATAAACAGGAGGCAAGCTCAGTCCAAGCCCTTGGAGATACCTCTCAAGCAAGAATGCTCAACAAAGTCCAGCCCTTGTCCTCTTTCACAGGCAGAAACAGTAACTGCAGGATAGCCCAACAAAGCACAGTCATAGGCAGGGGCAGCACTTCTCCTCAGCTCTTCCCCTGGCAAGGGTCCTCTTGGATCCAGAAGTGATCTAAGGTCTGGGGTTTTGGGTCCAATACTTATACCCCTTTCTGCCTTTGAAGTTGCCTAACTTCAAAGAAAAGTCTCAATTGTTTACAGGATGCTGCCTTTGCTAGGTCTGGCCTCATACACACACCAGGGGGTTGGAGACTGCATTGTGTGAGGGCAGGCAAAGCCCATTTAGGTGTAAGTGACCACTCCGCCCTACACTCTAGCCCAGATGGCTCATCAGGATATGCAGGCCACACCCCAGCTCCCTTTGTGTCACTGTCTAGAGGAGATTCACAAACAGCCCAATTGTCTGTCTGACCCAGACAGGGAATCCACAAACAGGCAGAGTCACAGAATGGTCAAAGTAAGAAAATGCCTACTTTCTAAAAGTGGCATTTTCAATGGTTAAAGCAAGAAAATGCCTACTTTCTAAAAGTGGCATTTTCAAACTAACAATCTAAAAACCAACTTCACTAAAAGATGTATTTGCAAAGTGTGAACTCAGAGACACCAAAATCCAGATTTCTATCTGCTCTCAAAGAGAAACTCCACTTTAAGAATATTTAAATGCAGCACCCATGTTAACCTATGAAAGAGATAAGCCTTGCAACAGTGAAAAACAAAGTTGGCAGTATTTTACTGTTAGGACATGTAAAACATATCAGTACATGCCCTACCTTTAACATACACTACACCCTGCCCATGAGAATACTTTGGACCTACCTAAGGGGTGCCTTACATGTATAAAAATGGAAGGTTTAGGCTTGGCAAGTGGGTACACTGGCCAAGTCAAATTGACAGTTTAAGACTGCACACACAGACACTGCAGTGACAGGTCTGAGCTATGTTCACAGAGCTACGCATGTGGGTGGCACAATCACTGCTACAGGCCCACTAGTAGCATTTGGTTAACAGGCCCTAGGCACCTCTAGTGTAATTTACTAGGAACTTACTAGTAAAACATATATGGCAATTATTGAAAAGCCAATTACACATACAATTTCACATAGGAAGCACTTGGACTTTAACACTGATCAGCAGTGATAAAGTGCCCAGAGTAAGAAAAACAGCAAGAACAGAGTCCAGCACACAGCAACAACCAGGGAAGCAGAGGCAGAAAGTTAGGGGAGACCACGGCAAGGATGCCAGGTTTAACATATAGTAGTACATTTTGCAAAAATGCAAAAAAGTCTGTTGCCGCATCACTGTTGGAACATTTCTCCTGGGTTGAATCTCCAACAGGAAGTATCAAAGTGGTGCCCCAGGGGTATATTTACAAACCTCCTGTTGCATGGATGCCAAAGAAAATCTCCAATGGTATTCATCTTGCTTGAAATGTGTATAATGTACTGACATCTAATCACTTTTCATCCCTGGGACAGGTTGATTGACTGTCACTCTTTAAACAAGACATACTACAGATAGATGGCTTAGGGTTGCTTTTCGATGAGCCCTTGTGTGATTTCTCCAGACCCTGCATTGGCCCAGTGTCTCGTTCTTCCATTGTTTTTTTTTTATTTTGGTGTGGATCCCCTTGCGGCTGTGAGCCTAGCTTTCTGCTTTTTCACCCGAGAGCCACTAACCCTAGTAGTGCTAGTATCTATTCCATTACTCAAACATCCAGCTCAACGGCTCTTGCCTTGTCACCAGAACCTCAGGCGCCTGCTGCTCACAACCAGTTTGATTTTGAATATTTATTTTGGAATGTGGCTGGTCTGTTAAAAAATGATGGTTGGCTTAGTTTAGTTTTGGGTTACAATGTAGTATGTCTCCAGGAAACCTTTTCTAGGGCTATGATTCATATAGATGTTTTTTTTTCTGTTCATACCCCGAGGAAATCTCTAGAGGTAGCTATCCTAAAGAAGGCCTCTTAACCCTAATTTCTACCACCCTTAACAAAAGAGTGCCCCCATTTCCAAATTATCACCATCTTATTCGACCTTAAGTTAGTCATGGTTTTAGTGAATTTTTATTATAATAATTTTACGTGGCAAAATGTGGACAAAGCTGTTTCTTCTGATATGTTCTTGGGGTGTGATCTGGATAAACTCAAAACTGATTATTTTGCCACGTGGGGGGGTGGGGTGATGGTGGATTTTAACAGCAAGCTGTGTTCCATATCAGATTCAAATGTGTGTGGGACGTTCAAATTGGATTCTGAGGATTATGCCCATTTTGAGCACTCCCCTTGTGGTGATATTTGTAACTCAATAATAGGTAGGGTGCCTTTTTCTTTAAAATTGTTCTTATTGAAACTCCAATTGCAGACTATGGGGGTCATTCTGACCCTGGCGGTCACCGACCGCCAGGGCCAACGACCGCGGAAGCACCGCCAACAGGCTGGCGGTGCTTCCATGGGCATACCGCCGCGGTCAGAAACGGGAAACCGGCGGTGTCCCGCCGGTTTCCCGCTGCCCCAGGGAATCCTCCATGGTGGCGCTGCTTGCAGCGCCGCCATGGGGATTCTGACCCCCTTACCGCCATCCTGTTCCTGGCGGTTTTCACCGCCAGGAACAGGATGGCGGTAACGGGTGTCGTGGGGCCCCGGGGGGCCCCTGCAGTGCCCATGCCAATGGCATGGGCACTGCAGGGGCCCCCTAACAGGGCCCCACAATGATTTTCAGTGTCTGCCAAGCAGACACTGAAAATCGCGACGGGTGCAACTGCACCCGTCGCACCCCTTCCACTCCGCCGGCTCCATTCGGAGCTGGCATCCTCATGGAAGGGGGTTTCCCGCTGGGCGGGCGGGCGGCCTTCTGGCGGTCGCCCGCCAGCCCAGCGGGAAACTCAGAATGACCGCCGCGGTCTTTTGACCGCGGTACGGTCTTCTGGCGGTTCCTGCCAGGCCGGCGGCATCCGCCGCCGGCGGGGGTCAGAATGACCCCTTATATTTCCCCTGCAGGAAGAGGACCCTAATAGATTTTATTGCAGGTTCTCAGTTTTATAATCTGCAGGATGTTAGGTTTGTGATACTGCCCAAAGGGCTGAGTGATCATTATCCCCTGTCTTTGTTTATCAACTCTGACAAGACTATTTCATCTCTAGTTACTGTGTCTAATGCTCCTGTGACTTACGCTAAAAATAAAGGCATTGCCAGTAGGTGGACAACAGTCGCCTCCAATCTTGTTCATAAGGAACTAATGAAGGAAGTAGGGGCTCAAGTGTTAATCTTTTCAAACAATGCCCTTACTCCTAGGGTAGTGTTAATTGCTTTCCATACAATCTCCAAATCAATTGCCAGACTTCTGACCAGTTAAGGGTAAGAAACAGAAAATAAAGCGCAACAGTTGTTTGATAATAGCTGTTCCAGGGCTTATAGAAACCTTATTGGTGCCTTGAAGCTGGTCCCTCTGGGTAGAAGGTTGGTGATGCTCTGTAGACACAAATACAAACATGCCATTTTGCAGAGGAAAAAGGAGATTGCTATGGAAGCCTAGGATAATCTTCATAGATCATGCTTGAGCAAGGACACGTAGAAAACTGTTCATGATCTTTTTTTTAAAGATGAGCATAACACCCTTAGTGATGTTAATATACTCCCACAAATGTGGGTTCTTTTTAATCTATGTTGTAGCAATGAGGAAGTGGATAGTCATTCTGTAAAGGGCACTATTCGTGCAATACTGAACACTTGTTGTTAGACTCTCCCTCCCTCTCGTATGAGGAGGTGATTACAGATCTGAACCAGTCATTGAGAAACAAGAGCCCCAGGCAAGATGGATTTCCATTGGACCTTTTTTTTAAGGACATTTGGACCTCTGGGCCACACTGTTAACTAAAGTTTTGAGGTCTGTAACAATAGACGGTCTCCAAAAATCGTGGCAGATTGCAAATAGAATACCTGTCTTTATAATGGCCAATAGGTCAGACCTGCGTTGCTATCACCCGATTTCCCTGATTGATACCACATGTACATTTATGGGGAGAATCCGTCTTGAAAGACTGGAAGCATGACAAAGGGTGTTTCTCACATGTCCAATACAGATTCAGGCAAGGTCTTGACACTGTTGAACAGTGCTTAACTCTACACCCAGTCATTGCTAAGTACACTACAGTTAGTGGTGGCCATATTCATCTAGGTTTTATGGATCTAACAGTGGCATTTTACTGGGTGGACAGTGGATTGTGTGGTCCATCATGCTTGACATATGTTTTGACCTGATTCTTGTCCATTTTCTGGCCCAGATCTCTGACATTGTCACAGCAAGGGTAAGGTATGGGAAAACCCAAGAGCTTCCTGATGCTTTTGATGTAAAAGGCAGTGTTAGACAAGGCTACGTTTTGGCCCTGTTTTTATTCTATCCTTATGTCAATGACCTGGAAAGGCATCTCAACATAGTTGAGGTGGATCCACCAAGAGCAGGATCTAGGAAATTACCTGCTCTGCTGTACGCTGATGATTGTGTTTTAATCTCTAGAATGGGTGTAGGATTGCAAAATTGTTAATTAGATTTTGCCTATTTATTGAAGGATTGGGTTAAAAAAATAACACATCAGAATCTCACAATGGCTGTAGGGAAACCTATGAAAAGTCAATACTAAAATTTTTAAATGTTTCAACCTTTACTTGTTTGGAAACCTCTTCTGATCAAAATAGTACCTGGACCCATCTGATCAAATGCAAGAGGCTGAGATTTGAGCAAATCACAGCAGCCCTATTTATATTTGCTGGGAAAATGGGCAAGAAACCCCTTGATGCCATAGTGAATCTCCAGCTCACCCAAGGTCTCTTAATGGTTACCCACAGTGCTGTTGTATGGGGTTATTGTGACTACACCAATCTACAAGTTGCAGAAAATATTTTTTCTAGAGAAGCTTCTTTCAGTCCCAAATAGCCTCCCTATTATTCTTTGTCATACTGAACTGGGGCTGCCGCCATTTGAAGGTTGTCTTAAATTAGCCCATCTGTTGCTGTGGGAGCTATTTGGGTTAAGCAGCAAGCCTTGCTCAGTTAGATCATAATTAATGACTGTAAGTCTTCAGATCTGGCCTGTATGTTTACTTGGCTGAGCTATGTCAAGGAACAGTTTACCCTGCTGGGGAAAGGGGACTGTTATTCTAATCCTTTGCTATTGTTTAATATATCTAAAAACAACTAAATGAAGGTTTTTTGTTTACTATGAGAGCTCAGATAAGGTGAGTTAAAGAAATAAGAAAATAAAGAGTGGCTGGGTATCTTCCTCAGATCACGACCACTGTCGGAGCTATATTTACTATATTCCTTGTCTCATACACAGTGTTTTTACTTGATCAGGTTTAGATTTGGTATAGGTGTTGGAAAATGGGTTATTGGTAAGGGCAGGTAGGTACCTACACTTAGCAATAGGCCACTAACCTCCACTTAGGTCCAGTTAGGTCTCAGTAAATTAAACCCAGCTCAACCCTTGGTAGCTTGGCAATGGGCGACAAGGCTTAACTTAGGAGACAGAGTATAAAGCATTCAAATATCACAATACAGTAATTAAATAAAACACAGGAAACAGTTTAGAAATCCAATAGATTATATTTCTGTCTTTAAAATGATACAAAAACTAATAAAATCGGATAAGGGGAACCGGAGATATGAATTGTTAAAAAATTCTTGTTTTCTAGCGCCTAGAAACAAAAAGCACCAATCTGGTCATCTGGTCGCACCTCAACCGGGGCAAAGTCAAAGTTTAAGGCCGACCGCGATGGAGCCCGGCTCGGCTACAGCCCGCCGGAGGCCTCGGCCAAAAGTTTACCTTCGCACTTGGTCGTTTTTCTGAAGATTTTCTTCAGCGTGACGAACCTGCCAATCCGACCTCCTGGAAGTCTTCTCCGGATATGTGTCGCGGGAGCACTAGATGGAGATTTTTACCTTCAGACTTAGTTGTTTTTTCAAGGTGAAAATCCTTTGACCGGGGTAAACCTGGATCTTGAACCGACGTCCTTGGAGCCCTCCTCGGATACGCTGGCTGGGAGGTCCCGGTCAACTTTCTATGTTCGGACTTAGTCTCTTTTCGGGAGACTTTCTTCACTGGAACGAACCTGCAAATCAGGCCGGGTCGCGGTTGAGGCAAGCCGGCTAGAGTTGCCACGGCAGGTCAGTCCCTCGATGGAGCTTTTTTTCAAAAGTTCTCCAAACTTCTCCAGACTTCTGGATCTTCTCCCAGATGTTCTTTTAAGCTTCTTTTGGGGTCCACAGGACACCCCAAGGCTCCAGAAGCTCTGAGATGATCTTTGGGGGTGTGTACTACAACTCCCAGAATGCACCTGGTGCAAACTCCTTTTTGGCCACTGGACAGTGGTCAGCTGGTTGATTTCTTCAGGAGTTGGTGCAGGGGACTCTGGTTAGCAATTTTTCACCTGTAGCAAACAGGGAGTCCCTCTTTGAACCAGTTGAAGCCTGTCCTTCTTGTGGTGAAGCCCAAGTGTGCAGCTGGTGCAGTCCTTCTGAGTGCAGGGTCCAGGTGCAAGCCAGGGATCCAGCAGGGCAGTCCTTCTTCTCCTTTGGTTCTTCCTTGTTGGGATCTGATGGGGATCTGAGGTTTGGGTGCAGGTGTGCCAGTTTTATCCTTGCTCCTGGGTGAAAAACAGGGGGTTCCTGGTTCTCCAATCAGGGGAAGGGTTCTTCCCCCTGTGATGACCACTTCCTGCGAAGTATAGCAAAAATCAATCCCAGGAGGCAATAGTCCTCAAAAATTCACCATGGCTGAAAGTGATTTTTGGAGGTTGCATCTGGCTGAGCCCACCCACTGGTGTGGCTGAAAATCATAAACACATCCCTCTCCTACCCTCTCCTAATCTAATCAAGGGGACACCTAGTTGTCTGGGATTGCAGGATGAGGGGGTGTTGCTGGGTTGCTCCAAATGTCCTTCTCTGTCTTTGAAGACCAGTTTGGCAGCCCTCCCCCTTCCTGCTTCACCATCTGTTGAGGGGATTTCCCCTCCCACAGGCACCTCTCTTTGTGTGAAGCCAGGCCACTTCACACCTCATCAAGGCAGCCTGGCCAGGCTGCCAGAGGCTGGCCAATCAGACCACAGCAGCAAAAACAATGCAGGGATGAAGTTGGCAACTTTTCAGGTAAAGTTTAAAACTCTTTACCTGAACAAGTTATATTAAATCCAACAACTGGAAGTTGTGGGATTTATTATAACAATTAATTTGATACCAAACTCTTTGTATCTGTCACATAAGGGTACTTTTAAAATTAAAATAAAGTCTCCCCGTTCTAGCCTATGAAGGCCATTCACTACAATGAGGGAAAAACAAATGTGGCTGTTTTTACCTCACCAGGGCTTATAAAACTATTTTTATAAGGTCCCTGCCTATAGTTACATGGAACCCAGCCCTAGGGCCACATAGGGCACATCTTAGGGGTGACTTATATGTAAAAATAAGGTAGTTTAAGACTACTTTCAATTCCAAAGTCGAATTTGTATATAACTTTAATTTAAAAGCAGCCAGCAAGGCAGGCCTGCCTTTAAAATGACACTGGGAACCTCAGCAGTGCACCTATGGGTGCACTACCTATGCTGGGGTCCCTAAACCTACATGCCCTACCATATACTAGGGACTTATAGGTAGGTTGACTTAGCCAATTATAATTAGCCTAATTTGCATATCCACTTTACACAGAACACTGGCCCTGGGACTGGTAAGCAGTACCCATTGCACCGCCAAGAGTCAGTAACAACCAGTACCTGTCCAAAAACTGTGGGGGTGACCAGGGCAAAAAGGAGGACTTTCCGACAATAGGACATTATTTGGTCTCCTACCTAGGCTGCACTTACCATGATTCTCGCTTAGTGTCTTGTGCATGTGGTTCGAGAACAAATAATTCTCAGTTGCATTTCTTGTTCTTTTGTAAGCTTTGCACTTCCCCGAGAAGACTGCTTTTAGTGCCACTATTGAAGCTCTTAAATATTAGGCAGTGTAGGCCAGCCTTATTTTTTTGCCACTTTTACAAACCAAATATATGTTTAATGATTTATAAATATATTTCATCTGCTGTACATATAAGACAGTTAGTGGCGAAATAAAATGGACAAGTATATCTCGCTGGTTTTCCAGATCCAATTACGTGCTCATTTTATTTCGTTTTTAATGATTTTTAACGTTGTGGTTTTATTATGCTGTATCTTTTATGGTCATACTGCTTGTTTACAGAATAAAGATTTAATTGAATCCAGGATTGCTGGTCTGCTGCCCTGAGGTGCCACTGTCACTAGACGAAATCATAACTCTCGCTCTTTTCCACGAACTGTCCAATGACGCAGCAGACCATATGGAAATGGCATTCCACATGTTTTTCACTGCCCACAATGAAGCCTGTCAATACGGCAACAACTGCAACCATCTCCAAAGGCCTCCCCACTCGCCAAATGCCTCCCAAACCCACCGATATAGACGGACGCTATAGTTACTTCGTGTTCCCCATACACCTGTAAGTTGAATGCCCAGCCCATCCCAAAAACTTCTCCACATGCCACCACCCCAACCACTTCTTCAAGGCCTACCAGGATGGGTGTCAAGCTCTGACTACTCATGAACAGGGCAACTTTAAACACCAAGGTGTGAGGGTAGTGACACAAGAACACCCACCCCACCCAGAGGGAGCTGCCACCACCTCCACCCTCTGCGACACTACAACAGAATACAGCGACAACAAGATCTTCAGGACCTTGTGCACTCTTAAACCAGGACAGCCCTTGCGATGAGTCCACCCTATCCGTATGATGCACATTGGCACACCCCACTCACAATCCTGATTAACAGAAGAATGTCAGTCAACGACCCAGTCTCTAGCAGTTACAAGCCTTAAAATAGAGCCCCACTTTGCTGCCCAGCACAGCCATCATGGGAGTAGCTCACCTATTCTTCTAGCTCGAGTCTTCACCTGCTCTGTCTTTCATGACACAAACAGACTCTTCAGCTGCAACACCACAGAGCGTCTGCAGCTTGTCCACTTCACTGCTGCCATCGGGGACCTCTCCAGTGTCTGCGACCTCTTGCTCCTTGATTTTCCATGCATCTTCACCAGCTTGGGCCACCCAAAGGGAACTCCAAGATTTCTCTTATTGACCACACAATTTGACTTGTTTCACTAAAACATCAAATGGTCCCTTGCACCTCCGCCCTGCTTTTGAGGCAGAACTGCAAAAACGAGAAGATGCTGGATTCATTAAAAAGGTGTCAGGTCCCATGACATGGGTGTCTCCCATGGTATTCACCAACAAGCCCCAGCAAACTGGAAGCATCTACACTTGCATTAACATGCGCCTGCCCAACAGGGCCATAGGAAGGGAGCGGCACATCTTTCCTACCACCAATACCATTGACAACCTCATTGCCAATATCAACATCTCAAGTGGTTCTCTAAACTTGATATGAACTCAGGATACCATCAGCTTAAGCTGCACAAGGACAGCAGGTACATTACAACATTTTCCTCTCACGTTGGCCTCCGCTGCTACCACAGGCCCAACTCTGCACTATCATCTGCAGCAGAGGTTTTTCAGAATGCCGCTTGGGAAGTCCTTGCAGGCCTCAAAGAAGTATTCAATGTGGGTGATGACATCGTGATCCACGTCCCTACCCTTGAAATTCATTGCTGCTGCCACCATGCAATGAATTGGTTCAGCTGGCCTTATGCTCAATCCCAACAAATGCCAGTTCTTACACCAAGATATGGAGTTCTTCAGATATATATTCCCAAACACCAGCATCAAAATTGACCCTGCCAAATGCATCAACATCAAAGAAGCAGCAACACCCTCTTCTGCTGCCGAAGTCCAAAGCTTCCTTGGCCTCACAACATACTGTTAGAAATGTATCCCCAATCGCCACCCACTGGGCATAAAGACAGGTGGAAGACAATGCATTGCAAGCCATCAAGAGGGCCCTGATCCACGTTGCCAGCACTACCATTACAGACAACAAGAAGTGCTATGCATACATTGAAAAGGAAGTGCTTGCCATTAAGTGCGGCTGCTATCAGTTCCACTTATACCTCTACAGCCACCCGTTCAAAAACATAACTGACCACAAACTAATCATACCGCTATTTGGGGGCAACACACAATAACCGCCATGCCACACCACGTAGAGAAATGGGCTTTGCAGCTCCAAACATAAGCTACACACCAGAATGTGACAACCGGGCAGACTACCTCTCCAGACACCCATGTGGATCAGGTAGGGACACCCCCAGTAACTCAAGACATTGCTGTTGCCACCACATCAGATCCATGTCTCCAGAAGGCCTGGGAAGCTGTAGTCAGGAAAATGGAGAGAGTTCCTACAAGACATGGGGAACCATGAAGATGTTGCCCAGCACAACCTGAAACCATTGTGGAACATTTGCCATAAACTCAGTGCCACTGAGCCAGGTCTCCACCTGAGGAGCCACCAACTCGTGATTACCTGATCACTGAGGCTAACCATGTTTTGCTATTTCTTCTGTTGCTCTTTTTGGTGTGTACTACAACATGGGGAAAAGATTTGGTCAAGTAAAGAATTATGTACAGAAGAGTTGAAAATGAATGTCTGCTTCTTATTTGTAATTATATGTCCTAATATGTAATATAAATTTGGAGACTGTTATTCTAAGCACAAAATCCATGTTAAGGACTTCTTGAGCCATGCATGAGCACTGACATCTTTGCCCCTGCTACTTGGAACATTTATACATTTATTTGATGGTGATCAGAGGTACAAATCATTCCCCAGAGCAAAATGAATGTGCACTAAGAGGTATGTATTTTGTCTTGATTTTTCTATGTGCACACAAAATGAGGATCATCTTGAGTGACCAATATTTTTGCCTATTTTTCTGATTTTCACCCCTAATACAATTTACTCATTCAATTACCATCAGGCAAAACCTTGTGGTAAATGACTGTGGATCTCACAGTGAGCACAATTTGCATTAAGCTCTTCATAGATGCTTGACCTGCAGTTGGTGCAACTTGCATTTATTACTTTATTGCTAGCATTCAGAGCTAAATGGCTGGTGGTGGTAGAACCAACTCAGCTCCATCACCAAATACCCTAAGTGGAATTACAAAATAGGGACTAAGGACTGCAGTTTGTAAGAGTCATATAAATTATGTCTATAAACGATGATCTATAGACCTGGAAAAGAAACTGGAATGTCAATCAACACGAATAGAAAGACTAGAATGGCAGTTATTTAGGTGTTTTGTTTCATTCATTGCTTTAAAGTGTGGGATGCTTTTTAGCTATATGCGAGGATTCTGTGTTAAATAGCCATTTCAAACACATGCTGAATATTCTAGAGCGTTTCAATTAGGTTCAACAAAGACATCTATTCTCTGATGTAAGAGAACACAGGGCTAAAAACTCATACATATTCAAGCTTTCAACATTAGAACCACCTCTCAGGTTTCATAGATCATTAAAGCCCCTGCCATCACTTTCTCAATATTTCCTACACAGTTTACTTGTTCATTTGTTATTCTCTAATGTGACAGAGAGCATGTAGGCTCTAGATTTACAGTAGCACCCCAAGTTACACTGACTGTACAGGTTCAGACTTCGGGAAACTGACCTAGTGTATTGCACAGACGTCACCTTGTCAGGCTACAGACAGCAACATGATCCTCTAAGGCATTTATGTATGTATTACATACAACTTGGAATTCTAAGCTAATTATCATTATGCAGTTACATCCTGTGCTACAACTAACATTGGGGGCAAACTGTCTTTCATGAGTTCCCAAAGTAACATCAAATTTGCTTTGACTAATGTTTACCAATGCTGTCACTGATGCCCAGTGCAGTTGCTGGTAGGAGCAATTGACTATACCCAAATCCAAGCAGGCAAACACCAGCTGCACGTATAAACAGCAACATGTGGGCTCCCTTACTAAAGCAGCTGCAGTTGCGCTTTACACGTCATTTTTCATTCATTCATTCATTCATTCATGATGTACTGATATGTGTTGCCTTCGTGGAGAGAGGAGAGAAGGAAAAGGCGGTCGAGGCTGGGGACCAGTAAGCCTGAGAGATATTTGCTGTTTTAACTTCTAGTGAGGAACTGCTATTTTCTGGCACACAGATATTTCAAAACACGAAATTAATAACCATGTGTCAGCCGTTCTTGGAAAATGATCCTGACCATGGCTTAAAAGTGTTCTGTCATGGAAAATTATTTTGAAACCTTATTCTTCTGTTGGAGTTATTAACGATTTCTTCCATCAGAACAGAAACCAAACTACTAAATTCAAGCAAGGATGATGGCATAAAAAAATAAACTTGGGTTTGTTTTAATGGTGTTTTTGATGGGGCTGTATGTCTGGAGGATGAGAAGATATCCACAACTACTGCAGCAGCATCAGTCACAGATGGAATGTATTTAAGTGCCCAACTTAAAGGTCCATTGTTGTATTACTGCTGCATTAAACTATATTTAATCACTCATCAACCACGGAGCCTCTAAAAAATATTAAAGAAGCAAAACACTCAGGCTGATTCATAAAGGCATACAAGGGTACATAAAATAGAACTACTGCAATGTTCTTTTGCGCTCTTTAACATGCCTTTGTGTATTATCCCCAAAACTTATTGTGGACAATTAAAAAAAGCATTTATGAGTATGGGAGGTAGTACAAAAGGAGTAATATTTTAAGCACTCATACCTGCCTTTATGGATCGAACTCAGGCCCATATTTATACTTTTTTAGCGCCGCATTTGCACCATCTTGTGACGCAAAATCGGCGCAAACTTAAAAAATACAATTGTATTTTGTAAGTTTGCGCTGATTTTTCATCAAAAAATGGCGCAAATGCGGCGCTAAAAAAGTATAAATACGGGCGTCAGTGTGCCTAACTCCCTGTAAGTCCTTTGTAATTGTATAAACTGTGTATTAATATTCACTGAATATTACCATTTTATGCCGATTTTAGATGTTTTAAAAAAAAATGTGAGTACGTTAAAGCGGACCACACGAGTTCTGCATCATGTTCCCCCAAATGCCTTTGCATATCACCCTTAAATATTGAATTCCATTTTTTTATATTTGTTACAATTTGTTTTCTCTTCAGTGCCAGGACAGCTGTTTAGGTATTAGAGTACTCCAAAAAACGTATAACATAACATAACATAACCATTTTTCTGGCGCTAAAGTGGCGGTCATCCAGCGCCATATTTAGATATTGTCGCCAGAGCAGTCTAGCGACACTTTTTAAGAGTTAGTGTCATTTTTTAGGAGCACCTTCTCACCTTGCATCCTTTAACAACAATGATATGCAAGGTCGGCGTTGCCTCCTAAAAAATGAAGTTAGCGCCAAATCTACAAACCGTTGGAACGATGCACACCTAGGATCAGGCTGAAAAAATGACGCTAACTCCAATTAGCATAAAAAATTTACTGCCTGGTCAGACCAGGTGTTAAAATGAGGCCCAGCCACAATTACATAAGGAAAACACAGAGAAGGAACTCTGGCAAACAACTGGACAACATGGACATGTTACGGCTACAGCTTGGCACCCGGAGATGATGACTGCGATGACGCCAAGTCTTACCAGCACCACCGCCGCAACCTCAACCATCACCGCTGCAGCCACAAACCAGTGCAGAAGGAAGGAGAGAATATTCCATACACTTGCATCCCTCCTTGGCCACAGGGTCGCAGAGGTCATAAGACTGTACTGTCTCAAGCAAGAGTCAATCATACAGCTGCTCCATAACATTGCTGCTGACATCACAGCAAGAATGGAAAGTCCTGCAACCATGCCACTCACGACCAAACTTCTGGCCGTCCTCCACATGCGGGCCTCTGGATCATTTCAGACCAGTGCAGCACAATTGGGTGGTATCTCACAACCATCCTTTTCTGCCTTCCTTCCTATGGTCCTCGACACCATCATCCGACTCACACCCCACCAAATCTGGTTCCCCAACACCCAGCAACTGCAGCAGGAGACCAAACAAGGATTCTACCAAATTGCTGTATTCCCGCATGTGCCTGGTGCGATGGACTCTCCTGCTGCAACGAAAAACCTTTATAGGAACAGGAAACACACACCCTCAATGAATGTGCTGGTCATTATGGACTACCCTGGAATATTCAATAACATCCTTGCTAACATCTTCAACCACTCAACAATAAATCAATGATTCCAGGATGGACAATATAGCGATGGCATACTCGTAGGTAAGTCAGCATACACTTCATAACACAGCCAACACACTAAACATGTGGGACAAACAATAAATACACCACACTGCACAAACATGGACAGGGAAGCACAGATGTTTGGACAACAACACATATGCCACATGCTTCACCACTCCACATTCAATGCACACCACCTTCACATACGGCCACATGACCAAGTTCTTAGCCCCACCTGACAGACACTTTTAATGATTCGCTGGTGGAGCAATGTCCCCTCTGCATTGAAAAGCTGGAGTCAAGCCACTACGTGTCCACATGTTTATTACAAAATACGGATTCTTCACACTTAACAATTAGCATGGAAAAGCTCAGCTATGTGTATTGCATTGGCCATTCCACAGTCAAACAACTCACATATTGGCAGTGCCTCACATTTACCATGCTGTAAAAACCTGAGGCAGTTCTGACAAGTTATTCCACCCTAGTAATGGCATTACCATTTACATATCATAAAAAATACCTGATATTCTCATAGTGTTCACCTTTCCCACGCGTGGTGTATAGTCCAGCACACATTGAAATAGGACATTGCCATCATTGATATATCCTGTGTAGGAATGGACACCTCATAGTACACCAACAGTCATACCCGTAAATCCCACTTCTCCCTACCATGATACAAGGGTGCCTACAATCGACTGTGACAAGTGAACTACTGCCAGTGCACTGGTAGAGGCCACAAATGCAAAATATTAAGCAGACATTGGGCTTTGCAGGGCTGGACTGGTGATGCAGGGCAGTGCAGAAGAGCACCTTATGCCCTGTCCCACGGGTGTCTGCAAATTTGTTGCATACATCGCATTACATCCCATACTACTATGCATATGAACCACATACACATATGCATGGTAGCCAGCAAATGGCAACAACAACACTTTGTGCAAGGGAGGTTTTCCAAGGCCAAGGGGGTGGGATCCACATGCAACACGTAGGGCGTAACAGCTGTCTCATGGCACACAACACACAAAATAGGTACAAACTGAGCCAACATCACTCTTCTGCAGGTCTAAAGTAGTGTGACAAAGGGACAAATATAGACAATACCACACAAAGTCTGCATGGGTGAACTATCAGACCAAAAAATAATCAACAATCACCAGGTCCCTGAGGCACAACCCATGTCTGGAAAGTGCACCACCACACACCAATACATTCATGCATTTGAACAGGAATATACACAATACTAGATGCAAGTCCGAATCACCACTCTACCGAAAACAAAAATGTGCCATGGCATATAGTAATGATCGCATTTACATGCTTGACATTTTTTCTCACATTCCACTGCAGCGGGCCAAGGTTACGGCATCCAGCTATGGGTCATGATCCCACATGGAAACCCACTAACTAATGCTGAGCTGGCTTACAATGAAGGACACAAAAGGACCAGGAATGCTGTAGAGAGGACATTTGGCATGCTGAAATCTAGGTTCAGGTGCCCAGGTCTAACAGGAGGAAGGCTTTTATATGCACCATCCCTTGTGTGCAAAATAATACTTGTCTCTGCAATTTTGTACAACATCTGTGTTTGTACCAATGTCCCCTGGGACGAACTGATAGATGTTCTCATTGAGGAGGATGAGGTCAAAGATGCACAACAGGAGGTTGGGGAACAATCAACTCTGCTGCTGGAGCACACAGAAGAGACCATATTGTGCACAACCTTTTCACTTAGAGACTGTACGTCAAGCATCAATAAATAAACATTTATAAATGAATCACTTTAACTCTAGTTTCCCATGGAGTACTCCTTTTCACCATCATATACCTACTCAACTCACCACATCTAAAAAAGAATGACTAGACCACAAAAGATGTAAATAAGTTAGGATTATAGTCAGGAACAAAACACAAATACAAACAATGCACTACCACTTGAATGTGTGGGTGAAATGTAGGTATAGTATGTAACGCTTACAAATTACATTGTTGCACACATATTACACAAGTGTTTTGGGTTGAAATATGCCTGAAGCAATCCAGAAAATATACGTGAAGACTGCTGTACCAATGTCTGGCCTAGGTAGGAAAAGAGTGGTAATTACCTACAACGGTAGGTTTGTGTCTGCTATGCAACCAAGCAAAGTCTGAATGTCACTATCACAGCTGATAACTGAAAACATACTCCTCAGTGGCACTCACATATTTGACCAGGAGAAAGTGAAATACACAGACCAAAACACCTAAATGTCTAGGTTTGTCACACTAAGTCCAGTTTGAAATGTGCATGTAAGTCAAGCAATGTCTAAATAAGTGACAAATCCTCACCAAATTGTTTGTGTGATGAAGGACACAGGTATGTTGAATATCACATCTTTTCTACTCATAGCTGTCATGAGTAATCATACAATCTACATACAGTCATAGTTAATGTTACAAAGGTTGTGGAATGCAGATGTGTGTGAGTGCCCATGTCAAATAGATTATGTGGAAGGACATCTGAGAGACTCCCTTAGTTTACTTTGAGATTTCATATGTGGAGGTCACTCAGACACTACACAAGTGCTGTGGCCGGTGTTCAGTGATGTGTGGGGGTCAGTCATGTGATTTTGGAAAGCCTGGAAATGCTAAGGCAAATATTGCTTAGCCTGTAGAAGAAGCTATGTCCAACTACAAACTTCACATGTCTGACTTAGTATGCTGTGCATGAATGAAGGGACAATGTGGATGATGAAGATGGGAACTACGGGTAATCTGCAAAAAGTATGCCAGCAATGTTGAACTAGAAGCATACCCCAAAAAATATGCCCTCAATATGTGTGAAGGAACACACATAGACTAATACTCACTATAATACATAAACGGGGAGGACCGGGAGAATTTATCTGGTCCAGTGTACTTGCTCCCTAAACGTAAACTTGTAATCAAAACGTGTACACTGTTCCAAAGAGAAGATATTGTCAATGAGGACAGAGACAGAAGACTGAGAGAAGGTCTTGTAGGAGTACCCTCAAGCATCACACTGAGATGCTAGGCATCATCATCGGGCTAACTCCTCGTCAGACCGGCACTGCAATATCTGACGGGCCACCACCCAAAAGGTGGTGGCTCTACAACCGAAAAATAACACTACAGATGTTCTTAGGTCCGCAGGACGTGCTAACAGAGGAGGAAAGGAGAGTGAAGGGTAAATAAAATTGGCTCTGCACACCTGGTTGCCAAATTTATTGTTTGTAGTAGGGGTCAGGCCAAGGTTAAAAACAGGTAGGAGTCTCAAGGGAATAATGTCTCCTATACTCCTAAGAGAAAAGGAAGGAGGAAAAGAGTCTTCACTCCTTACACTGGGTCGACATGTTTCGCGCCTACTCGGTCAAAATCGATCCACTGGCGCTTCATCAGGACCATCTAATTGTTAACTTCTCCTTCATATATAAATTGAAAAACACAAACAAACAATGGTGGCCGTAAATGCTGGGAGGTCACTTACAGTCTATTGACCAGTCGTCACAGTCAGTCTTACAGTGAGTCGCCCATCCCTTTTTAAAGACAGGGCATCATAGGTACGCATAAAACCTCATGACCAAGGTGAGTTCTTTCTCTTCCGCTGGCGGTCTGCTATTTTGCCTACCCTACCCGAGGTACGCGACCTCGGGTAGGCAAAATAGCAGACCACCAGCGGAAGAGAAAGAACTCACCTTGGTCATGAGGTTTTATGCGTACCTATGATGCCCTGTCTTTAAAAAGGGATGGGCGACTCACTGTAAGACTGACTGTGACGACTGGTCAATAGACTGTAAGTGACCTCCCAGCATTTACGGCCACCATTGTTTGTTTGTGTTTTTCAATTTATATATGAAGGAGAAGTTAACAATTAGATGGTCCTGATGAAGCGCCAGTGGATCGATTTTGACCGAGTAGGCGCGAAACATGTCGACCCAGTGTAAGGAGTGAAGACTCTTTTCCTCCTTCCTTTTCTCTTAGGAGTATAGGAGACATTATTCCCTTGAGACTCCTACCTGTTTTTAACCTTGGCCTGACCCCTACTACAAACAATAAATTTGGCAACCAGGTGTGCAGAGCCAATTTTATTTACCCTTCACTCTCCTTTCCTCCTCTGTTAGCACGTCCTGCGGACCTAAGAACATCTGTAGTGTTATTTTTCGGTTGTAGAGCCACCACCTTTTGGGTGGTGGCCCGTCAGATATTGCAGTGCCGGTCTGACGAGGAGTTAGCCCGATGATGATGCCTAGCATCTCAGTGTGATGCTTGAGGGTACTCCTACAAGACCTTCTCTCAGTCTTCTGTCTCTGTCCTCATTGACAATATCTTCTCTTTGGAACAGTGTACACGTTTTAATACTCACTATAAAACACAATGTTTCCGTCTAAAAACCAGGCACAGATTGTGTAGGTCTGCACATATTCCAGTGAGATTGGAAACAACTACAACTATCTGCTTGGCCAGCACGAGCAAGTGTGAAAGAAGCAAGTTACAAATGACAGTATCTGTACCCTGGGTATTCTGATATGACCCAGTTCCACAATCTATCAATGACCTAACCAAGCATCATAGGAATACTCTCCTCTTTTTATTAATAGTCATGTCAAACCCTAGCAAATAATGAGACATGCGCAACACAAAGAAGCTTCAAGTCTCCAGTAAATAATAGGGCAAGCCTGACATCTACGACCTCAAAGTCAATAAAACATAGTTGGCAATGGGACCACAATTGTGCAGCTGTATGTCTGCAGGTGACTGTGCATTGCAGCGCTGATGATTAATCTTGAGTTTGGCAACCCCCCTCCTATCCCCATAGGGGTCTACATCGACTCTTGACAGGGGCCTGCTGCCTGTGCAGAGTGAACTGTGCTGAAATGACACCAGTCAACTCGTATCAATACGTGCAACAATAGGCCTGTGTGGGCATACAAAGTGCCACTGGAGCACTGATGCCTAGGCTGCCATCACTCCCTGAGAGCAGCCCTGCCATACAGATTGTCTGCTAAAAGGGAAATCTGGCAAAAAAGGGAGAATCAGTGTACATTCCAAGTGTATGTATGTGCTAATCATATAATCCCTAAATGTTATCACACATGTCCCACCTAGGTGGACCAGGCTTAGTGCGGTCTATTTGCGTATGGACCAAAAAGAACAATTTTCATCTGAAAATGTGCATGTTTAAAATATTTATTTACAAACATATATGAACAGTACATATGTTTCTACACAGGGAAACACAGTGAACAAATATCAGTACACAGCTTTGCTACAATGGTCTACATATATCCATGCTGGAATAGAAAATTGGTAGTTGTCATATCCCTAAACACACCGCTGTAGTATGCATTACTTCTCACACATGAAAAATATCTTTTCACACAAAAACATGTCACATACATAACAACCATGACACATTTCAGCACACCATCTTCAAGAATGAACATGCATGGGGAACTATACATTACATGTGCAGCATTACATCATGAAGTCTGTCCATTGGGACACACTCTTGCATTTACATTGTTATGGGTTACCAGATCATAACCCAGCCTTAGTCAACAGCAGCCGTAGCTAAACATTCGTCAAGGGTATCATATGCATGAACATATTTTGCACATGGCCCACTTATCTCAAGCTGTGTTGTGAAACAAACAGAGGAATTCTGATATAACAATGTGTTAGACCTACAATATGTGTTCCATCACATAAGTATACACATTGTGCACATGTGGAAACATGTATGTGAAAAAAGTCGTCACACACATGCCTATTTGCAAACAGCATCTGTCCTCCCAAGCATTACACGCATCAACAAACATATGGTAACACATTCCTATGTTACCAGTACACAGTGAACTACACATGCATACATATGTTGCCCGGGCATAACAACAATAAAGATGCATAGCACCTGTAATTTGAAATGTGATCCTGGGTACCCTGTCAGTCTTCCCTCTAAAATCCACACAGGCCCGTTATGTGTAAAAAAAAAATACGCATACAGTACTTTTCAAACAGCGCAAATACTAAAATTGACGCCTTGCACCTGTGCATCTAAACTAAATTGTTAGCCTTCATACAAAATTTCACGTATGGCTATCATGTGTCAAAAAAAACAACTCATATCAGAAAACATGACGTCTACGCCCAGGAAGAGATGTAATAGGACTTCCTTGCTGCACACGTGAGAAAGTGCACTTGCTTTACTTTACAGTCTTGTAGTCTGTTCTTGGGAGAGTGGTACTTGTCCTGGTGTGAAGAATGGTGGATTTGGAGTCTTTTGTGCTTTGTACTGTCTGTGTCTTGTTCATGTAGTAATTTTTGCCATTGTAATTGTGGTTTTTGTGCTGTTATTGTGTCAGTATTGTGGGGCGTTTGTTTGGGGTAGGTAAGTTTGTTGTGGTTATTTGGGGAATACTATATTTATTTGATTTGGGGTATTTAGGTTGCAGTGGAGGTATACTGCAACATGTCAAGGAAGGGTGAAGCAAATGGGATGCTTCATCTGGTTGGCCTGCCACTACCTCCCTAACACGGTGTCCATGGGTAGATGTGTGATAATGGCCATGGAAGCTGCACTGGGGCAAGGTGCTCTACCAGCTGACACGCATCTTCATTGTCCAGTGCACTGACCACCAGTTGAAGCACCAGTGGGCAGACCTCATCTCAAGTGAACAGGATTTCCTGGATCACCTGGTAATTTAGGTTGACAAAATTGTTTGTAAGTACCCATTAAACATAGCTACATTCTTATTTGCATTTTCATGACAGTAGGACAGAAGGATTACTTCAGCATGTCATGACAAAGGTGAGGACAGCAAGTTCTGTGTCTCAGCCAAGCTGCATTCAAGAGAGGTCAGCAATGCACTGGGTGCTTACAATTAGCACATGCCTCTCTTTGTACCTTGTGTATCGCATATACATATTGAAGTGCAGAAAACTCAACACACATGTGTAAGGTGCAAGGGTTGATGTTTTCTAGGCACAACTGTCCATGTCCGTCATGGGCTTGTTAACTGTGGAAATTTGCATTGTCATGTTTATGTCATGATAAACATGATGCAGGAGTATAGGAAGTCATGGGTGTGTGTGTTTCTTGAGTGATGTATGTGCAGACTGACACAACAAATGTAAGAAGGGCTTAGCAGCTCCTACTGAGTCATTAGTATCATATGTTTGAAGGTAATGTGGCTGATGGAGGCAAGTATTGCAGCACCAAGTGTCAAAAGTCATGCAATGCAAGCATTATGGCACTTCTAAAACCTGTCACCACACAATGCCTATGCCAAGCATGATGAATGCAAGGGTTGTGTACCGGTGGTAGGAGGCACACAAAACTTTAGCAGTTAAATCTTTTTTGGGAATTAGGTTGAATGAGTGCCTAAGGCAGGTTTGTAAAATTACACTACCATTGTTTTTATTGTGCCTAAACTCCATTAGCAGGTTTGTCACATTCATGTATGGTGCAAATCATGCAAAGTGCCACAATAATGTTATAGTTTACAATGCTAGTGTCCTAACATGTGCATGGTGCACCCGTGGAGTTAGGTGGTGGTAGGGGGCTGCAGAAAAAGTAGAGAGTCTGAGTTGATGCTCTATTTTTACTTAGATTTTCAACAGTCCTAAGCTTCAGACAATTGACAGTGTTCTGTCCCCAAGAAATTGTTAAGTATGTATTTGAGACATGTACGTATAGGTGGATCCCATATCTGTATGTGTTTTTGGGGGCTAACAATGTCTGTACAATTGACATGTTATAGATTCCAGTTGGTCATTCCTAAACCTAAGTTAACGAGGTCAATCAGCTAAACAAGTGGAATGTTTAACAGCTGCCCATGCTTTTCTTTGTTCAACATTCACAAAGTTATGTTTTCATGTCATGTCTTGCAGGTGGACCCTACACAATTGGAGAGGTTTCACAATTTGAAGACCCCAATGCTGCCAGTGTTACCTCGTATGTCTAATGCGCAGAGCAAGGGTTGTGTGTGATGTGGTATGATGTGTGAAATGCAATGTTAAAATGGCATGTGTGTCAATTAAGACACCATAATTTATACTTGGGTATTGACAGTACGTCTGATATTATGTTGAGGATGTGGAATACCACAAAATGATGCACAGGTGTCAACATGTGCTGCAATGGATTTGTGAGTCTTTGGAAAAGGTAAGTATGCGCACAGCGATGTCAGTTAAGACATATGTCAGAGGTGCTGGGTTTCAGAAATACATGGATGTTGGCAACATATTTGTCACAGCATGTTACTGCACTGTGTACCACATGTAGCACAAAGTAACTCTGGGCATGGTACAATTTTTTACCATGTGAAGAGGTTTCCAAGGGGCTTATTAATGAGCCACTAGCACCGTCGGTGCTTCACTTTTCTTCAGAAATAAAGTGATGCAACGGCCACACAAGGAGCATTTTGAGATTATTAAAAAAAAAGTCAACAGTTAGTTGAGTCCACATTGAGATTTCGCCTCTTGTTCTGATGAGTGTGGTACATGTCTGTGGATAGAAGCAAAAAGATGTGTGCAGAGGGACCTGTATGATCTACCCATCATGATGAGTGCAATCGAGCATGGTCACATCACATATGTATGAGTTGTGCATGGTGAGTGTTTACCTGGTACTTAGGAGATGTTACAAGCTTGTGCACTGATAGTGTGCAAAACTGGTTAGCCTTGATCCTCCGACATGAACAATATATCGTAGATGCTTGGGAGGCAGATTGGCATGGACTTGGGCTTGACATTGTTTTATGAGTTCTGATTGACAAAATGTGTCATTTGAAGATGCTGTTTCCATTGCATGCTTGTTCTTTCTCTGCCCAACACAGTTTTTGATGACATGTTCCCTCATGTTTTAACGGCCTCAATGACTCCAGCACAGAAGCATGCATTTGAGAAAAGGGTGGAGAGATATCGGCACATCTATGCAGTTCAGAGAGGGTACCGCAGGATGGCCAGGTGATACATAGTTGTAAAAGCATCAGGGTTGTGGCAGGCATTCCCTCATGGAGAACCAGCAAAACAGCCTGCAACCAGCACACTCACAAGTGGAACCTCAACACAGAAGGTCAGGGGTGGGTCTGCAGGTTCCGCCCCCTCAACATCAATGGCCCCTACTACAATACCATCCCATCTACAGCCAAGACCAGCTTCCACTGCCACCAAATTTGAGGAAGAAATGCGGAAGAACATGGCTGAATTTAAGTTGAGGTTGGCCAAATTGGAGGAGCAAAATGAAAGAAATTACATACTTTTGAAGTACATTAAAAAGAAAAAGCACTGACTTTGGACACTTTCCTCTTTCTTAACAGTACCTTCCTTTCTCCTAGTTTAAATTGTAATTAGTTTTAGTGGGTTTTAGATGGGTAGACATACGTAAGGTAGCATAGAGTAGGTTAGTTTTAGGACATAGTTGGTATAGTCAGGGGTGGGATTTAAGATTTGTTTTTGTTTTTGGAGGTTTTGTGGGTTATGTATTGGGGTATATGTTAATATATATATATATATATATATATATATATATATATATATATATATATTAGGTAATAGATTTAATTAGTCTATGTTTAGCTTTAGTTAATGGTGTCCTTGTCTGTAGTCTCTTAAGGGGAGTGGGGGGATCAATGTTTATCACGTGGTGTCACATGTATAAAATAAGTTTAGATAAGATTAATCAGCTGTAGAGATAAGTTAAGATGAGTTAGTATAGGTTAGGTTAGTGAAGGTTAGTGAGTAGAATAGGGTTTTGATAGATAGGAAGATTTAGGCCCTCATTATGACCCTGGCGGTGAGTGAGAAAGTGGCGGTAATCCCTCCAACAGGCTGGCGGTAACTTCTGCCAAATTATGACCATGGCGGTGATATCTCCCATAGACAGCCAATGTACCACACCAACCGCCAGGGCGGAAACAACATTTACCACAGCTGTAGCCAACAACAGCCAGGTGGAAGACAAAGTACACCCCACCATATTAAGACACAGCAAACCGCCACCTTTTCTGGGGTGGTACCAACTCCAACAAAAGCCTAGCGAAAACAGAGCTCAGAAGTGAAAGGACTCACCATTGGAGACACAGGGAAGAACCATGCTGCCATGAAACCCGAACTGCAAGTTTTCCCGATGATCTTCTACGTTATACTCCACCTGGAGCACCAACGCTGACGATGACGGTGAGTACAGCTGCATAGCACACAAGGGAGGGTGGGAGGAAAACAAGAGTGACACACACACACGCACAATACACACCTGACACACACACACACACCATACACACAACCAGCTGCACACGTAAACCAATGGCACAGGACACAGCAAAATAAAACACATACTAGATTACTGGAGAACTGACAATGTATTAGCATGGCAAAACCCACCACACGAACCACATATATTTACAGATGTACATAAAGGACCAATGCCCAGTCCAAAGTCATAAGGCCACACAAGGCCACAGGGCAAAGTCAAGGGCCCAAACTGTATCCTGACACATCCATAGAGAACACTGCAGGGGCATCATTTTGCAAGTGGGAAGGCACCTCAGGGGGATGGGTGCACCTCAGCCGAATACAGAAAGTACCCCACTCGTTCTGGAGGGGGCAACATGCTCATTGCTCTGTCCTGGGGAGTGCAAGGCCACAGTCTCTCAGGTCGGTGACTTGCCCACTGCTTCTGTAGGGGGCAACATGCCCATTGCTCTGTCCTGGGGAGTGCAAGGCCACAGTCTCTGGAGTGGGTGACTTGCCCACTGGTTCTGGAGGGGACAACTCACACAGCAGCCGCTGGGGTGTGGCCTACATGGCGTCCGCTGGTGGTGATGGCTGCACTGTGATGGTGGATGGAGGAGGTTCCTGCGGAGCCTCTGAACTCTGATGACTGCACTGTGGTAGTGGATGGAGGAGCCTCCTGGGCAGCCTCTGCACTCTCTGATGGCTGCAGTGTGGTGGTGGATGGAGGAGCCTCCTGGGCATCGTCTGCACTCTCTGATGGCTGCACTTCCTCAGCTGGCGGTGGGGGCCCCCTGACAGCTGGTGGTGGTGGTGGAGTGGGTGTCAGCCTGACAGCCTCCGCTGGTGTATAGTGCTTCGTCGTCTCCTGTACATGGGGAGTGGATACCTTTCCCTTCCTGGCAGGGGTGGATGGGCTCTTCCCCTCTCTGATTGGTGGTGCAGGCTTCTTACCTTCTTCACAGGTGGTGCAGGCCCCTTCCCCTTCTTTCCAGGTGGTGAAGGCTCCTTCCCCTTCTTTCCAGGTGGTGCAGGCTCCTTCCCCTTCTTTCCAGGTGGTGCAGGCTCCTTCACCTTCTTTACAGGTGGTGCAGGCCCCTTCCCCTTCTTCCCTGGTGGTGCTAGCTCCTTCCCCTTCTGCGGTGGAGGTGTGGTATCCTTACGACCACGAGTAGGTCATGCTGACACTGTCTGCGTGGACTGTTTGGCTGAGGTGCTGGGCTGTGTCCTTGGTACCCTGCCCATGTGGGCAGGACGGGGAAAGGGGTAGGGAAGAGGTGTCAAATTGGGAAGGAAAAGCTTTTTAGGGACTGTGGGACGGGAGGGGGGAGGAGTAATGGGAGTGGAGGATGAGGGAGTGGTTGTTCGAGGTGTATGTCTGCTGGACTTGGGTGCAGGCGCATGAGCAGTATGCTGATGTGAGGTAGATGGCTGTTGGGTGTGTGAATGCTTGCATTTGTGTCCTTAAGGAGGGGTGGACCGACATGGTGGGAGAGGACACAGGGGATGCGTGCATGGCTGTTGTGGAGGTGTCTGCCAGTGAGGTGTGTGTTATGCTTCGTGTGGTGATGCTGGTAGTGGATGTAGATGTAGTGCATGCAGGTGTGAGTGTGGGCATGACTGGGAGGGAGGTGGAGGAGAAGGGGGAGACAGTGAAAGCAGTATATGTTGTCATGTTTGCAGTGTATGGTGATTGCGTGAATACCTGTGGGATGAAGTGTGGTGCTTGTGATTGCCTGTGCCACTCGTGTGTTGTCTTGTGTGCATGCTCATCTGTATGTGTGCCTGGGAGGTGTTGGGGTTGAGGGGAATGGGACTGGGAAGTGGCAGTTGGAGGTGGGATGGTAGAAACTGGGACAATGGCTGCCATCAGAGAGGAGGGCAGAGCCTGAATCGATCTCTGTTGGGCCGCCAATGCACTGTGAATGTCCTCCAGGAATGCATTGCATTGCTGCATCTGGGATACCTGCCCCTGAATGGCATTCACAATGGTTGATTGCCCTACAGAGATGGATCTCAGGAGGTCAATAGCCTCCTCACTTAGGGTAGCACAGGTCACTGGGGCAGGGCCTGAGGTGCCTGGGGCAAAGGAGATGCCTACCCTCCTGGGTGAGCGGGCACGGGCAACTCGCTGAGGGGCTACTGGGAGTGTGGTGCTGGTATGGGGGTAGCGGATGTGCCTGCAGCTGGGGTGGTCCCAGAGGTGTCCTCCACCACCAGGCAGCTCCCATCAGAGGAGGTATCTGAGTCTGGGTCATCTCCTCTAGTCTCAGCCGTGGTGTTCTCCTCGCCCTTCGTCCCACTGGTTCCCTTGGCATCGGTGGACTCTGCCTCCTGGGTCCTATGGGATGCAGCTACCTCTGTCACTGGTGCCCTTGCTCCTCTGCCAGATGATGCTAATGCACACAAGGACAGGATGACAAAACAAGAAAGGGGGGGAGACAAAGGATACACTTGGTCAATGACTGCACCAACACAACTATTGGTATGCACATCACCGTCACACACAGGGAACAGGCCTAAGCAATATGCATTGCACTACCAGTGATATGGCTTGTCACCAAGGCAAGATGAGGAGCACACACCGCCAACTGCAGCACACCTGGGACCCACAATGCCCTGCCTGAAAGTGACCACTAACAGGCTAGGTTACCTGTATTTGTCATGCAACCATTACCCTAGAGATGACCTACGCTGCAATGTCTGGCCTGGCCTCAGGTGCACCCACTAACACACAACCACCACCCAGATACCACCCCACCAGCCACAATATGTAATGATACCCACTATACTCACCCCCTTGTGGCTGCTGTGATTCCTTCAAGTGCCCATCCAGCTCAGGGTAGGCCACCACCAGTATGAGGGCCAACAGGGGGGTCACGGTCCGATGGGCACCCCTTCCTCATTGGGAGGCCATCCCCAGCTGGGCCTCCGCGGTCTTCTGTGCCCAGAGTCTCAGGTCCTCCCACCGTTTCCGACAGTGGGTGTTCCGCCTGCCATAGACCCCCAGGGTCCACACACCCTTGGCAATGGCATGCCATAATCCCTTCTTTTGATGGGTGCTGACCTGCAGAGGTAATACATACAGGAGAACTATATTAAACTAAATGTCCAGCCTATGGCCCACCATACCCAATTCCATCACCATTGGCACACACATAGGCCAGCCCACAACATGTACACCGCCAACAGAGAATCCCCCCACACCCTTACACAATGCCACCACTCACATCTCCATGCATCCATGCCACATGCAAAGTGTACTCACCTGTTAGTCTGGAGGCCCATAAAGCTGTCCGTACTGGGATAGGACCCCATCCACCAGTCACTCCAACTCCTCCGAAGTGAAGGCTGGGGCCCTTTCCCCAGTTACACGAACCATGGTAGGTTCCAGACATAGGTCACAGCAGCACACACAGTGTGGGTCTTCTCCTGTTGAAGGTCAGGAAGCAAGTGAGGATTGAGTTAGAAAATGGTGGTCACCATCACCGCCGGGGTACATCCCCATTGGCCACTGTACTCCATGGGGCCCAATATTATCCAATGAGGAATTGCACGTCGGTGCAAGACCGCCATGACGCTCAACATCGGCGAAATTACCTCACTTCCACCTGTCCCTCCATACAGGACAGGCGGTCGCCATTTCGGGGGGGAAAACAGGCCTATCGACAGTTACTGTGTCACAGGTTAAATAGGCACATACTCGACATTTACACTGTCACAGTACATAGATGCACCATGTGGACTGCTGTTGTGGTTTAGTTGTTCAAATTGTGACAGCCTACTCACTCTTGTGTCCCTTAGATACCTACTACAGATGAATAGGAGGTGGAGACAAAACCCCGTGTACAGGCCCCTGGCGGACTTAGCTACACTGGAAGACAGGCACATTATCCTCACCCATAGACTGGACAGGGCCACAATCACAAAGCTGTGTGCCCAATTGGAGCCTGACCTGATCTCATCTATCCGTCATCCGACTGGGATCCCCCCTCTTGTGCAAGTGCTATCAGTGCTCCATTTCCTGGTGACAGGTTATTTCCAAGTGACAGATGGCTTGGCAGCAGGAATGTCACAGCCAATGTTCTCAATTGTGCTGGCAAGAGTGTTGTTTGCCCTGGTAAAACACATGTGAAGCTACATAGCGTTCCCTTAGGTGGAAGATTTGGCCACTGTGAAGGCTGGATTCTATGCAATGGGACATAGCCTCAATATTATTGGGGTGATTGATGGTACACATATTGTGTTTGTCCCTCCCCCACCAGAAGGAACAGGTGTTCAGGAATCCTAAGAGTTCCCACTCCATGAATGTGCAGATTCTGTGCCTGGCGGACCAGTAAATCTCCCACGTCATTGCTAAGTATCCTGGGTTGGTGCATGATGCCTTTGTCCTGAGGAATAGCAGCATTCCAAATGTGATGGCCCAACTACAAAGCACAGGGTGTGGCTTATAGGTGAGCCTTGGTCCCCACCCAGTATATGTTAGTGTATGCCTCTGATGTTAATCTCATTGGATAGTGTGTGGCTAAGTGTTGTCCATCAATACTTTCAGGTGACTCTGGCTACCCAAACCTATTGTGGCTGCTGACCCCTGTGAGGAATGCCAGAACAAGGGCTGAAGAACATAATAATGAGGCACATGGGCGAACCAGGAAGATCATCGAGAGAACCTTCGGCCTCCTGAAGGCCAGGTTCAGGTGACTCCATCTGACAGGTGGATCTCTGTGCTACTCACCCGAGAAGGTCTGCCAAATAGTCGTGGCATGCTGCATGTTGCACAAACTCGCCCTCAGACGCCATGTACGTTTTGTGCAGGTGAAGGAGAATGGAGATGCCCCTGTTGCTGCAGTAGACCCTGATGACAGTGAGGATGAAGAGGCTAAAGATGAGAATGAGGACAACAGAACCACAGTTATCTGTCAGTACTTCCAATGACACACAGGTGAGTCAGTGTAACTTCACATTTCAATGACTATTGGTGTATTTTGTGTGGCTGTAGCATGATGGCTTTTCCTACTTTTTACCTCTACTAAATGTCGCCTATGGATTCTCATTTTACAGATGTTAGTGCAATGACATCTGTGTACTGATGTGCTGACTACAGCCAGCTACAGGTAATTATTTTTATGCTCTCACACTGTACAGTTCATTTGCAACGGATATAACTGTTTCCGTTAATACATTGTTTCAACACATGAAATACAAGTATTTTAGTTGTGTTCAAGGGTGTTTATTGTAGTCAAGAAATTGAGGGGAAAGTGCAATGGATTGGGGTGATGATGGAGGAAAGTCCAGGGTATTGTTCCAGTCTGTTTGTAGCACAGGTGCAGTGTCCAAGTGTCAAGAGGAAGAGGAGCAAAGGCATTTCAAAGTGGACAAGGTGACAATTTGGGACACAAGGGGGACAATCAGGAGAGTCTCATTTCCTGGAGGTGGCCCTGGCAATTGTCTCTGGTTTCTGTCTGGGTCACAGGGAACATTTGCGGGGTGGTTCAGCTTCTGCAGGGGGAGGGATGCTGGTGGCCGGTGGGTCCTGTAGGGGGCCTCTTGGCCACTAGCGGCAGCGGAAGTGGAGGGCTGTTCATTTGACTGGCTAGTGGTAGGGGCCCGCTAGTGTGGTGTTGCCTCCCTAATGATGTTGGCCATGTCTGCCAGCACCCCTGCAATGGAGATCAGGGTGGTGTTTATGGCCTGCAAGTCCTCCCTGATCCTCTGACACTGTCCCTCCTGCAGCCTCCTGTTCTCTTGCACGTTGTCAATGATCTGGCCCATCTTATCCTGGGAATGTTGGTAGGCTCCCAGAATCTTGTAGAGTGCCTCCAGGAGAGACGGTTCCCTGTTCCTCTCCTCCCCCTGGCGCACACCAGTCCTTCCAGTTTCCCCGTTGGCCTGTGCCCCTGTCTCCTGAATGTTGTGCCCTTTGACATTGACCCCAGGTCCCTGATTGTCTTGGGGGCGATGTGTAGATTGGGGTCTCTGTACAGGTAGGCACACTGCTGATTGACATGTCCTGGGGACAGAGGGGTGAGTAAACTGGGTGGGTGCTGTGTTGTTGGATACTGATGGGGGAGACTCTGTGGTGGACTGTGATTGTGCTTGGGTGACCGGCTGCCCAGTGGTCCCTGATGGGCCAGGTAGGTCCTCCAGATCCTGAAGTCCAGAGTTACTGTCATCACTGGGGGCATCTTCTGTTGGGGGATTGGATAGTGGTGGCACCTCCTCTCCACTGACATTGGCTGGGGTACATGTGGGGATGTAAATGATGTACTATGCTTCATGTGTATGACATATTGTACATCCGTGGCTTCCCCTCTATCGTTGGTGTTGCCCTGCCAGCCTTTGCTGGTGTATGGTGATGCATTGTGGTCATGGTAGTTTCCCTATGCTGTGCATGCTTTAGTGATGAGTGTCCATGTAGGGCTGGAAGGGGTGTTCATGCATTGGTATGGCATGCAGGGCTTGGCATTGGGGTTAGTCATTTGCGTTGGTGCAGTGTGTGGGATGGAGTAGAGTGATGGGAGTGAGGGTGAGGTGGTGTGATGGCATTCAAGTATGGGGGGTGATAAGTGTTAAATGTTGACTTACCATTGTCCAGTCCTCTGAGTACTCCAGTGAGTCCCTCAGGATAAAGTAATGCCAGTACTTGCTCCTCCCATGCTGTGAGCTGTGTGGGAGGAGGTGGAGGTTCACCGCCAGTCCTCTGTATAGTGACCTGGTGCCTTGCTCCAATGGAACATAACTTCCCCCGTAGGCCGTTCCACCTCTTCTTGATGTCATCCCTTGTTCTTGGGTGCTGTCCCACAGTGTTCACCCTGTCCACGATTCTCCACCATAGCTCTTTCTTCCTGTCAATGGATATCTGCTGTACCTGTGCTCCAAACAGTTGTGGCTCTACCCTGACAATTTCCTCCACCATGACCCTTAACTCCTCCTCATTGAAACGGGGGTGCCTTTGTGGTGCCATGGGTGTTGTGTGGTGTGTGTTTGTGAGAGTGTGTTGAGTAATGTCGTGGGGCGTGTGATGTGGAGTGCGTGAGGGATGTATGGATGTGAGTGGTGTGTGTCTAGTTTTCTCTGTGCTCTTCTTCTCAGTCTCCTGGTAGGAATTGGTGTTCGTAAGGGTTTGTGGGTATTGTGGGTGGGTGTTTTATAGTGGTGTGGGTGTTGTTTGTGTATGGGTGTCAGGTGTGTGTTTTTGGTATTGGCCGATGTAGTGTTGTTTTGTATATGGGTGCCCATTCTGAGTGCAGCGGTATGTACTGCCAATGGTTTACCACCGTTAAATGTCTGCCGTGGTGATTCGTGGGTCATAATGTGATGGGCATGTTTTGTTGGCGTAACAGAATGGGTGTTGGGTCTGCCACTTTTGCACTGACCTTTGGTCTAGCGGATTTGTGTATGTGGCTGTATTCTGTCAGACTGGTGTGTGTGTGTCATAATATGGTGAACGGATATCCACCACCGATTTGGTATGTTTGCAGCGTCAGCGTGGTGTAAGCAGGATTTACCATCAATGTCATAATGAGGGCCTTAGTTTATAATGAGGGAAACTGACATGATAAGTAAATCATGTTAGCTTCCTATAATATGGTGCCCATGATGATTAACCTTCTTGGTGTTATCATGTCTGCATTGGTCACATTAGACAAATGCCTTTGGATGTGCATTCAGTATTGATTTACATGTGTGACTATGTGTATCCCCATGTCCATGTATCTGTCTGATTGGCAACGGTATGACATCAGCTACTCAATACACTATTCAGCTCCGTTCCTGACACTGATTGTGCATGGAAACAAATTCTAAGACAGGTAATCAGACACCATCTATTGGTTTTGTTAAGCAATGTAACATTCATTGTTCAAAAGTTTGGAACATTGCACTCCACCTCATTTGGGAAATAGATTCTGGCACACTAATTGCTGCCCCTTACTGTCTTACAGATGCCTATTATGTTTAGCATATCAATGTTGTACTGGTACAATCATCAGAGATATTTCCAGAGACATGTGTTCCGAACCAAACATCACATATATAGACTTGCATGGTACCTGTTTAATACATTCTTGGAAGACTCAGAAATTTTGTGGGAGTCCACAATGCTATCAATCACCTTAACCATGTTTGAGTCTATTTGTGTGGCTTTGTGTCTGACAGAAAGCCACACGTTCTTTTGTTCATTAATCATTGTCATAGCTTCACACAATGCATACATTTGAAACAGTTAATGGATCACTAAAAAAAGCAAAACATATGTGAATATGGTAATTTATTTACATGTGCAAGTTTTGTTTCAAATGATGTACAAAGTACAGTATATTGATCCCATGAGAGATCGCAAGCCATTGAATTTCCAGTTAGAGTCCAAGGGGGAGGGACATGTCAAGAGACATGTGTAGGAGATGTGTGCATTAGTAAGATGGGGGGCCCAAATTGACAATAGGTAGGAACTGGGACTATGACAGTCCATGCATGAAAATGTAACAGTGGTAGTGTGAAGAGGGTGTGTTGCCAGCTGTTACTACACTGGCATGATCTTAAGCATGGAACTAAAGAGATACTGCCCATGTGCCACAGACTGTAGCTACCAGGTGGTTTTTCTGGTGAATGATGTTCCTTCCACATCTTCATCCTCTGAGGTGTGTTGGGCCTCCTGTGCCATGGGTGGTGTTGGTGTTGAAGTTGACTGGGGCACACGCACATCAGGGGATAGAGATGTGGGTCCCAGGAGCTGCCATTTGTGGGAAAGTGAAAGGCATCACTGCAGGAAGGAGGAACTGCTGGTTTCACAACACAGCAGCTGCATCACAGTGGTAGGCAGCCAGATTTTCAACGTGGGAGCGCAGAATCCACTGCATGGACTCCAGGATATTTTGGATAGCCCCAAGCCTGTTGTCAACCATTTTGCTGCCGCTTTGGGAGGGCAATTGTGCCAGCTTTTGCCTCAGGACACACCTATGTCGGCCAGGGACTACTAGAATCCACATAGCAGAGAGAGGGTGGCTCTGATGGCAGAAGAGTTGTCCTTGTGCGAATTGAGGCATCTCTGCTCTCCCTCTAAGCTGCCCACCATGATCTCCATCCACATCTGCACCTGCTGTGTCAGCTACCATTGGACTCCTTCCGCTGTCTTCTGAAAAGTAATGTCTGGGTCCTCAGAGTCCAGGGCTGTGGTTGTACTGGTCGGCGCTGTGTGTTGGTTGTCAGGTAGTTCATGTGGAGACCCTGCAACACTGTGGGCCATATTTATACTTTTTGACGCACAACTGCGCCAATGCAGTTGTGCGTCGAACTTTTTACCGCCGGCTAACGCCATTCCAACGCGTCATGCGGGCGCCTTATTTATGGAATGACGTTAGCTGGCGCTGCGGACTGGTCTGCGTAAAAAAAAATGACTCACACCAGGCAGCGCCGGCTTATGGGAAAATAGGGGTTGTGCGTCAAAAAAAGGTGCAAGTCAGGTCTGAGGCAAAAATCAGGCCTCAAACCAGACTTGCGCCAGTTTTTTTTTATGCCCAACCTCCATTGACATGACTCCTGTCTTAGCAAAGACAGGAGTCATGCCCCCTTGCCCAATGGCCATGCCCAGGGGACTTATGTCCCCTGGGCATGGTCATTGGGCATAGTGGCATGTAGGTGGGCCCTAATCAGCCCCCCCTATGCCACTTTAAAAAAACAGAAGAAAATACTTACCCCAACTTACCTCAACTTCCCTGGGATGGGTCCCTCCATCCTTGGGTGTCTTCCTGGGGTGGGCAAGGGTGGCAGGGGGTGTCCCTGGGGGCAGGGGATGGCACCTCTGGGCTCCTTCCGAGCCCACAGGTCCCTTAACGCCTGCCCTGGCCCAGGCGTTAAAAAACAGTGCCCATCAGGCTGTGTGCCATTTTTTAAGGCCCACCCCCTCCTGTGCGTCAAAACGACGCCAGAGTATAAATAAGGCGCACAGGCCTTAAAGTCATTTTTTGGAAGGGAACACCTACCTTGCATATCATTAACGCAAGGCAGGTTCCCCCCGTCCAAAAAATGACGAACATGGTGGGATTTTGACGTCTGCGGGGTCGGGCGTCAAAGTATAAATATGGGACAGGGTTTGCGCCGAATGTGCGTCAAAAGTTTTGACGCACATTCGGTGCAAGCAGAGTATAAATATGCCCCTGTGTGTCCTCCCTGTGACTGGAGATCATGTCTGGAAGGAACCCAGGACATCCTGGAGAATGTCAGCATTGATAGTCGGCAGCTGGCCATCCAGCTCATCAGAGAAATCCAGGACAAGCAGCTTCGCACTAGGTAAGGCATCACCCTCTGCAATGGGATAGTGAAATGTCAATCTTGAACTGTGGTGGCTGCTGACATGAATCATCATTTACTAGCTACTGGTGACTTAGTGACATGGTACAGACACACACATCATGGCACACATTTATGGACCCCCAGTGGCATACTGTGCCACCTGAGCATCATTGCTAAGGAGTCACCATTGGCACAATTTGCCAGTCCCCATTGTGTGTTACACCCACCTTGAATTACTTATCATGGTCTTCTGCATATGTATCCCTATCATTGATTCAAGTGTGTTACATATGCATGCCATGGGCGTTGTTAGGGATTTGCATTTGTTTTTATACATATTTGAGTACGTAAATGACTCCTCTTTCACCCCACATGTGTTGTTAGAGTGATGGAAAGGTGTGAGCTGTCAACATGCATCCTCCTAGGCACTTTGAGTCATGTGTGCAGCATCCTACACCACCCATTATGAGATTTAACCACCTCTTGTGAATGTGTGCAAACAGGAATTGCTCCCTTCCTGCATCACAGGTTTCCTTGTAGCATAGAGGCAAGGCTGTCTGCATTTCTGGACTGAGTGTTGTTTTGCTGGAAGGTACACCTTCCTGTTTGCACACATACACACAAGGTGTTTCATTGTTATGATGTGTGGTGCAGGATGCTGAACACATGGCTCAAAGTGGCTAGGAGGGTGCATGTGGAAAGCCTACTGTTATATCCTATTCTCAGGTTGAAAGCGGGAGTGTGTGAGCGCGAGTGTTGCGAATGTTATGTGTGAGCGTGAGGGTGCGAATGTAGAATGTGGAGCGTGAGGAGAATGGAGAGTGTGGCCAGGGGGAGAGGTGACGGTTGCCTAGGGAGGCGGAGGTCGGGATGCTTTCTCTTCGAGATAACCCTTTATTGCTGCAATAAACCAACTCGTTTTAGCTCAAGAACTGCATCCTTGTCTTTTTAATCACCGGATGTTACACTGGCGACGAGAGGCTTTCCCACGCAAACTTCAGAAAGCATCCTGACTCTGAAAGACATTACCAGATATTACGAGAGAAAAGAAAAGAGACGCTCGAATGAACTCGGTTGGACTGTAACCGTAAGCTGCCTACAATTTCATTGTTTTATTCCTTTTCTTCCGCTGTTCATTTGTCTTTTCTCGAGCGCAGGTTGCGCTCTCGAGCTCCCTGTTTCCACGTCAACCGAGTCACTTGCTGTTGTCAGGACAATTTCCACGCAGATTCAAGCGCAATGGCCTAGCCCGTTTCCTAGGCAACCCACACGCTTTTCAGACTTAAAGACTTCTGTGTTCTGTGTCTCCTGTTTTCAGGACAATTTTGTTGCAAAATACATATGATAAGCTAATTTCAGCGTCCATTGCTCAAAAGCCAAGCTAACTTCAGCGTCCATTGCTCCACGCAAGATTGATAAAATAAGTCCTTTTCAAATATTTTACTCTAGCTACTTATATATATATATATATATATATATATATATACTTTTTTTTTTCTTCTCCTCTGCACAATGCAGAATGTTGCTGCCCCTCCCTTTTTTCTCTCCACTCCCGGGGATCCTCCAACCAAGTGGAGCAAGTGGAAGAAAGTATTCGAAAGGTATGCTAGAGTTTGTGGTACTTCACTTAGTACTGAAAGGAGGACTGCTTTGTTACTCCACTGCCTAGGAACGGAAGGTCAAGAAGTTTTCGACCATCTCCCAGATATTCCTGACACTGATTCTATTGCTTTAAACGAGTATGAAATTTGTATTAAAAAATTAGACTTGCATTATCTGCCGAAGGTCAGCACAATTTTGCAGAGGTACTATTTCAGTAAGAGACTTCAACGTGAAGGAGAAACAGTTGGGAATTACTTAACAGATCTCAGACGTTTAGCTTCCTCATGCAGGTTTGGCTCTACATTGGATGAACGAATCCATGATCAATTCATTCTAGGATGCAAAATGGATAAAGTATGTGACGAACTATGGTTGTTAGATGATCCACATCTAGATGAGGTCATCCTGCTGGCAAAAAGAATTGAACACTCTGTAAAGTGTGTTGAGGTCATGAAGAAACAAGAGTACAAGGAGGTGTCTGTAGTGGGGAAAGACAGTAGACCCAATAACTCCTTTCAAGGGTCCGTCAACAATAAAAGATGTTTTAGATGTGGTAAAGAAGGACATTTTGCTAATGACAAATCATGTCCTGCTTCTAAAGCTTTCTGCTCGTACTGCAAGAAGAAGGGTCATTTCTTTGCGGTATGCAACCAACGAAAGTTTAAGAAGTCAGTCTACTCCATTGCTAATGACCCTGATGAAACTCAGAGGGTTGGTGACTTTCAGTGTCGTCAGATTGTATTGCAAATCTCTGACTGCAAAGCTAAGGGGCCTGTAGACTATGTATTGGTGGAAGGAGCAAGGACATTAATGCTGTTCGAATCTGGTGCCAAACTAACAATAATATCCAATCAATTTTATCAGGAACATCTTGAAGGGAAGGTTCAACTTTTCAAGCCTGACATCAGACCATGCGTTTATGGCGGAGAACCCATAGAACTACATGGGTACTTCCTAGGTTTACTGGAATATGCTCAGCGATTCGCCACGGGCAAGGTGTATGTTTCAAAAAAAGGGGATAGCATAATTAGTTGGTGGCATCAAAAAGATTTGGGGGTGATGCTTGACCCCAACAGTTCTCCTTCCATTGTCCTTAAGGAACTGCCGTGTGTGAGAGAAATAAATAACACTGAAGTAAATCCAGATTTCACTTCTACTCTTCGTCAAGACTTCAGAAACTTATTTAGCGATAAGATAGGGTGCATGCGAGGTTATTCACACAGGATCAAATTGTTTCCCGGATCTGTTCCTTTTTGGAGCAAGGTACGGAGTGTACCTTTTTCCATAAGGGATGATCTTCAAACTGAACTGATGAAACTAAAGGAACAAGGAATAATCGAAGAAGTAGAGGGCACAGAATGGTTGGCACCCATTGTTATTGCAAGGAAAGCTAATGGCCAGATTAGACTTTGTGTGGATCTCCACAAGCTCAACAAGTGTGTTATTGTAGATAGGTATCCTCTCCCTAACATTACGGAATTGCTGTCTACAGTCTCAGGGGCTAAGGTATTTTCTACAATCAATCTCACGTCGGCTTATCACCAAGTCGAACTAGATGAATCATGTAGAAACTACACGGCCTTTATCACTCCATATGGCACCTTCAGATTTGTACGTTTACCTTTTGGTCTGATTTCTGCCACTTCCGTATTTCAAAGGTTGATGGAACGTGTGTTTAAAAGATTGTGTGGAGTATGTGTATATCAAGATGACATACTAGTATATGGTAAGGACTTCGAAGAACATATGACAAGACTCAGAGAGGTGCTTGAAAAGTTAGCAGAGAGTGGTCTAACTATAAAGGCTGAGAAGTGCAAGTTTGGGGTGGAGGCCATTTATTATTTAGGGCACACTATTTCTGGTGGGGGTGTTTTACCCAAGAAAGAACTGGTCGACTCTATTCGGTGTTTGGCTTCTCCCACTTCGAGAGAGGAACTAGTGCGATTCCTTGGTATGACTGAATTTTACAGTAAATTTGTCAGGAATTTTGCCAGTTCATGTTTTAACATGAGAAGTTTGTTAAAAAAGGGTGCTGATTTCAAGTGGAATGATTAATGTGAGAAGGAATTTTGTAATCTCAAGGAGTCTCTTACGACAGCGCCCACACTCAAGAATTTTAATCCTAATGATCGTTCTATTTTGACGAGTGATGCCAGTAATAAGGGGTTGGGAGCAGTTTTACAACAAGGTGGTTTAGATTCAGAAAACACTGTTGCCTTTATTTCTAGAAGTCTTAGAGGTGCTGAGAGCAAATATTCGGTGATCGAGAGGGAGGCACTGGCGGTCTTTTGGGCGATTAAGAAGTTAAAAAAGTTTTTGTGGGGAAGTTCTTTTGTCTTGAGGACTGATCACAAACCTTTATGTCAAGTTTTCTATTCTAAGGAAATTGATTCTGTCTCAAGCAGGATCACTAAGTGGATTGTTGGAGAACGGGAGTATGATTTTGTCGTAGAATATGTTCCTGGTTCGCATAACTTATCGGCTGATGTTTTATCCAGATTAGTTTCTACAGAAAGTCGGAAGTATGAGAACGATGGTCTGGAGGGTGATGATACAGAATGTTTTGATCGAGTGTGTGAAGTCAGTTTTGAAATAATCCCAGAGGCCAAGTGGCGTGAAGAAACTTTGGGAGATGTGGTGCTACAAGAAGTCATTAAGTTATTACAAGATAATTGGAGGAGTAAAACACAAGGTAGTGGGGGGAGTGCAGAATTTTGGAACGTAAGAAATGAATTGGTTTGTGTTGATGGACTGTTATTAAGAGGTACGAGGTTGGTTCCCCCTAGTAGTGTGAGGAGTCAATTAGTAAATCAGGCTAATGATAGTCACATGGGCATCTCGAAAACCAAAGAGAGGTTGCGTTCCTCCTATTGGTGGCCAGGGATGGACATTCAAGCTGAAAGGGTTGTCAGAGATTGTCTACAGTGCGCAGTGAGTGAAAAAGCTTTGAAACCCCGTGTTCAACCCATGATCACTAAGGAGACACCAAAAGGTCCGTGGCAAGATATCGCACTAGATATCTTAGGACCCATTCATAGTGGGGGCATGGCCGAATATATGATTGTGGTGATTGATATGTTTTCAAGGTGGCCTGAGGTGAATTTTACTGGAAGTATCGAAACTAACAAGGTAATTAAATTTATCAAGAAGTTAATAATTCAAGAAGGTTTACCCAATACCATTCTCACAGATAATGGTGTACAGTTGGTTTCAGGGGAAATGAATTGTTTTTTGCATGGGTGTGGTATCAAGCACAAACTCTGTGCTTTGTACCATCCTGAGTGTAATGGTTTGGTGGAACGTTTTAATCGGGTTCTCAAAGAAACCATCTCCATTGCTAAGGATAACCAATTGAACTGGAAGGAAGAAGTGTTAAAAAAGGTCTATGTTTATAGACATACCCCTCACACGTCTACAGGGGAGACTCCATTTTCCCTGTGTCGAGGTAGGCGTGGTAATTCTGATTTGGAACCCACTTGGGTTAATAATTTACTCGATGGTAGAGGTAGGGTGATGGTGAATGATGAGTGGATGTCTAGGGAGTGTGCAAAGAGGGTGAAGAGTAAAGTTACTTTTGATAGGACCCATGCTGTGAAGAAAACTGTGGTTAATGTGGGTGATTGTGTTCTAATCAGAAATCCTCTGATGAAAAAGAAACTCTCTGGTCCTATGTGGGTTGTGAAATTATTTACCAATGCTGTGAAAACAGAGGATAATAGAGTTTGGAATTTGAATAGAATTGTTAAATTTAGAGGAGGAGATTCCAATTCCTCGTGTAGAGATGTATTTCATAAGAAGACCGTTGGAGTCTCCACACAGAACTCAGACTCAAGTAGTCGGAAGGATAACACTGGAGAGTTGCCATGCAGATTAGATGTGAGGAGATCGAATAGATTCGTCAAACCTCCGTCACATCTTAAAGACTTTAACTTGTCGTGAAGTACCTGTTTCCAAAGTTCTGTAGTTTGTTATAATTAGTTTGTATTTTTTTTAAAAAACATTTATATGCTGTTACTGTTGTTTTGTGTTAAGGAAGGGAGAAGTGTTATATCCTATTCTCAGGTTGAAAGCGTGAGTGTGTGAGCGTGAGTGTTAGTGTGTGAGCGCGTGGATGCGAATGTTATGTGTGAGCATGAGGGTGCGAATGTAGAATGTGGAGCGTGAGGAGAATAGAGAGTGTGGCCAAGATGAGAGGTGACGGTTGCATAGGGAGGCGGAGGTCGGGATGCTTTCTCTTCGAGATAACCTTTTATTGCTGCAATAAACCAACTCGTTTTAGCTCAAGAACTGCATCCTTGTCTTTATAATCACCGTATGTTACACCTACCCACTTCTATCACTCTAACAACACATGTGGGGTGACGTGGGCACCTGACGCATTGTAACGCTTGTTGATGTGTGGATGCATGATGTTGGGACACAACATCAGGGCTGGCATTGTAGTGGTGGTACTAAGGACTGACATTGTTTTAGTCCTATTGTTGACTACTTTCAATGTGTGTTGCAATCATCATCAACCATGGTAAGTGGCATACAGCGTTCCTGTTAGTTGAATTAGCAGAATGTGTTTCCTTTCTGCACATGTGCATTTGGACTGGCAAGAGGAGCACCTCTACACCATGCAGATTGTGGGGCAATGTTGGTATTGGTGGTCATTTCTTTTGCCATAACCGAGGTTAATAGACGGATGCATTGACTATCTGTGACAACGACAGATCCCTGAACATTTGAAATGATGCTACACAGCACAGCAAGCTGAGCTGTTGCACTATGTCTTTCATCATCAATGAGTAAATATGTGCCACAATACCAAGACACAGACATTATAGTGCTCTACAAATGCATATTTTAGTTTTACCTTAATTTCCAGTGGTGGAGAGTAGCAGCTCATAATTACCATGCCAAGGTAAGGCACCTTGCATACCTTATCCTGACCTAGTTCCTATGTACTCCTCTCACTCACACCTGACACTGCATGTAGTTGGCATTCCATGTGTACTGTTGGGATCTTCCCATGCAACACATGTATGACCCACCTAGCTTCTGATGCCTTCAAAAATATGCACATCTGGTTTTGGTTCAGCGTAGTCCAAGAACTCAAGGGTGGTGTGGGAGTGACAAGTGGGTGTGTGACAAGTTTGAATTTCCAAAGAATTTAGTTGTTCAACATGTGTTGCATTGTGCATCACACATAGGGCAAACTTTCTAAGTATCTGGTGCATTGATCCCAAACCACCCTTTTCCTTGCAGCACCTTTGCCCCAGTCAACGACAACATGGAAGCACCTTATTTACATTACTGGTCACCATGTTAGACATTTCCACAGTAGCCTCATGAGTTTTGGCACTATTGTGGTGCTTCACTGCATTGGCACCATAAATGATGGCACTTGTGCAGAAAAGCACAGGGAGGTCCATTGCTTACATTGCTTGCGTCACTTTAACATCTGCCTTTGGCAGGCCTCACAAATAAGGTTAAAAGAAAGCACACTGTAATCTTTATGAATTGTCTGCCCCATATATTCTTCCCTCCCTGCATAAGAAATTTTCCCTTGCATACATCATATCTGGCACAGGCATATTGTGGTGCAAGGAAGTAGAAAGTGGATCTATGCATGCATTGTGTGACTTTGTTAATGTAGCACAAGGGGGATGGGCATCTTGAGTCCAAATTGGCATCAATCAATATGATGATAATGTTGCAGTAAGGGCTTGTAAATATGGGCCCCAAGTGAGACAGTGAGAAGACTTGTAGCTGATGTTATGCATGAATGTGTCCCTTTGTGCACGACCTCAACCATTCCTACTACACAGGCAACCTTGCTACATGGTGACATGAGAGCTACCTGTACAGCAGCACAGATGATAATTACAGACATGCCCCATATGTTGTGTATGATCACTTTTGTACCCATTCCCAATGGTGCATGGAAGCATATCACAGTTCTTGTTGACCCACCCTCTGCAACAAGCGTAGTCCATATTGCCTAATGAGTGTTACACATGGGCAGGTGGTTTGGTTGCAACAGTGAAGGGATTGATGTGAGGGTTGAGAACTGGTCTGTGCATATAGGGGGGAGGTGAGAGCACCTTAGAAGGGTTTGGCCATTATTGTGTCCACATGCAACCCTTTTGCATGCATTCAGTGTGTCCTATGTGCCTCCCCCTTATGTCATTTGTTAGTTTCAAGATTGCCCCCACTGCAACTTACCCTGCGTTTGTGGTAGGTCTTGGAAGACTGCACTGTCCTGTCCTGAGACTCCGGTGAACAGCTCCTCTGGGAGGACTGCTCATTCAGGTCCTCCTGGGGTGCAAGTCTACATAGCTGCCTTTCCGTTCCTTGCCAATTTCTCTTTCGTTCTGTGCTTGTAATCGTGCCTGGGCTTCTCTCAATCAGTGACAGTCCTCTTTACCTCCCCCAAACTGTTGACTTTATTGACAATTGACTGCCATAAGGCCTTTTTCCTCCCTTTTGGCAATATAGAGGTGACAAAGAGCTGGTGTTGGTGCTCTGTCACCTCTCTGATCAAGATGGAATTCTCCTCACTGAAGCAACACTTCCTTTTCTCCTTCTCCTGTAATTTCATTTGTTCATCCTGGCTTGTACTGGGCTGTATGGGATCTTTCTGGGGTCTCTCCTGTCCTGCATTCTCCATCTTGGGTCCTCGTGGCTTGTTTGGCATTTTCGCTGGCTTTTTTATGCTTTTGAAGCAAACATGGCACTAGCACAACTAGCATAAAAAAACGTGCCGCTCTTCATGCTAATGCCACTTAGAGTAATTTTGCTTTACCACCTGTCTCAATGGTTAGCGTCATTTTCTTATGCTAACCTTTCCTTAGTGACATGGTATGCCATTTTATAAATACGGCGCAAGGATGGCGCTAAGGAATATCGTTAAGCCATGTTGAAAATTTTGATGCACAACTTCACTAGTGCACTTGTGCATAATTTTCCTTCCATTTGGGCCTAAGTGTGTGGAGTTTTACACACTCATGGTGGAAACTGCGCACATATATTAAAAGCCATCTCAGGTGGAGACATTCTCCTGTGAATTGCATTTATCAGTAAGTGAATTAGTACTGCAGAAGTACTACTAAAGAGACCCGTAAAAGGCTCTCTGAATTGCTCCCTTTGTGTGTTCTTACCATCTACTAGGTAAGCTGCAGATTGAAGCCATGGAAATTTATGACAGACACTGATATCAAGGAATACTATAGGGAATAAAGGTTGTAAATGCTCTGCAAAAATAACAGCAACCTTGCAATAGCTGAGGTCAGAATTTTTAAAGTATGATTTTGTAAATTGGATCTGAAATGTATTTATAGTGTTGCATCTAGTGTTTCATTTGCACAATGTACATTTGTTATGATTTCATGACCAGACAAATCACATTACCATTTACAAGCGCTGCATAATCTTCCTACCACCAAACTATTACTCCCACATCACCACAGTCACACTTAAAAATCACACTGCTACCTTCAGTACCAAACTAATGCCCTCCTAAATGTTAATGCTACATCATACAATGTTTTCCCCTTACAGCATTGTACTATCACCCCACAGCACAACATATGAGCTACCCTTTGGCACCAAATTGCCACCCTCATTTCAACCCTACCACCACATAGGTGCACTGTCACATCAGAGCACCATAAGTACTCTTACCATCATTGCTTAAACATTCCACACCACACTGCACTAGTACCCATCATATAGTATCACCCCTCAATGTCTCCCTCTTTATATCACAACACTAAAGCAACCTACCATTGCAGTACTATCGTCAGCAACAACAACACTAAAGCAACCTACCACTGCCTTACAACCATCAGCAACCATAAATGCTAATTAAACTGCCACAGTATCCATATATAGTAATGAGCTACCACCATAGCTGCAACACTACTGTTCCTTATGCTACATTACTATGCTAAACCTTACATTATCATAGTAGAACTGTACTACCATGCATTTACACTACTGCTAAATTAATCTCACTACTACGAACACTACTAAACTTTGATCAGAATATCCACATCTACCATGTACTGACAGACCTAATGTCCCATGCTCACCTGGTTCCAACCACTGAGGCGATTCTGGACCTCTTACCCTTCCGGAGGGCAGCCCACAATCAAGGAACCCTAAACCCTTTAAACATACACTGCCCTTGAGCGGAGGCAGGATTGGAACAAGATAAGAAAAGATGGATTTGCAGCACAGGTCCTGTTCTGCTTCCTTGTGATACTGCATAAGATTTTCTGCACTCCTCAGACCTTTTGTTTTGGTGTGAATGTAGTACAATGGAAATAAAAAGAAGAAAAGTTTACCAAGAATTCTCAACATACAAAGATTACGTAGTTATTCACAATATTGTACACTTACAGGTTTCACCACAGGTACTGCATGAGAGCAAGATGTAAGGCTGAAGTTTCTGGCACTCCTAACAATCATTTTACATTCAGTTCTCTGTACAAATGTGTATACATATACAGTGAGTGCTAATAAGTCCTCTGTCATTCTTATTACAACAATTTATCAAGAATTACTGGTGGGCATATTTCAGTTATGATATAACTCAAGTCTAGAGAGCCAACTCCGTAAAGAAGGTCTGCGAGCTAAAGCTATTGAAATAAAAGTAGTTTCTTATTTCTGGAAAGCAACCTTTCTCTATTCAGAACTCAGTCTTATTAATAGTCATAGGCTTAATCTAAGGATTAGTAAGAACTAACCTGTGATCAAGTGCTTAGCCTTGTCTCTCTTACTTTAAAACTGGAATCCGGAAGAAGTCTTTGTAGCTATAGCGCAGGGAGCTGCAGAGGAAGAGGAATTGCCACACTGGCAGCAAAGACAATCTATGGCATCAGGATCACCAGAGCTGCAGAGACCCTTGGGCTAAGGAAGACTAGAGCGTTGGGGGAATCTAGTCGACTCAGAAGGTGAGTGCAGGGATGATGCTTGCTCAGGATAGGATTGAGGCCAAGCACCGACTCAAGTTTCCGGGTGTGATTTAAATGCTCTGTGGGTGTGGCTGACACCTGAAAGGCTGGTGGCTCACATGGGAGACAAGAAGGTTCCAATAAGTCCTACAAGAGAACACCTGCCAGCCTAATGGTTTTACCTTGAATGCACGCATGTGCAATCAATTACCATTAGCAGGTGGAGTAAATAGTTCATGGCAGTTGGAACCAATAAACAGAAGCTGATGAAATCAGTTAACATTAGCTTTAGGAGGCAATAGGTCATGGCATTTGGAACCAATAAACAGGAGCAGGTGGACTCAATTAACATTAGCATATGGAATATGGAGTCAATAGGTCATGCAAGTTGGAACCAATAAACAGGAAACACATGTCTATTCCTCACAACTGTCCAAACCTGAAAACAAATTGAACAATGGTACCAGAATAGCGTAATGGTCTGGAAGGGGGCCTGTCAAGGGTTTATGTGTAGTGGGACCATGGGGCCTGAGGGGTGTTTATACTGGTGTCTCAGGAGGACATGAACTACTATAGGGGAATAACAACATGAGCCCTGTGCTCCAGATCAATTATACAGAGGGCTCAAGAGGGGTTTGTGCCATGTAGCACTGTGCTACCACCTTACGTTAACCACAGTACCACTGACAGCAGGAAGAAAGGATGGTATTTGCACTGTGCAACCTTGGTGCAAATTCTGAATTACACTATACTACTTGGCTGGGACTAACTGAGGCTTGAATTATCAACTTAATGACAAATCAATAACAGTGAAGCACAATGTTATTCCACAGTATCAAATCAACAGATAGACTTGTTATTGATGTCCCTGCTTGTAACTGCCACATATGGTTAGATCTCCCAGGAAACCCAATTCACTGGTCACTTAATTTATCTATGTGATACACCTTGGGGATCAATAAAGCTAAATAGCAGCTCACAAACTAATTTACAGGAAGTAAAAAATATGCATTATTTCCAAAAACACAAGAACCAGGAATGACAGGGTAATTTCCAGCCAATATCTGATCTGTGTCCTCCAAAAACTCAAATCTATGTGGGCATTCACTCAAACCCATCATTTAAGGATTCCAAACATTTTCCTTTCTCCTTGTGAAACATAACTTTTTTGCTGCTCCCAATCTAAGCTCAATTTTGGTTGTTTTCCAACTAATCTATATTCTCTTTTTCTTTTGCCCACACTCCTTTGGATTCATACTTTCCACTTTTCGGTCTTTGTGCAAGTTCTTCTCTCCTGTCTTCCAAGCCATCAATAAAATCCTTTTCAACCTTGCTCAACTTGTAGGTCAACTTCTGTCTGTGGGCTCAGGCAGTCAAGCTAAATCCAGAGTTTTACCGTTAGTGTTGGGTTTCAAATGTTTATACATTGGCATTTCTGAAGAAACTGAATTGTGATTTAAAATATATTCAAAATGTCCCTGATGATACAATATACTCAAATGTATACTACAAGAAAGGCTTTAAGTAAGGGGAACATGTTGGTAAGTCATCCCTCAGCTGCATATGCGGGCAAGTGGATGCAGGCGTAACAGTCTAGTGCATGTGTTAAGCGGGAGTACTCATGCGAAAGATTGAAAAAACATTTGGCTAGAAATTTCACTGAGAACTCTCTCACTGTAATAATGTTGTCAGGTTAATTCTAGGCTGCTCCTCTACATGAATATTGTTAGGAGTGTTAGGTTTAACTGTAGGAGTAACTTGCTCTGAAGGAGAACTCGAAGGTACTATTAAGCAGATCATTACAATAAAAGAAATGATTGATTCTTTGACTACTGTTGTTCTATGATGAATTAGTGAAATGATCGACATGTTTTTTACATGAATCAGAAAGGAAAAATGCAAAATCAAAAATAACATAAAATGAGCATTTCTACTACTTGATCCTACTTGTGCAAATCAGCAAAACTGCTGATTTATTCTCAATAAATATCAAGTTCAGGGGCATATTTATACTCTGTTTGCACTGAATTAGTGTCATTTTTTTAAACTCTAATTCGGTGCAAAACTAACTCCATATTTATACTTTGGTGCTAGACCCCTCTAGCACCAAATTTATGGAGTTAAAGTCATTTTTTGAAAGTGGAGACCTACTTTGCCTTAATGAGATGCAAGGTAGGCGTTCCCGTGCAAAAAATGACTCTATGGCCTTAACGCCATATTTAGGGGCATATTTATACTCTGCGGCAAATTTATACTCTGTTTGCACCGAATTAGTGTCATTTTCTTTTACTCTAATTCGGTGCAAAACTAACTCCATATTTATACTTTGGTGCTAGACCCATCTAGCACCAAGGCCCTGATTTAAACTTTTTTTGCACCGCATTAACGTAATTTTATGACGCAAAAGTGGTGCAAACTTACAAAATATTGGCCCTTATTTATACTTTTTGCTGCAAAACTGCACTAACTCAGTTTTGCACCAAAAAGTTTAGCACCGGCTTGCACCATTTCTGTGCACCAGCCGGGCACCATATTTATGGAATGGTGCAAGCCGGTGCAAAGGGTAGGCTAGAGTTTTAAAAAATGACTTTAGTCGGGTGGGGCTGGCAGTATAGAAGAAGAGGGTTTATCACCAAAAAATGGCTTTAGGCAAGTTAGAGTAAAAAAAATTGACTCTAACCAGATTAGCGTCATTTTAGGGTGCTAAACCTACCATGCCACATGACTCCTGCCTTAGAAAAGGCAGGAGTCATGCCCACCATCCCAGTGGCCAGCACAGAGGACAGGGGTCCCCTGGGCATGGCCATTGCACCGGGTGCCATGTATGGGGGCCCGTTTCAGGGCCCCCTATGGCACTTTCAAAAATAAAATGCACTTACCTCTACTTACCTGGGATGGGGCCCCCATCCTCGCAGTCCCTCTAGTGTGTGTGGGGGTGCCCCTAGGGCCTAGGGAGGGCACCTCTGGGCTTATTCCAGGGTGTTCCACCATGGAAATAGGCCAGCATGTCCCCTAACGCCTGCCCTGACCCAGGTCTTAAAAAATGGGGCAAAGCAAGCTTTGACCCATTTTTTGACCCCTCCTCCCTCCCTTGCACCATTTTTACATGGGAGTATAAATATGGTGTTAAGGCCATAGAGTCATTTTTTTGCATCTCATTTAGGCAAGGTAGGCTTCCACTTCCAAAAAATGACTTTAACTCCATAAATTTGGTGCTAGACGGGTCTAGCACCAAAGTATAAATATGGAGTTAGTTTTGCACTGAATTAGAGTAAAAAAAAATGACGCTAATTCAGTGCAAACAGAGTATAAATATGCCCCTTAGCGTCAAAAAATGATGCTAATCTGGTCAGAATCATTTATTTTGACTCAAAACTGCCTAATGTCATTTTTTTTTAAGATAGCCTACCCTTTGCACCAGCTTGCACCATTCCATAAATATGGTGCCCAGCTGGTGCTAAAAAATGGTGCAAGCCGGTGCAAAACTTTTTGGGGCAAAACTGCCTTAGTGCAGTTTTGCACCAAAAAGTATAAATAAGGCCCTCAGTTTCTAAAAAGCTGATCCCAAACCCTACCTCAATCTTCTTCTAACGTGACAGCCCTATGCTTCTTCTGGAACCTTGGCCCTAAGTGTTATCACGCAGTTCACTCTAATTGTTTGATCATGGTGAAATTTCAGTTGAATTCACATCAGACAAGTTAAAAATCAGCCAAAGTGTGGCAGCCTTAATCATGGAGGTTTTTCAAAAATGGTTTGTTGATTTCCAGCCTCATATTTTCTCATGTCAACTTCACTTTCAGCAAAGTATATCCATTCAGGAGCTGAGCATCTTCAACTTAGCACCTGAGTTCTTCAAGATATCTGAACTATAGGCTGTTTGAGGTCAGTGTCACTTTGCTCACTTGTCTCTGTTTCCTTTTGAAAGTGCCCAGGACATATTCTTCAGATATGGAAACTCGCAGTCTTTCACCCCTCCTTGCCACTTCTCATCTCTTGCTCCCCCACCTCTGATTGTAGTGCGTGTCCCTTTTCCATGGTCAGAGTCTGCTCTTACAGTTTCTTCAGCACAGGTCACTGTGGCTGCTCTTGACTCATTCTCCAGAGGCCCTGCACTTGTCTTTAGTTGATTTTGGGACACTTGTGCATGCTCTTCGTCTTCTCCCTCTGAGCTTTCACATTGCACTGAATTGTGGTTTTGTGGCACTCATCACTTCTTCTGCAGTTTGTCTCACTCACTGGGTGTGCAAGGCATAAATCTTGCTTGGAAGTCTTCCACATTTAACAGTAGTGTTTGTGACCAGGATAACTTGATAGGGCCATGCCATCAGAAGTCCAAGCATGATTTCCTCACATGCTTCTTCAGCAAAACCCAGTCACCAGAACTGTGGTCACAGCACGGTTCTTACCTTGGAAGGTGGCGTGCCAACCTAACCTGGTGAGAAACAGAATGCACCACATCAGATAAGCCTTTGAAATAGTCAAGAACCATCTGTAAGTCATCTGAAGTCATCTGAAATATTTGCAAGTTCAGTGCAAGGTACAGTGGGAAGTCTCAAGGCTCTGCCTATGAGAATTTCATGGAGGGACAATCCTGTCCTCCGATCTGGGGTGCTTTCCAGACTCATCAGCACCAATGGAAGGGAACAAGGCATTTCAAAGAAGTGGATGCACACACTTTCAGCGTTCCACTGATCTGCTCCACTGTGCTGAAGCCTCAGGTCTGTAACCGAAGTGGAACATCTGATCTACTTGCAAAGCTCTACACACACGTTTCATCACCCCATTCTTGAAGTGACTACCATGGTCTGATTCACGAGAAACTGGGATCCCAAAATGAGGGAGCAATTCTCTCATCAATAGCTTGGCCACAGTAGGGCTGTCATTTCTCCTGGTAGGGTATACCGCCACCCATCGGGGAAAGAAACAAACCACCACAAGAATAAAGTGGAGCCCATTGCATACAAACGTCTCAACAGAATCAAGTTGCATGCGATTGAAAGGACTACCTGACCTTTGTAGGTGCTGGTGGGAACTGCTGTTGTTCCTGCATTTAAGAGTTGGCATGTGGCACATCTATGACATAACCCCGCTGAACTACATGGAGCCCATGGTTAAAACAATAGGTGATAAAGAGACAAACCATTGTATCTAAACGTATAAGAGTGGCACCATGCAAATGCTGTGCTGATCAGGCAACATGGAATCCTACATAACATGTCTGTCATGACCTGAAATCCAAACCTCATCAACATTCTTTGTACACCCTGCTTTGATCCACAAATCCTGCTTATATTCTTGTGCCTCTTCATGCAAGCTCTTTCCTCTTCCCACATATTAGCAACAGTTAACAATAGGCTCATGGAAGTGTCACTCTCACATTCATTTGAATTATCTCTATTGGAGTTACAAGACCCAAAGGCACAATAGCTGGCTATCTCATCCACAGATCAGCTGCCAGCAATTACAAAATCATTTCCACTCTAGTGTGCTGCACACTTCGCCACTGCTACTTGGGCAGGCATCTGCAATGCTTCAAGGAGGCTCATGACATAGTGGTAATTTCTGATGGGAGATCCAGGTGAGATCATGAAACCCCACTAGGATGACAACTGCCCCAAATCATGGACCAAGCCAAACTAGCACTGTCTATCAGTGAAGGTGTAGAAGGGTGACTCTGAAATTGTAAGGGACACAACAGGATCTTGTAAGAGCAATCACTTTGGCCACATATGCAGAGGTTATTTTGGTAAACAGCTTCTGAGGTGCAAAGGGCGCATGCTGCTTTCAAAATCCATCTCACGTCTCGTAAACATGAATCCTTCATAAAAAACATATATGGGGTCATTATGACCCTGGCAGTCCTGCACCGCCACGCCAGCGGCCAGTCCGCCGACAGCGTGGCGGTGCAGGACCAACACATTTTGACAATGGCTGTGAACTGGCTATATTGCAGCCAGTTCACTACCTATATCGCCAGGGTGGTAGGATTGCCTGGCCGAAGGTAGACCACCTTCGACCCGGCGGTCCACCTAACACCGCCCGCAGTATTTTGTGCATCCTTACCGCCAGGGATTCCATGGCGGTCCTGCCGCCACAGAACCCCTGGCGGTAACAATACTGGTGACAGGAATGCTCATTCCTGTTGCCACTGCAGGACTCCCCAGCCCCCACCCCAGATAGGATCCTCCTCCCACCCCGACCCCATCTGAAGCACCCCACCCCCAAGCCGTCACACCCCCCACACCCGATCCCCATTCCTACTCCCCCACCACCCGCATACACACATTCACTCATGCACACATACACTTGCATACACGCACACAAACACACACGCCACCCCCACTCCGCTCCATTACACAAACACACACCCCCATTCACGCACACAACTCTTGACACTCCCAACCCCTGTCGGTCGATCACCTTACCTGGTAGGCGCAGCGGTCGTCTAGGAGGGAACGGGGTCCATGGCACTTGGTCTGCCACCAGCACCCCACCAACACAGCGAATGCCACGCCTACCACTAAGTCGTAATAGGCGTGGTGGTGTTGTGTTTATATGGCGGTGCCAGAAGAGCAACCTCCGTTCCACTGCCAACCGCCAGTATGGCTGCTGGCGGCTCTCCGCCCAAATTATGGCAGAGAGCCACCAGCAGTCATAATATGGCAGTCAGATGACCGCAATCACTTGTGGTTTTGTGGCTGGTGGGACGTCGGCGGTCTACGTTGGAGACCGCCAACATCATAATGATGGTCTTAATCAGGCTCTACCGGAGGGACATCTCAAATGTTGGGTCATGGTTTGGTACACAATTCTGTAACATCCAAACAGTTATGATTATTGTATCATCATTCTAATCAACAACAGGTAAAGGTAAGAGTGTGACGGGATTGAGCCAGGAGCACCTCCACAGACTTAAGTTCTCTGCCATGAGTATATCCTTTTTATACTTTGTGCGTTGGCTATTATTCATGTGTTGAGTTCAGGTGTGGGTGAGTAGGAATTTCACAGAGTTGAAGGCCATGACTGTAAGCAGATATTCCATTATGATAACCTGCATTGCTGGATGCTGACACTAACTACGGCTGCCATTATTTTGAAACCAGAACACAAAGAGGAAATGGCTGTCCTCATGAAATGGAATGGAATAGAATGTTTGGCACAGATAATGATTGCAAACCATTCAGCATCATTGGGTATTTCGAATAACATCATGGCTGGATTCTGTACAACAGGACAACATGGAAATACAATAATATTAATCTTTCGCAGGTCTTGCACGACCCGCCACCTTTTAGCTTCTGTATGCCTATGATTGGGGAGTTACAGGAACTCCCTCCTAAGATCTCCTTTAAGATGCCTTGGTAGAAAATGAATTCAATTACAGGGGTAACTCCAGCCTCTGTATCTGTACTGAAGTTGTACTGAGGGTGTTTGAGGGAATGCTGCATTCTGCTTTATTGTAATTCTCATAGGTCCATCATCTTTATTTAGACCAATGTTGGTGCAATTCTAGACATTGTCCTTCACTGAGTCCTTTCAGTTGGGGGTAAATACTGAAACAAGAGTCTTGATCTGTTTATTTGTTAAGGCTATGACTTGCATGTATGTTACTGAGAGGAGTAGTTTAAGGACTTTTGCAGCTCTTACAGTATAACGGGTAATTCCTGTGTCAATAAAGAACAGCACAGGGTGAACATTCACCTCTCAATCCACATATGGGTGGCTCTGGTCTACCTCAAAGACTGTGCCAAGTAGGCAGTCTTCCTCCCCTCTCAGGAACTGTCATTGGGATTATTTAGACTCATTTTCTCAGACTATCAAGGACCAGTAACTGCTGAAGGCTGTCAGCATTTGGTAAGGGGGTCTGTTGAATTCTGAAATTAGGGTTTATGTTAAACCTCAGAATATTCATATTATGCAGCATTTAAAGGGATTGGGCATATTAGGATTCTGGGGTCTTAGTATTTGTATGTTTGGAGCTGGCAAAACATTCACATTACTCAACTGACCAGCAGACTGCACTGAATTTGGATTAGATCTACACTCTTAATTCCAGTGGTCCAACTTAGTACAATAGTGACACGGCATGTCCTTCTTCAACATAGCTGTATCCATTTCAGAATTTGGCTCCCTGCATTCCAGTACCAACATCAGAGCCATTATCAGGACTCAACGCCACTATGCTGCCAGTCGACTTGCAATAGTCTTTTATAATAAGCATGCTCCTGAGTGGTTCTCAAAATTCTCAACCAATCAATTGCGTTCTCTGAAACCTTAGTTTTCAAGAAGTTAATCACCTGATTATACTTTTCCATGGACTACAGCAGAAGGAGCATGTATCTAGACATCCTCAGTGGCTCCGCATATGGCCATTGAACTGACGCTTTATACTTAGTAATTAGGAAACAAAATGTGCAAGAAAGTGTGCAAATTCTTCCAAAATATCTTTGTGATTTTACAAATCTGTCAATATATGTATACCAAAGGTGAAGGTTTGGAAACTGGCTTGAAATTGTGAAAAGATCATCACACCTCCAAGGTACATGCACATATGCTCCTTCATCTACCTCTCTCAAGAAGTAAGCAATAATCTTGTGGTCACTTCTACTCCTATCTCCTTCTGGAACTTTTTAATATTTTATCTTTGCTTTCTGAGCCCATCTACATCTAAACGTCTGTGCATTGCCTCGCCCTAGAATATTACCAAATAATTTCCTTAATTCCAATTTTAGTTTGCATGTCCTTGAGTGCATTTCAATTTCTGTCATAAACATCCTCAAATTTCTTCTTAAAGTCAAATTTATAGAAATGTCAATCCCAAATGATCCTTCAACTACTTTGTGTGTCTCACAAGCACACCCAGCAGCTTTCTTGCAAATGAGCAATAGCCCCTCTTCATTGTGCCCATCAGTAAGCCCAACTCAAGTTTTCCTTCGATTAATTCTCTCAATTCTACTTTCACCCTCACAACATCTAACGCACTTAAAGTAGTATCTCTGTCTGATGGCCATGACTCAGGGCAATCAATTTATACAGTTGGCACATTCACAATAGGATTTGTTCCTGTTTGAGGTCTTGCTCCCATCTCTTCAAAGGTATCAGCTTCTAAAACAGCAGTGGTTGTCGTGACC